>NC_083110.1:52059497-52366457 GCF_949774975.1 Lagenorhynchus albirostris
AAATATTTAAGACAAGACTGGTAAATGCATGTGCAGAAACTCTCCAGTCTTTAAAAAATCAAACCATTCTTTCCAAGTAACTTTTTTCCCACTTCTTTCTAAACTAATACATGTTCTATGTTGATAGTGTCAAAACATCAGATACTTTTAAGAAAGAAAAGGAAAAGAAAAATCACTTATTTCACCACCCAGCCACTACTGTTAAAAACCTGGGGGCTAATTCCTTCCCACACTTTTCTATGTGAACATATATGTGTTTACATGTTTTCTTTCAAATGGAAGTTCTCTGTATGTTCTTCTCAACATGCCTTTTTAGCTTGATATATACCGAACATTTTGCGGCCAAGACTGTTCCTGACTGAGTAGAAAAGGGGTGAAGCCAGACTGGGAAGTGGCGGGAAGGGAGTGAAGACACAAGGACTGGCCCTGAGGCATCTCACCATCACTCTGCCCCTCCTTGTCACCGTCTGCTCTGCAGAGAGGGCTGTGCCTCCTGGGATGGGCGCCTGCAGTGCTGCTTGTCAGAGAAGGAAAAAGGCAACCTTCTTTCAGGTAATCCTGGCTGCACTGACCACAGGAAGCAAAAGGGAGCATGTGCAAAGGGGGATCTGCTTGCCCACAGTGTATTTTCAGCCAGCTTGGAAATACTTAAACCCTTTGTCAGGGAGATACGAAGCAGAGTTTTGAGTTACATGCTGTTATAATCATCTAAAGGGCAATGTTTGTTTGTTTTAACCAGCAAATTGCATGTTACCCTACTTCAGAAAAATTTTGTCAGAAGTCAGCTTGTAGACAAAGAAAAAATGCTATAGTGACCGTTTAACGATAATGCCAGCTATCGTGTGTATAGTGCTACCACGCGCCAGGCCCTGTTCCAAGACCTTTACCTACACTAAATCTTTCAATATAAATCGTTACAAGGCCATCTGTTAGGGACACCTCCCTGTCAGAGTTCAAGTGACCAATCCAGTATGCTTTTTTTTCCTTAAAAAACTAAAGTTTATCAAATAACAGCAGAACTATTCTCTAACAGCTGCTTTTATTCTTATGTATTTTAGGGGAAGATCATATAGGTTGGTGCCATCTTTTGCCAGATTTCTACTGTTATCAATTGCTTCCTGGGTTTTTTTCTACTTTTTTTCTCTGTGAATCTGTCCTCAGCTCTTCCTGCTTTAAAATAAATTGCCTTGGAGCTTGCATAACCTGTTAACTCTGTGTTTAGGCCTCCAGCTCAGCCACTGAATGGCTCCACTGATCAGTGTGGCTTCTGACGTGTCCCTGAGCCCTTTCATCTTTCACTTGACAATGAATGGAAAAAGTTTTCTTGGTGGCCCCAGTCTTTCTCTCCAAAGAATATAAAAATTCCGCTGCAGACTTAGAATCACAGCGTTTCAGTTGAGAAGGAACTTTATTTAGGGATTAGCTAACTCAAAGATTTCCTGTTATTGATAGTAGTGGCTTAGTAAATACAAACTTGTTTTTGATTGATTATGACCATCTCATTCCATAAACAAACTCTTATTTGCCACAAGGAAGTGCCATGAAATTGAAAGAGGATCTCTCAACTTGCAAGCTGGCGGACAATCTCAGAATTTAGCCCTGAAATTTGTACTAAAAATGGTTATACGTGGCAATATACGAAAAGACCACAAGGTGGCATAATTTCCCCAATTAAAACTGACCTTCCCGGTTCTATTTCAGTCTTTATATTTTACAAGGTTAAGGTTTCCATTTTACTTATTTTATTTTGCCTGTTGAAAAAGGGAAAGAACAACAATTCACTAACTCCTGTATCTGTAACAGCAAGGGAGATTTCTAAGTTATTTCATTATGTTTTAAAGTAGAATCTTCTTTTTCTAATTATAAAAGTAACAATTTCAGAAAATCTGGAAAACACAGAAATCATGTTCCTTATCTCTTTCTATGTGCACAATTAAAAGCACACACATATTTACACTCGCAGGATCACATTGTATATAAAACCTAGCAAATTGTTTTTCCTAGTAAGAATATAAGATTTACAATTTATATCTATAATTATTTTCCAAGAATATTATTGAGTACATACTAAATTATTTTACAATATACATGGATCATTATTTTTTTAAAGTAATTGTCTGTTATTGGATAAGTGTTGGATATATAGCGCTGTCTCCTATATAGGTCTTTGTAAGTCTCTGATTTGCTTCTTGGGATACATTTCTATAAGTCTGAAGGTGTGAACATTTTCTAGGCTTTTGATAAATATTGTCTAGGAATGATTTGCCCATTTTAACAACATTTACCCATTTACCTAGCACTGTGTGTGTGTTAATTGTTCAACCAATTTTGTTAAATCTGGAGTTGTAAATATATGTAAGGCTTTTAATGCATATTGTCTTGGAATGATTTGTGTATATATCTATACCTCCACAAAATTAGAACAGCACTTACCTACTTGAACCAAGTAGTGTGCTTATGTATTCATTTATTCATTCATTCATTTTTTAATTTTTTCAGTTCATTTGTGTGTGGTTGTGTGTGTGCATTTTCTTGTCATGTCAGTATGTTTGACATATCAACATGTCAAAAAAAAAAGCGTTTAAAACCCTGATCATATGGTTACTGACTACCAAAATTCCTACCAGAGTTCTGTTACATATCATTCCTCTGTTCAGGGACCCTAGAGAACAAGAAGTCTCCTGGCTTCATTTTACTGATAAGGAAACTAAGGCTAGAGAAGAAAGCAATCTTCCCAAAGATGACAGGGCAGAAGCCAGACTCAGAACCAAGATCTCTTGGCTTCCTGTACTGAATCCTTTCCATTCTACCATCCTACATAAATGAGCCAGGCATCTACCAAGGGGTGTCTCTGATTAGGTTAGTGATCAAGGCAGGAACTAGGAGAGTAAAGAGAATGAATGAAGACAATTGGAAATATTGGGGCCTCATATAAAGTGGTGAGGACATACCCCTTCTAAAATTATTGATGTTAAAAATTTAAAAACAAGATTTCTGTGGCTAGTAAGGAGTTTATAACATTGATCTAAGGCCTTTTTATGGAATAACCAAGCAGTTCCCCACAAGGGCTGAAATTCTATGACATTTATTGAATGTCCATGTTCACTGCAGCATTATTTACAATAGCCAAGATATGGAAACAACCTAAATGTCCACTGAAGGATGAATGGATAAAGAAAATGTGGTCTATGTATGCAAGAGATTACTATTTGGCCATAAAAAAAGAATGAAATCTTGCCATTTGCAACAACATGGATGGACCCTGAGGGTATTATGCTAAGTGAAATAAGTCAGAGAAAGACAAGTGCCATATAATCTCATTTATATGTGGAATCTAAAACAGAAAACAACAAAAAAAACCCAAACAACTAAACTCCTGGATACAGAGAACAGTTTGGTGGTTACCAGAGGTGGGGGCTCAGGTAGGGCAAAATGTGTGAAGTGGTCAAAGGGTACAAACCTTAAGTTATAAAATTAAAAAGTCATGGGGATGTACTGTACAGCATGGTGACTATACATGCCGCGGAGAAACTAAGCCCGTGCTCTACCGCTACTGAGGCCTGCGCGCCTAGAGCCCGTGCTCCGCAACAAGAGAAGCCCCCACTCGCCGCAGCTAGAGAAAGCCCACACGCAGCAACGAAGACCCAACGCAGCCAAAAATAAAATTATTTTTTAAAATAATAATAATACTGTATTGCATATCTGAAAGCTGCTAAGAGAGTAAGTCTTTAAGTTTTCATTATGGGGAAAAAAATTCTGTAACTATGTATGGGGACGGATGTTAACTAGACTTATTGTTGTGATCATTTTGCAATACATACAAATACCAAATCATTATGTTGTACACCGAAAACTAATATAATGTTGTATGTCAACATACCTAAAAAATACAATATAGAAACATAATTTCTTTTTTATTGAGGTGAAATTTAGCAACAGGGAATTGTACATATCTTAACTGTACAATTTGATGAGTTTTGATCAATGCTAACACCCATGTAACAATGATTCGATCAAAATATAGAACATTATCATTACCCCTGTAAGTCCCCTTATGTCCGATCCAGTCCATCAATGTCCATAATTGTCCTAAAACAATACTTTTCTATTTCTATAGATTAATTTTTCCCTTCCTTGAAATTCATATACCTGTGTGTAATAACATAGTTTGCCAGTTTCATGGCAGCAAGGGGCAGTACCTACACCCTGGAGCCTGCTGAAATTATTCAAACAGCTAATCTTAAGCTTACTAATCATACCTACCCTGTCTCGCTCATTCCTTCCCACTAAAACCAGGATAAAGGCTTTCGCCCATGCTTTCCCTTCACCCCCCTTCTGCCTCCTGACCAACCAGGGAGCGTCCACATGTGGCCCCGCCTGGTGTGCTGTGCCTCCTGTATCTAGCGAGCTGTGGGCAACAATTTCTTCCTTCATGACAGCCATTTCTGTGTCTGCGTGTCTTACCATACCTGATTAAAACAAATCCCAGGTACGTTTTATTTTATTTTTATTTTAATTGTTTTAGTGAAACAAGTAAAGTGTTTATTAGGAGGGAAAAATCAGGTACACTTTAATGTAAGTAGTTTTTACAAACAAATTCAGGTTTTCTACCTATAAATTCATATCTTTTGTGAAGAAGGAAAATTTTACTTCTTCTTTTTCAATGTTCTTTTCTGTTTTCTTTTTTTTTTTTTTTTTTTGCCATACTTCTCTTACTAAATCCACTATCTAACGTTGAGTAGAGGTGATGAGTGCTTGCCTTGTTCTCCCTAGTGTGGGGAAATGTTTCCATGTTTCACTGATAAAGACAGTGCTAACTCAAGACTCCTTACAGATGTACTTTATCAATGGAGGAGCTTTCCCTCTATTCCAATTTTGCTGGGGGTTTTTTCCATAATGATGGTAATGATTTTCTTCCAAATTTCCCCAAATCTATTGAGGTGAATTTTTGTTTTATCTTTTTTACTTAGTTAACAAGAGTGGACTTAAAATTTGTGTTTTATTTTAAAGGTTATATTGCAGTGTCTGTGGCTCTGGACCAGACTCAGGGCTGTTGATTGTAGCATGGGACTGGCCTGGGCCTGAGACTCAAGACACTTTGCCCAAATATCTGAGACTTCAGTTGTGTGCTCTGCTTCCACACCCGTCCACGTGCCAGCCCTGGGGATACACCTAATTCTGTGTCAGCCCTGCTACTGGGCAGAGCTGCCTCCATACCACGTCCTCCAGTACCAAGGCCCCCACCCAAGCTCTTGGGGCAAGATCCCACTGAGGACATCAGCACGTGAAGCCTAAAGACACCATTTTGAAGAGGGAATTATATTGGGATAGGTCCATCTTTCCAGTATAATTGAGTTGGGGCAGAGGCAGGAAGTGATAGCCTGAGGCTACCTCCCTCTTCATGAACATCTACAATTAATGCAGTCCCTTCCAGAGCTCCCCACAGCCAGAGGGCACTCGACATGGATGGGTCCAGTCCTGCTGGGCTCCCACTCCACAGACTGCCCTCTCCACTCAGTCACCACACACTAGTCATTTAAAAATTCAACCATAATTTACTGAAACCAAGAAGCAATTTTCAGCTCTTTCTTGTAACACTGGTAGATAGAAACATTAACAGAGAAAAGTATTTTTTAATTTCGTGTCTTTGTGGATTAAACTGCTCACAGATATTGTATTGTTTAAACAAAAATGAACTGACTCATCAAAGAAATATCTACTGCTTGTTATTTCTAGATGTACGATATAATGGGAATGACTTAAACTGAATCGATCTTGATACATTAGTATCAGGATGAAAGAAAGTAAAACCACTTGCCAAAAGTGAGCTTTGTATTCTAAAACTAAATACACGCATAGTTCCAAAATATTTTCAGGAAAATAAAAAACTCAGTGACATAAAAGTCTACCAGTGTATTAGGATTTTTACGACTCATGTCATGAGGGAGGCCACAGGTAACACACTTCAAATTTCAGAATGGCAGTGTCCAGGGAAAAAAGCCAGGCCATGGTGGACAAAAAGGCAGACAAAAACCCCTTGGTAGGATATGATTCAGAGGGGTGTCTGTAGGCTTCCTGGGGTGGTGGTGAATATCCTCTTGCCAGGAGCTCTCCCCTTAGACTCACAGTAAACATGGGCTGGGGAACGGAGCTGCAGGGGGAGGTCAGCCTGGCACTCAGGGGGAGGGTCTGAGGAAAGGGAAGCAGCACCCATGCACAGAGATTGGGGAGCAAATGGTCCTTGCCAAATGCTCCTTTGGGATCATCAGATGTCCAAGGAACCACTTCTAGGAGCTCAAGTTTAATCACAGGGTTTTTCTTTGTCTCAGGTTTGCAACCTCTTCTCTGCAGATGATGACGTTTCATTCAGTTCCCTCCAAAACTCTCCTGAGGTTTTAGTTCCACGGACAGGCTACCTCTGTGAAGAAGAAACGATTCTTGCCAGCTTTTTTTTGAGATCTTTGAATTGTTTCCTGTAGGTCTTGAGCTCATCATTTTCATGCATCATTAGTTCATTTGCTTCAGAACTTCCCATTTCTTGCTGCCAAGTTACGATCTGCCATGACAGGTCATTCTAAGTTGCTCTTCTTGTCTCTGTTGAAGCTCAGTCATTTCGTTTCCTCCCTCCTTAGGATGTTGATCTGCCCATTTGACTGAAGATTCTTCAGTCTGGACGCCTTCATGAGGATCTGTCAGGTGGGCTTTTCCTTCTCTCTTTTAGCCATGTTGGTGTAGGATAGATCGTTCTTGCTATTTTCAATGTTTGCATATGCATTTGACTTTGGAGGATCCCGCAGAGACATGACTGGACTCTACACTCAGGCTCACAGTGGAGACCTTGAGCCTTTTTCGCAGTCGCCCACAGTAGTTTTAATTGTGATTTAGCTTTTTCCACTTTTTTTGATAGAATTGGTTTCATCTCCCAGAGGCTAGATCTTTTTTTTTTTTTTTTCCTCAGGAACAGATATCAACCGTTCTTGGTGTGAATAGTGAGGATTTTCTTTCCCCCCATGTTTTATTACAACACATATGATGTTCCTCATCATAAGGTTGAACAAGTCCAGGTCACCAGACTTTTCTGCATTTGCATCCTCTTCCTTCACAGGATGAAACTTGTCAGGAGCATTACATTTTGCTACAGCTTGTGCTGAACTGCTGACTGGCAGATTCCTTGTTTCCCTGTAGAGAAAGCCGTTCTTTGACTACCTGAAAAATTCTGCCTAAACTCAAGAGAGCTATGAACACCTGACCCATCCCAGCACACTCCACCGTCTCCCACTGATATCCAGGGACAGCGAGCCTGGGTGTCTCACTGTCAGTGCATTCTGCCAGGAAACTCTTCAGCATTTGCCACAATTGCTCCAGGTCCACATTCCTACTAGGATGTGGTTCCTCCACAGTGGCGCCTGAAGCAGAGTCCCCTATACAGCTGCTCCCATGGCCAGCTGGACCACACCACACTGTGGAGATCACCGAGCTGGGTTCTGCCCAGAATCACTCCTGTGACAGGTAACTGGGCAGACCATGCCTGCAGAAGGTTGGGTGAGCAGTACCAAAGCAATGAAAACTCACACACCCTCCACCCTGCCCTTGGCATTTTCTTTTCTCTACTTACACTTCTCCCTCTGTGGCCCCATCAGGCCCATCCAATCCTCTAGGCATGCTGTACCCTCAGCCTGGAAAGATCTTCCTCCCATTGCCAATGTGGGGTCACACCCCTTCTTTAGCAATTGTGTTCACTTGCTCCTACGTCATCAGTGCTCAGGGCAGGGCCTGACTGGGATTAGGGGCCCAGTACTCCATGCATTTTTGTGAGAGGAATACATGAATGAGCATTTGAATGAATGCAGGAAGGAGAAAGCCATCCTTTGCCATCACTGGAGATTCATACCTCATGTTCTGCTGACCCATCAGGCAGTTAAAACTCTGGTCGATGTAGAAAGAAGGAGTGATACAATTAAAAATGTCAAACAAATGTTAATAACAGATGACCATGTAATGTTAATGAAAATTCACCATTTTGGACTATAAAAGACTAGAGTCCAAAAGGACTATAGTCCTATAAAGGACTATAAAAGATCCTCAGCTTAAAAAAAATTAAATAGTGTAATGGATTTCCTGTAATCCAATTTCAGGATAATTAAAAACAAAGTGTGAAGTAAATGAAACAACTGCTTGGAGATTTCAGAACTCTCCTAAGTAATCTTTGGATCAGGGACTTCCCTGATCCAGTGGTTAAAACTCTGCGCTTCCACTGCCGTGGACCTGGGTTCAATCCCTGGTCGGGGAACTAAGGTCTCACAAGCCACGTGGCCAAGAAAAACAATCTTTGGATCAAAGAAGGCACCAAAAACAATATTCCACAATACTTTTAAAATCCTAACAACAGATATACCAACAATACGTAGAATAGAGATAATATTATTCAATGAAGAAAATTCATACCATATAATACTTCTGAACACTTAGGACAAACATGTGAAAATGAATCAAACAATGAATAATGTAGCTTAAAAAGCTAGAAATTGAAAAGGAAATACAAAGAAGGCAGAGCAACAAAAATAAGAAGTTTTAGCATAAAGTATTTTAGAGCTCTGAAAATCGGAACACTTGATAGGAAAATATAAGAACTGCTTATAGGGTGGCTATTTTTCTTCTCCCTGAGGATGTCCAGTGCACTCTGTGGACTCCGTAGAAGCTTCCCTCAAGTACAGCTTAAAACTCCACTGGAAAAGTACATACTCCTGTACTAGTGAATATAACAAAAGAGAAACAGATTCACAAACATAGAGAACAAACTAGTGGTTACCAGTGGAGAGGGAAGGGGGAAGGAGTAAGGTAATACAAAGGTACAGGATTAAGAGGTACAAACTATTATGTATAAAATAAGCTACAAGGATATACTGTACAACACAGGGAATACAGCCAATATTTTATAATAACTATAAATGGAGTATAACCTTTAAAAATTGTGAATCACTGTATTTTATACTTAACATATAATATTGTACATCAACTATACTTCAATAAAAAACTACATATGATGATATCTTTATAGAATATGCCTTTGTATAAGCATTACTATTAGTGATCTAGTAATGTATATAATTCCAGTGACATTTAGATCCTCATGACCACTAAGTGCTGTTTCCTGTTCAGGTCTGCATGTTGCATTGGTTCTGGGCCATGAGTCTGTTCAGTGAAGTCCCTGTCTTCCATCTTCCACTGAATCCACACCTTTTGTTTTGTCAAAATCTCCCTTCCTTGCTGTGCATACTTCATTCCATTATTTCTGACAATGACAGAACAAAGAAAGCAACCAAAGCAGATGTATCTGGAGGTGACTGGGAGGTGGGGGAAGTCATGGTTTCTCAAGCTCTGCCCCCTGAGATTAGCCCTTCCATTAGTTACCTGAGCCAGTTTCACCTCTGCAGTGACGGAGGGGGAGAATCCCTATCTTTTACGTCCTGAGAACCCACGACCGTTTTATCCTTGCAGTCAAGTAACGAACATCTATTTAGTGTGAAACTTGTTATTCTGTAGACATTCACGGGGTGTATGTTCAGAGAAACTAATGTTTTGGGGGTTTGGTTTTGTTTTCCTAAAATTGTTCTTGAGGCAGCTGTGGTGTAAGCCACAGTGTACCACAATGGGCATTAGAGGATATTATTTCAAATCCCAGTTTTGTCATTTATTAGCTGTGTGACACTGGCCGGACCTCCTGTTCTCTGAATTTCCCTTTCCCCATCTGAAAAATAAAAATTAAAAATTTCTTCTTCTAGTGTTTTTTCTGAGGGGAGGGGGAGAGTTTAATGGTAAAATGTGTGTAAATTTACTTAGCTATTTCCTTGATACATGTTTGGACCTTCAAAATGTATGAGTTATGTTAGCTGGTTTATGTTTGGGAAGCTATAATGTTAGTATGGTACTCTAAAATATCTCAAAAGGCTTTCATTTTCAAGGACAAAGTATATTAGTGTTAGATAAAGCACTAAAGGATATACTTTTTTTTTTTTTAACATACAAGGTCATAAAGTCCTCAAAGTCATAAATTCTTAACTGGTTACTAATCTGAGAATCCAGAATGTTGAACAACTTTTTGATCATATCATTTACTTCACTGGTTGTCAACCACCTGGAGTGTTTAAAAAAAATTACCAGTACCTGGGCTCCACCCCAGACCTCTTAAACTGGAATGCCCAGGTGGGGCATTGAAAAAAAGGGCAAGAGCAAAGAACACCATATTTTAATTATCACAAGGCTAAAGTTCCTTCAAAAGAGAAATTAAAGTAGACCTAGCTGATTGTTCAATTTATGAGTCAGAGGCACAAGCTGAATTAGCAGGGACTGTTATAAAAGCTTTAGATTTCAGGTTCACAGCTGTCTGAGTAAGAAGAGAAGGTTCCAGTGGATCCGGCTGTGGTCCTGGTGCTCTGTCTCTCTCTCCTGTCTGCTTCTCCTCTCACTCTGGAAACAGAGCTCTGGGAAGGGGCAGCTCCCGACTGGCCCCACTCCTCTCCCAGTTCTTGGAAATATCCTACAGTTAGATGTTAAGGACATCGGCAAATCCTTAACCAATGTAAGTAGGTTTTATGTTCCTCCAGTGGCTTGCAAAGGGAAAGTAAATGAACATCTACTTTTTTTTTTTTTTTTGCGGTACGCGGGCCTCTCACTGTTGTGGCCTCTCCCGTTGCGGAGCACAGTCTCCGGATGCACAGGCTCAGCGGCCGTGGCTCACGGGCCCAGCCGCTCTGCGGCATGTGGGATCTTCCCAGACCGGGGCACGAACCCATGTCCCCTACCTCGGCAGGCAGACTCTCAACCACTGCGCCACCAGGGAAGCCCATGAACATCTACTTTTAAATAAAATATCTTCATTAAAATATATTAAAATACATTACAATATATTAAAATAAAATTATTAAAAGATATTATTTAAGGCAAACACTCGCTTGGAGTATTACTTTTGGTCTGTCATTGTCAATAACAGTGGAATGCATTTTGTTTGTAGAGAAACATTTAGGGCTTTGTATGGTTGAATCAAAATAATAACGTGACAAAAGACTGAAGTGTTTCTTCCCTTTGTTTCACCACCATTTGCTATGATTCTTGGCTGAAGGTAAATGGTAAGGGAAATGTTTTGTGATTAGAGATTTCATTCAAGAAGTCATCTATTATATAAACTGTGTTTTGTTCAGAATAGCTATGAAAATTGAACTTCTGTGAAGAAGCAAATTATGCCTGATGTTAAGGAAATAGCTTGGGAGCAGGACAAGTATGAGTGAATGAAAGAAAAAAGTAATGAGTCAGAGCCAGCTGGGTAGTAATAAAATCCTCTTGGATTCTGCACAAAGCTGCTGTCTGTGGCCAAGAATGATGCAGGATGGAAGAAACTGTTCTTCCATGAGCTGCTGCATGTCCTGGCACTGCCTTTGTGATGCTTGCTCTCTTTCTGTTAGTAATACTAGCGGATCTTAAACTGGGCTGGGCATTTGAATCATCTAGGGTGGTTTTAAAAAATATAGATTTCTAGTATTTATCACTACTGAGTCAGAATTCCCATGGGATGAGCTTTACAGGTGATTCTGAAGCAGTCAACTGGATATTGGTTCCAAGGTAGGCATTGGGGACTGATAAGTTTCTTAGGCATCGGAGGTCAACTAAGCTGTGTTGAAATTTGGGTCTTCTCCTTAATAAACATCCTCCAAAGACACACAGATGGCCAGTAGGCACATGAAAAGATGCTTAACATCACCAATTATTAGAGAAGTGCAAATAAAAACTACAATGAGGTACCACCTCATATCGGTCAGAACGGCCATCATTAAAAAGTCTACAAATAACAAATGCTGGAGAGGGTGTGGAGAAGAGAGAACCCTCCTACACTGTTGGTAGGAATGTAAGTTGGTGCAGCTACTAAGGAAAACAGTATGGAAGTTCCTCAGAAAACTAAAAATAGAATTACCATATGATCCAGCAATCCCATTCCTGGGCATATACCCAGACAAAACTATAGTTCAAAAAGATACATGCACCCCTATGTTCACAGCAGCACTATTCACAATAGCCAAAACATGGAAACAACCTAAATGTCCATCAACAGATGAATGGATAAAGATGTGGTACATATATATAATGGAATACTACTCAGCCATAAAAAAGAACAAAATAATGCCATCTGCAGTAACATGGATGCAACTAGAGATTATCATACTAAGTGAAGTAAGTCAGAAAGAGAAAGACAAACACCATATGTTATCACTTATTTGTGGAATCTAAAATGGCACAAATGAACCTATCTAGAAAACGGAAACAGACTCACAGGCACAGAGATCAGCCTTGTGGTTGCCAAGGGGGAGCTGGGGGGAGGGAGAGGGATGGACTGGGAGTTTGGGGTTGGTAGATGCAAACTATTACATTTAGAATGGATATATAACAAGGTCCTACCATATAGCACAGGGAACTATATCCAATCTCCTGGGATAAACCATAATGGAAAAGAATATTTAAAAAAAGTATATATGTGTAAAACTGAGTCACTGTACTGTACAGCAGAGATTGGCACACCATTATAGTTGAAGTAAATCAACTATACTTCAATAAAAAAAATTGGGGTCTTCTATTTATTAACTGTGAGACACTGGAAATAAACAGGAAAGCCTTTGAACCTTAATCTCTTTATCTATAAAACAGGGTAAATAAATCTAGCTCAAAGTTTTGGTATGATGATTAGTAATAATCTGAGTACCAAGTACCCAGGCCATGGCCCGGCACATCAGAAGTGATATAATAATCACCATCATAGTTAGTCTTTTAAAACATTTTTATTGAAGTATAGTTGATTTACAATATTGCGTTAGTTTCAGGTGTACAGCATAGTGATTCAGTTTGTTTTTGCAGATTATATTCCATTATATGTTATCACAAGATATTTTTTAAATGAAAATAATGTGGAGCTTTGTTATTTAAAGAAAAACATCTGGACACACACACATACTCTTAAAGGCTTTCAGGGTGTTGGGAGTGAGGTTTAGAACATAAACATTTTACTAAAATTCTCCAGGTGGTTCTTGATATGAATTACATTATAAATTTGAAGATCAATAATATATTGTAGATACTAAAATTTTTAAAGTCATGACATTTATGAAGGACTACTGGCAGGAACAATATGGATATGTCCATTACCTTTAGCTAATGGTACCCATTTACTAAGAAACAATAGGCTCAGCAACTCATCTCAAACATAAAGAACCAGTTTCGGTCTGATATGATACGGTACTACTTTGAATCTGTTAGTAGTACCATCTTCGTAGAATACAGGCTTCCAAGATGTTTGTTAGCACACTTTAAAATTACTCTGCCATCATTAGACATCAATTTTGAAATCATAGCAATCCGTGACTTACTTATTTCAGGTAGGTCAGATGATGACCATTCTATTCTAGCTTTTTGAATTTGTAAGGGGGAAAACACCTCGTCATGCACCTTTCCCCAGCACATCAAATTTCAAATTGAAAATGTGACCTGCTACAGTAATGCGCTTGCTAGTACTACACACCTTGTACAAAGAAAAACAGAGGCAAGATAGGTATGGAAAGAGAAAAACTTCTTTTGTTGGCCCTCAAACTGAGTGAAGTTTTGAAATGTAGCGATGATCTCTGACATTTATAATGGATACCTGTATGTTCATTGTTACTGTGTAAATAAAATTGCTGCTATGAAGTGACATTAAAGTTTGTCAATAAATGAATTCTTCCTAACTTTACTCCCAGACGAAGGTCTGGATAAACTATGGCTTTCTAACATTTAAATCTACTTTGGAACATAGCAATACAGCTTACACTGTACAAAAGTTTTATGGCTTTTTTTCCCTGTTAGATTTTTCCTAATTGACTCGAGCATTATTACATCTCCATTTTTGCATATGAATATAGTGACTTGCTCCAAGTAATCCCCAGGTAGTAAATGGCTAGAATTTGAACTCTAAAGCCATGCTTTGCTGCCTGTAAGATTTTCTAGAACAAATCTGATTGTAAACCATTTTGTGTTCATGTTTCACTTGATCCTCAGGGGAAACAGGGGTGCTATCACCTTGATTTTTCAGGTTTTAGAAACATTTCTGGAGGATCAAATTGCCTAGTGAATGTAGAGCTTAATTTAACTAAGTCTTGATTCCAAATACTTTAAATTTGACCTGAAATTTCTTTATCCCTTTTATCTTTTGATATACTCATATGATTATCCTCTATTTTATCTTGTTGGTTACTTAACTTTTCAGTTCATCTCAAGTTGCAATCTGCCTGGGGGCAGAATTTGAAACTTTAAAAACTAAAAGCCTATAAATTTATAAAACATTGATACCTTTTTTACTAAGTAAAAAAAAACAAATAAACAAGGCTGTGAGTAAATTTAATTCTATGGAACACAGGCAAGGGACTGGAAAACTGAATTAGAAACTTCCTGAAAAGTCAAGTACTGATTTTTGTTTTTTTTTTTTTTCCAAAGGAAACTTTCTACCGTAATTTCTAATGTCAAATATGGCTTCCTCTAACTTTTCTCCTTTTCAAAGGAGAACTGTACTAGCTTCCTTAACAACAAAAAAATCCAGTGAGATATTCACCTGATATAAAAGTACCCACAATTTCTTTTTTTTTTTTTTCGGCCACGCTGCTTGGCATCTGGGATCTTAGTTCCCCAACCAGGGATGGAACCCGTGTCCCCTGCAGGGTAAGCACGGAGCCTCAACCACTGGACCGCCAGGGAAGTCCCCCCCTTAAAATTTCTTATACTACCTGTTTTTCATTGTTATTCCTTGTCTTCAAAAGAACAAGAAGGACAGGATAGGAAAGATAGCACTTAGTTTTTCATGGAGAATAATTATGAAAAGAGATTAACCCCGGAAATCATGCCTTTCTGTGGTAGCCCTTAATGTTTAAGGACCAGGAAATGAAATATCCCACTATTACACAAACAGAACCAACTTATATAAATAATGAAATCACTCACGCTGTGAGGCCTGGAGTATACTCCATTCTCTGTTGTTTGATTTGCATAAGCGAAGATTATACGTTCGTATGTCTTGAGAATGAATGATGGATAAATTTGAACCACCAGAAGGATTTTTCATCATAGCTGAAGCCATTTTATAATGTAGAAATTCCTTTTTCCTATTTTAAGTAACGAAAGTCCATTCTTGAGAATATGTTGTCCAACAACTAAAACACTCTCAGGATCCGTTACTTGCTTGTGATTTATACTGACTCCGCCTTCCGTTATCATCCGATACCCTCCAGGACCGTCTGAAACGGCGTTTGCTTTGCAGCATGTATTATCCAGGACGCTTATTCCAGGGTTCACCTGGTATAAAAACTCGGCCAAACTCACGCCACCTGGGTCTTCAGCCGAGTGTGCACGCTGGGCCGGTTCAGCAGCGTGGCCGCGCGGAAGTGGCCGCCCGCTGCCGCTAAGAAGTCCACCAGGTGCTGCTTCTGATACCACGCCGAGCTGTCCAGCACCGCGCAGCTGTCCCGCGTCAGCCAGTTAGTGAGCAGCTGCTGGTGATCAGCAGCCTAGAGCGCCCGGCGTAGGGCGCGCACGTTGTTTTGCACGTGCTTTGCGTCCAGGGCCTTGTGCGCGCAGGTACCGGCGCTGCCGTCTCCCAGGCGCGCGGTGGCACCTCCCACCGACGCGCTCGCACCTCCCACCGACGCGCTCGCTTTGTGGCCCTATCGGTGGAAGTGAAACAGGCCCAACAGTGCCAGCAGATGCCACAAAGGAAGCGAGTCATGGGGTCGAAGGTGCAGTAGATGGTCTGGGGAAAGTTGCCCGCCATACCACCGTCCAAGAGCTCTGGGAGTCCTGTCTTCGTGCCCCTCTCTGGGAAGAACTCCTTGAACAGACCCGGAGCCTTCGGCACCTCCAGCAACCCCCGAGCGCCCGAGTTGGCCTCACGCAGTACCAGGGGAAGACTCTTGACCCGCCTGTGGTACCAAACCACCACCTCGGGAAGTATACCGCGATTTGGGTGCCGCCATCTTCCTTCCTGGTGACCTAGTACAAGAAAGTGAGTATAATTCCCCGTGCTATACAGTAAATCCTTGTTGCTTATCTAGTTTATGTATATTAGTTTGCATCTGTTAATCCCATACCCCTAATTTGTTCCCCCCCACCTTAGTAACCGTACAGTTGTTTTCTGTGTCTGTGAGTCTTTTTCTCTTTTGTATATAAATTCATTATTATTAATTATTATTATTGGTGGTATGCGGGCCTCTCACTGTTGTGGCCTCTCCCGTTGCGGAGCACAGGCTCCGGACGCGCAGGCTCAGCGGCCATGGCTCACGGGCCCAGCCGCTCCGCGGCATGTGGGATCTTCCTGGATCGGGGCACGAACCCGTGTCCCCTGCATCAGCAGGCGGGCTCTCAACCACTGCGCCACCAGGGAGGCCCTGTATTATTTTTTAGAGTTGACATATAAGTGATATGATGTAGTATTTTTCTTTATCTGACTTATTTCACTAAGCATATTATCCTCTAGGCCCATCCAGGTTGCTACAAATGGCAACATTTCACTTTTTAAAAATATATATTTATTTTTTTATTGGTCTTTTTTTAATGGCTGAGTAATATTCCATTGTATAAATACACCACATCTTTTTAAGCCAGTTGTCTGTTGATGGGCACTTGGGTTGCTTCCATGACTTGGCTATTGTAAATGGTGCTGCTGTGAACACTGGGGTGCATTATCTTTTCGAATTAGAGTTTTTGTTTTTTTCTGGGTAAATACCCAGGAATGGAATTGCTGGATCATATAGTAACTCTATTTTTAGTTTTTAAAGGAGTCGCTACTGTTCTCCATAGTGGCTGCACCAATTTATATTCCTGCAGCCAGTGTAGGAGGGTTCCCTTTTCTGCACACCCTCTTCAGCTTTTATTATTTGTAGACTTTTGTTGATAACCGTTTTGACTGGTGTGAAGTGGTACCTCATCGTGGTTTTGATTTGCATTTGTCTAATAGGTAGTGATGTTGAGCAGCTTTTTATATGCCTGTTGGCCATCTGTATGTTGTCTTTGGAGAAATGTCTATTTAGGTCTTCTGCTTTATTATGTTGAGATATGTTCCCTCTACAACCACTTTGGTGAGAGTTTTTTTTTTAATCATGAATGGATGTTGAATTATCATCATACATATATAAGATCCAGAAATCTTTGAAGTTATGTGTGGCAGAATAAAACATCAACAACATGATGTTGATAACAATCTTAATCATGAGCAAAATAGACCAAATTGTGACTTCTTTTGCTAATATACATTTTCCAGCTCTCAAAAAAGTGTATGGCCCTGTGTTCACTGGGTATTTTGGCTTGAAGCCCACCATAGTGTTGCATGGTTACAAAGCAGTGAAAGAAGCCCTGATTGATCTGTGAGAAGAGTTTTCTGGAAGAGGCAGTCTCCCTGTGTCTCAAAGAGTTAATAAAGGACATGGTAGGTGTGCGTGTGCGCATCTTCCGCATTGGTAGTGAGGGTGGGGAGGATGGAAAAGAGGAATTTGAAGAGCCCCCCAGCAGAGCTGGGTCCATCTGCCAGGCTGCCAAGTGTCAGCTCACTCCTCCTTCCCTAGGGCCTCCCTCCTAGTTTCTGTTTCTCCTCCTGGTAGGAATCCTCTTTAGCAATGGAAAGAGATGGAAGGAGATCTGGCGCATCTCCCTCATGACACTGTGGAATTCGGGGTGGGGAAGAAGAGCATTGAGGACCGAGTTCAAGAGGAAACCCACTGCCTTGTGGAGGAGTTGAGAAAAACCAGTGGTGGGTGATGCTACGCTCTGTCACTCTCACCTTAACAGACTGCTGTCTTCTCCAGTGACATCCTAGGAAACATTTCAGGGACAGCCACATCTTTCATATGGGTCATGGTTGTCAGCCCTCCTGTGGAGCGGGGAGAGAGAGGAGAGAGCCTAGAGGGCTTTTGTGTATCTGTGCTTGTTGTGTGTGTACACCCACTGTGGTGCATATAGTGTGAATTAAAGGTCATTTAATCCTATCCTGTCCTGAACTTTTTGTTTTCAAATCATTAGGTCATGAAGGTGGAAGGTTTTGAGTCTCGTTTTTTTCTGGCATTAGAGAATAATGTTTTTTCCCATAGTGTAAATGTGGGTTATGTATTCCAGAACATTTCATCAAGTGGACATGGTGGGAATGACCTCATCACACCCTTATGGAGCGTGAAACAAATGACATGTGCTTTCACTTAACTGGCCTATGTTTGTATGGTCGCCTCAGGCACATGTCTGAGGGTTTCTTCTGAGACCCATTGCCTACTGTTCTGGCCAGTAATGATAATTGTCTATGGTTTTAATTGCTTAGGCATCCCTTAGTGCAGACCTCATCAATTGTGATTTCCTTATAAATAACTGTTTTAAAATTAGCAGCTTCATTTACTTAATGTTGCTCCCTATTTAGTGTTGTTTTATATATTTTAAGAAATAGATGCTGTGGCTTAATCCTGAACATTACACAAATACCAGGTTATAAAATGATCTATTTAAACAGATTTCAACTATTATTAATAACTCATTACCCTGCCTTCCCTATTAGTTTCTTCTGTTTTCAGCTTTCTTTATACTTCCCTCCCCCATTATTGATATAATAATCATGTTTTTTCTTTTCTCTACTTTATGATACTTTGACATTTTGGGGGACTTGCAGACCCAGGGAGCAACTGCCTCTCCCAGGGTTAGCTAATTCTGAGATAGAGCATCGCATCTTGTGTGTGAGCACTCCTTTGATTTTCAAACCAGCCTATCCAAAGCCGATACCCCCAGGAAACCTCCTTTATGAAACCCTCACACGCCAAGCCAATATTCTCCCTGCCCTAAATCAACCCAGGGCCAGTTACAGGACAGCTAGGGACCACCCCTGGGGCCTAGAGCCCTCTGAAATTACCCAAACTATCCAGTCTTAAACTTACTGAGCATACCTACCCAGCCTTGCTCATTTCTTCCATGAAAACCCCAGTAAAGGCTTTGGCCCATGCTCTCCCCTTGTTCCTTCTGCCTCCTGACTGACCTCGGTGCTTCCCCATGTGGCCTTGTGTAGGGTGCCCCCTCCTCTTGGGAAGTATGAGTAATAAACTATCTTATCATCTCCTGATGTGTTGGCCTTACCATCTGAATAAAAGTAAAACCCAAGTACATTTTAAAACAATTGGATGGTAATTGGTAATTTTTTACCAATTTTGGTACTTTGGTAATATTTTACCCCTTACTGTCAGCTGTACTGACCTATGAAGTGCTTGTTAAGATGGATCTTATTTTCCGTCTGAATTCCAAATTACCCTGCTTTGTAAGTCTCTCTCTCAAGTGAAAGGAAAGATTAAAAACCAGATTTTAGCTGTCACACACACAGAAATCTTAAGGCCTTCTCAAATTATCCCCTACCTTCTAAAGTAAAAGTTTTTCTGCAAGCTTAGTGTCTTGGCATGACACTAAGAACCATGACTTGGTTCAGCTGAAAAGGAGCCTGGCATACGAGCACTTAACTAAATAGGTTCCTATTACTTAATTCCCTATCATTTCATCACAACACTTTGATTCAAGTCACCCTTAATTACATGTATGATGTGATTTGGTTTTTTTGCATATAAAGTTTATCGATCATCCGATTATAGCAATTTCATGTAAATATTGACCACTAAAAAAGAAAACTACTTTTCCTCTGCTTTAATTTATTTGTCTGTAAAATGATGGACTTCATCTAAATTCAAATTAAAAAATTTGTAACAACATATGATATTCCATTGATGGCTATATGTAGCAATATCCCAGAATTCCACAAGAGGGCGTGTTCTGTCCAAATAAATTAAATGTGAGGCCTGATTGGTGATGAGGGACACTATTTCCTAGAGCAGGATGTTCCTCCCCACACCTCCTCTCCATACTGCAATAAAGAAACAAAAGGACTCCATTTCTCAATTTAATCTTTCTTGTTTGCCCTGTGATTTGTTGGAAATGCAGAATTCTTACCTATTTTTATTTTAGGCAAACAAATCTGTCTTACAATTCATGTTCATTTGTGTTAGTTTTCTTCTCGTACAACATGGACAGCTTTTGCTTTTTTTTCTTTGTACCATCAAACACCTGACTTTTTCCATAATCTTTCTCTCTTTAATCTTTTCCTTTCCTGATTGTACAAGTTGTTCCTTCAGCTATTCACTATATATAAAATGTTTCCAGGTTCCTAACTATGGCTTCCTTCCTACGTCAGTGCTTAATTGTCTACAGGTTTACCAGACAGACGTGATTTTGCACTGATAGATAACCTGAATAATTGTCTTAAAAAACTGACCCTTAAATTTTTTTCTGTTCTTTCACTCTTCAAAGTAACCAGCACCTTGACTCAAGGCAGTGATGTAAATGGAGTATTTGGAGAACTATTATTAAACAAACTAGGATGGAATGGTCAATTCATGTTTGTTTTTTTTTAACATCTTTATTGGAGTATAATTGCTTTACAATGGTGTGTTAGTTTCTGCTTTATAACAAAGTGAATCAGTTATACTTATACATATGTCTCCATATCTCTTCCCTCTTGCATCTCCCTCCCTCTAACCCTCCCTATCCCACCCCTCTAGGTGGTCACAAAGCACCGAGCTGATCTCCCTGTGCTATGCGGCTGCTTCCCACTAGCTATCTATTTTACATTTGATAGTGTATATATGTCCATGCCACTCTCTCACTTTGTCCCAGCTTACCCTTCCCCCTCCCTGTATCCTCAAGTCCATTCTCTAGTAGGTCTGCATCTTTATTCCTGTCTTGTCCCTAGATTCTTCTGACCATTTTTTTCTTTTTCTTTTTTTTTAGATTCCATATATATGTGTTAGCATATGGTATTTGTTTTTCTCTTTCTGACTTACTTCACTCTGTATGACAGACTCTGGGTCCATCCACCTCACTACAAATAACTCAATTTCGTTTCTTTTTATGGCTAAGTAATATTCCATTGTATATATGTGCCACATCTTCTTTATCCATTCATCTGTTGATGGACACTTAGGTTGCTTCCGTGTCCTGGCTATTGTAAATAGAGCTGCAGTGAACATTGTGGTACATGACTTTTTTTAAATTTTATTTTATTTTTATTTTTGGCTGCGTTGGATCTTCGTTGCTGCGTGTGGGCTTTCTCTAGTTGTGGCGAGCGGGGGCTACTCTTGGTTGCGGTTCGCGGGCTTCTGAGTGTGGTGGCTTCTCTTGTTGTGGAGCACGGTCTCTAGGCGTGCAGGCTCAGTAGTTGTGACACATGGGCTCAGTAGTTGTGGCTCACGGGCTCTAGAGCACAGGCTCAGTAGTTGTAGCACATGGGCTTAGTTGCTCCACGGCATGTGGGATCTTCCTAGACCAGGACTTGAACCCGTGTCCCCTGCATTGGCATTCGGATTCTTAGCTGCTGCGCCACCAGGGAAGCCCCACATGACTCTTTTTGAATGATGGTTTTCTCAGGGAATATGCCCAGTAGTGGGATTGCTGGGTCGTATGGTAGTTCTGTTTTTAGTTTTTTAAGGAACCTCCATACTGTTCTCCATAGTGGCTGTATCAGTTTACATTCCCACCAGCAGTTCAAGAGGGTTCCCTTTTCTCCACACCCTCTCCAGCATTTATTGTTTGTAGATTTTTTGATGATGGCCATTCTGACCGGTGTGAGATGATATCTCATTGTAGTTTTGATTTGCATTTCTCTAATGATTAACGATGTTGAACATTCTTTCATGTGTTTGTTGCCAATCTGTATATCTTCTTTGGAGAAATGTCTATTTAGGTCTTCTGCCCATTTTTGGATTGGGTTGTTTGTTTTTTTGATATTGAGCTGCATGAGTTGCTTGTATGTTTTGGAGATTAATCCTTTGTCAGTTGCTTCATTTGCAAATATTTTCTCCCATTCTGAGGGTTGTCTTTTTGTCTTGTTTATGGTTTCCTTTGCTGTGCAAAAGCTTTTAAGTTTCATTAGGTCCCATTTGTTTATTTTTGTTTTTATTTCCATTTCTCTAGGAAGTGGGTCAAAAAGGATCTTGCTGTGATTTATGTCATAGAGTGTTCTGCCTGTTTTCCTCTAAGAGTTTTATAGTGTCTGGCCTTACATTTAGGTCTTTAATCCATTTTGTCAATTTATGTTTAAGGGAACAGTGATGTGTTGATTTTAAGCATGCTTAAATTTTTGCTGATAGGGAAATTTCTAGGTAGATATTGCTTCAGAGATTCTAAAATTATCTGTTATCCACAACAGAGTTTTATATTTATATCTTAATAGTGTTTTATAAATCTTTTCAATTCTTTAGGGTCACCCTGTGACCCCACTTTCATCCTGGGCTGTGCTCCCTGCAATGTGATCTGCTCCGTTATTTTCCAGAATCGTTTTGATTATACAGATCAGAATTTTCTTAACTTGCTAGGAAACTTTAATGAAAACCTCAGGATTTATGCGCTCCCCATGGATCCAGGTGAGGTCAGGATCCTCTCTTCCTGAGAAATCGTTTATGCTCTTTTCTCTGACAAGTCCAAAATTCTATATGGACCAAGCCATGAAGTGAATGTTTGAAAACTGGACATTTTGGATATTACAACGTGGTAACTCTGGGAATCAGATTCTCCCCTCTCTTTGTTTTTTTTTTTTTTTTTTTTTTTTGCTTGCTCCAGTTTTTTTTTGTTTCTTAATTTCCTGACCAGGGATCAGACCCCTTCCCCCTGCAGTAGAAGTGTGGAGTCTTAACCACTGGACTGCCAGGGAAGTCCCTATAGTTTTTTGTTCGTTTCTTTCTTTTCTTTTTTTTTTTGCCTTCCACAAGCTGTAGCTATTTGTTTATTTAATGACTTTTCTAAACTATTTTTGCAAAGTCTTTTTTTTTTTTTTTTTTTGCCTTGTGTGGTCACTGGAATCTCTGTTCCTTTAGCTTACGTCCAGCTAGTGTTTGGAGAGAGATGTCCTTTTTTTAAGGAGTGATAGATCTTTCTTTTGCTTTTCTTTTTGTTTCATTCTTTTAAATTGAATGAAAGGGTCTTTAAATTCTGTATTGCTTTACAATTTTCAAAAGTTTCACACACATGATTTCATATAATCCTGTAATAACCCTTTTTCCCTCACTACCCCTATACTGCCCCTCCCTCCTTCCCTCTCCCTTCTGATAACCACTAGTTTGTTCTCTATCTGGAGTCTACAGATATTGATATCTTTGAATGTGAGGAGGCAAAAAGAAAAAAAAGATGAAGAGAAAGAGATGGGGAGAGAGAGAGAGAGAAAGGAAGAGAGGAAGGGGGGAGGGAGGGAGGGAGGGAGGAAATAACTCTTCCAGATTGGCTCTGTGCATGTGTGTAGCTTTCTAAATTTTTCAGTATACAGGGGTGCTTTTGAATGTCCTAATTTCCCAAAGGCACTCCCTCTGCAGCTTTTCTTCCTGGAGTTTGACGCTCTGTTGTATGCCTTAACTGTAATATTTTGCCCCAGGTGGCTGTGGGCTGTTTATTAATCTTGCAAGGTTTTTGAGACATCCCTGCTGCATTTCCACTCTAGGTTAGATGAAACAAAAACAAGTGCCTGTGTCAGTCTGTCAGGTGGCCCCAGACAGGTTAGAACACAGAACACAGTCTTCGTGACTGAGGTCTGCTCTGGTCCCTCTGGAACTAGGAACCAGGCTCCCACACCACAAGCTGCCCTTGTTAAGACCACTGCCAAGCCAAGGATGGAAGTGGGACAAGGGCAAAAAAAAAAAAAAAAAAAAAAGAAAAAGAAAAAGAAAAAACAAGCCACAGATCTTTGCTGCCATTTTTTAAGTAGATTTTGACAGTTTCTGCTTGATTTTCTGACATTTGTGTAGAGGGATAGGCCTTTAGAACTGTCTCCTGCATCAGTTTTGCTGATGTTATGCTGTAAGTGAGTGTTTGAACACAGCAGTGCTGCCTTACTGTCATAGAGTGAACATCTGGGAAAGGTGGCTGAGCCTTTATTTTACGAAGAAAAGAAATGCCTGAGTATAAAGCTGGAATTCAGGCCTTGTTGGCTCCCTGGCCAGTGGTTTTTCCACTACCCCCCAAAGCCCAGTTTCCATAAACTACTTTGGTGACTGCCCAAAAGGATGGCCATAGCACTCAGTGGACATCCAGGTCCTTGCTGAAAGGTTTCCATTACCCACAAGGTTTATCCTCAAATATGTAGTGATTTCTTCATCACGTTACTTAGCAGAAATATCCTAATTTAGGAAGGAAGAGAATATCTCTTTCAAGGAGAGACAATGTTTATGAACAGAGGTGCTGCCAGGGAACACTGACTAGGGCAGGGGTGTTTGTTGCTTCAGTTGGGATCCTAGCTGACAGCGTAATTGGGCTTGGGATGGCAAAATGATTGGTTCTATGGTGTATGAATCATAAACAGACACCACAGTTTTGCCCTGTGCTGAGCTGATATGTCCTGTCCTCTGCCTAAATAAAATCACATGATATTAGAAAAGTCACTTACCTGCTCTGGTGCACAGCTGCTTTATCCCTAAAATGCTGAGGTGGGTTTCATGCCATTTTTGCACCCCTCTGAGTTATAATATAGTGATTTTATTTCTGAGGCTGCTTGATAGTAGTAGAAATAGCAGGGAGTGGGTTTGTGCTCCATATCAGGTTACGCAAAAATTCCTTAACCTCTGCCCTCATCTACAAAATGTGAATCATAGTAATTCATCTTATTCTGTGTTTCAAGGTTGTAAGGAAGAATTAATTTAAAAAATGAGAGAATTGATATAAATATGCTTTAATATCATAAGGTTGATGTATGAGTATAGGAAATTGCTATCAACTTTCATCATCTGGTCAGAGTTTTCTCCCTTAAATACTCTAGCAGCATGAAGAATTATTTTACATGTACACTATAAAATGCTCCTCCTGAAGAAAGAGACCATATTTTATTCACTTCAGTTTTTAACCAGGGCTTGGCATATGATAGATATGTCTTCAATATGTGTTTTTAGTTTAATAAATATATTTTTAAAATCTTTAAGGTCTGCAATAATTTCCCTGCTCTCATGGACTATCTCCCAGGGAGTCATAACAAAGTACTTAAAATTTTTGCTTATGTAAAAAGCTATGTTTTAGAGAAATAAAAGAACACCAAGCATCTCTGGACATTAACAATCCTCGGGACTTCATTGATTGTTTCCCGATCAAAATGGAACAGGTAGAATATTAATGACAGATTAATTGTCTGTTTGCCTGAATTTTTTTGTTCATTGACTAGTTCTGTACTTATTAGGGATATTTAAATGGTTACGGACGAAATGCTCGACCAGCACTTTGGGTACTTATGTGTGCATGGATCTGGATTGAGCATCAAAGGAGATTTAAAATTGAATTGTTAAATAACAATACATGGACCCTGTTCGTTAGGTACTAATAGGCTACCTGAGGAGAAGGAGAACATATGTCTCGGGTGAAATGGAAATACAAACAAATGAGAAATACAAAATACTGAGCCATAAAAGGAAGGTGGATGTGATCATTTCACACAGCATGGGGGAGAGTGAGAAGGAAGGGCTTAGCCTGGGTGGGCTTCCTGAATGTCCTGAGGTTTGATGTAGATCTTCAAATATTTGCAATAAGTCATAGGGGAGGGAATTTCAGGTTGGTAGAATGGTGTCGTGAGAGGTTCAGAGGTGTGTTGTGGTAAAGAGACTAGATGGATGGAAGAGAGAAGCCTTAAACGAGTGTAACCAAAAATAAATTTGGACAGATGTGGAGTGGGAGGTTGGTGTCTGTCAAGTAACTGTAAATGTGAATGTTGGCAGGAGAAGTTGTGATTTGATCAGGTAGATGTATGAGCCAGAACAAGAGTAGAATGCAAATAATTACTGGGGAAGATTATCCAGCTGCCAGCACAGTCAGTTTCTGAGCACTTTTAGGACCTTGAAAAGAAATCCTGTATGCTTTAGGAGTCACCCCCTTTCCTCCCCAACCTCCCCAGCTCTAAACATTTCCAATCTACTTTCCATCCCTATAGATTTGCTATTCTGGACATTTCATATTAATGGAATTATACAATATGTATAGTTCATACAATATGTATGATAACATCTTTTGTGTCTAGCTTCTTTCACTTAACAGTGTTTTCAAGGTTCATTGATGATGTATCATATATCAGTACTTCACTCCTTTAAATGGTTGAATGATATTTCAGTGTGGATATACCACATTTTATATATCTGTTTGTTGGTTGATGGACATTTTGGTTGCGTCGCTTTTTGGTTATTATGAATAATGTTTCTGTGGACATTTGTGTACAGGTTTTTGTGTATACATATGTTTTAATTTCTCTTGGGTATATACCTAGTGGTAGAATTGTTGGGTCTATGATAAATTTATATTTAACCTTTGGAGGAAGTGTGGCAGATCAAAGGCTTAATGTAAGAGCTGAAACTATAAAACTCTTAGAAGAAAACTTATGCATAAAATTCCACCATTTTATATTCTCATCAGCAGTGTATGAAGGGTACAATTTATTCACATCCTTTACAGTACTTCTAATTATCTGTCCTTTTTTTTTTTTTTTTTTTTTTTTTTTTTGCGGTACACGGGCCTCTCACTGTTGTGGCCTCTCCCGTTGCGGAGCACAGGCTCTGGACGCGCAGGCTCAGCAGCCATGACTCACGGGACTAGCTGCTCCGTGGCATGGGGATCTTCCCGGACCGGGGCACGAACCCTTGTCCCCTGCATCGGCAGGCGGACTCTCAACCACTGTACCACCAGAGAAGCCCTATTTTATTTTATTTTATATATTTTTTGACCATGCCATGCAGGCATGTAGGATCTTAGTTCCTTGACCAGGGATTGAACCCGTGCCCCCTGCATAGGAAGTGTGGAGTCTTAACCACTGGACCACCAGGGAGTCCCTGTCCTTTTACTTTCTTGATAGTGTGTTTTTTTTTTGATAGTGTGTTTTGAAATTCAGAAGTTTTCGATTTCATGAAATCCAATTTATTAATCTTTTTCGTTGGTTGCCTGTGCTTTTGGTGTCATATCTAAGAAACTGTTATCTAATCCAAGGTCACAATGATTCCCTCCAAGTTTTCTTCTAATAGTTTTATAGTTTTAGCTCTTATATTTAGGTCTATGATCCATTTTAAATCAATTTTTGATAATAGTGTGAGGTATGGGTCCAACTTCATTTTTTTGCATGTGGGTGTCCAGTTGTCCCAGCACCATTTGTTGAAAAGACTATTCTTTTCAGATAGAATGATCTTGGCAACTTCGTTGAAAATTAGTTATAGATGTGAAGGGTTTACTTTTGGACTCTCAATTCTATTCCACTTGTCTATATATCTTGCTCTTTGCCAGTACCACACAATCTTGATTACCATAGCTTTATTGTAATTTTTAATATGGGAAGTGTGAGTCTTCCAATTTTGTTCTTCTTTCCAAGATTGTTCTATCTATTCTTGGTCACTTAAATTTCCACATGAATTTTAGGACAATCTCATCAATTTCTGCAAAAAGCTAACAGTGATTTTGATATGGATCATGTTGAATCTGTAGGTCAGTTCGGGAGTAATGCCATCTTAAGAATACTAAGTCTTTCAATAGATGAACATGGGATGTATTTCCATGTATTTAGTTTTTCTTTAATTTCTTTCAGCAAGGTTTTGTACAGGCTAACTTATTTTTGATAGGCTATGTGTACATAACCACTGATGTTTCAAATTCACTTGAACAGATGGAACTAGTAATAATGGTTTATAAGAACTCTGCTCTCCTTCTTGGCCTCAGAGTAATTTTGAGTTGAAAAGGTTAGAAAACTGTGTGAAGTTGATGTTACCAATGAGGATGACTACTTTTATCTACCAAGTACAACTGTCGATAGGGTTGTCTATCTTAATGGTGTTGGATTACATAATGTTGGGCATGCCACAGGTCATTTGGGGATTATAAGAGCCTTATTAAATTAGTGCCGGTCTAGAGGACTGGATAGGAAGAAATTATTTTTTGGTTTGTTAATGACCTCTGTAGTCATTATTTCAGATTGTCCCATTGTTATTTTCTATTTTGAATCACATATATCCCTCATCTAAACCAACCTTAGTTGTCCCTGTGAAGGGCTTTTACTCTCCCAACTTCTGATTTGTGAGAGCTTTATTCAGTCACTTCCTGACCCTTAGCATCTGCACTTGTTTCCTAGACCAAGTTGCCTATTGCCTCATATCTTGGAATACAGTAGTGGCCAGCCCCGTTTTGTCTTTGTGAATCCATTCTCTTTCTCTATAATCTATTCTAGGATGTGCTGCCATGTTAGTTTTTGCACATTTTCAACTTCATAATGGATCTTTAGGCAACACAGAATCCACATAAATTCTTCAGTGGGAGAAGAGAATTGCAAACTCTTGATTCTGTCTTATAATGGTTTTCAAAATATAGCTCTAATTTGCTCATTTCTATCAATTAAGATTGTGTTTGCCTACCAATAAGAAAAAAAATTAACAAAGGCTTAAAGAAACAGTGGGCTTATTTATCTCACATAGAGAGAGTCTCATGTTGGGCAGTCCAGAGCTAGCCTTGAAGTATCATGGACTCAAGTGCCTTCCATTTTTCTTCGGCATTCTTAAGTATATAGGCTTCATCTTCATGCTCAGATACTCATGTTCCAAGATGACGTCTACACCACCTTCACCTTCATATCTGTGGGTTTTTTTTTTTTTTTTTTTTTTTTTTGCGGTACGCGGGCCTCTCACTGTTGTGGCCTCTCCCGTTGCGGAGCACAGGTTCCGGACGCGCAGGCTCAGCGGCCATGGCTCACGGGCCCAGCTGCTCCGTGGCATGTGGGATCCTCCCAGACCGGGTCACGAACCCGTGTCCCCTGCATCGGCAGGCGGACTCTCAACCACTGCGCCACCAGGGAAGCCCCATATCTGTGTTTTGAGTATGAAGAAAGAAAGGGAGAAACTGGCATCAGTAGGCCATTGGTAAGAAGTGTGTTGCTTGGCCAATGTAGCTGCAAAAGAGGCTTGGAATGAAATTTTTAGGCAAGCAAGGGAAAAGGAGTAGGTAATGAAGATTGTGTCAGCCCAATCCACACACTTTGCCATACTGTACAGTTGTTGTTTCAATACTATACTCCAGTGTCTAAGTTTGCTTAGCTTCATAACAATGTATGTTATTTTGGATTGACTGTAATTATATATGCTGGCAAACTATCAGATAATTACATCAAATAATTCTTAGGAAAAGCACAATCAACAGATGGAGTTTACTTTTGAAAACTTGATAGCCACTGTAACTGATTTGTTTGGAGCTGGGACAGAGAAAACGAACGCCACGCTGAGATATGGGCTTCTCCTCCTGCTAAAGTGCCGAGAGGTCACAGGTATGAGCAAGATGGTGGGCAGAGTGAATTTCAGAGAAGATATTGGGTCCTCCATCTTATTTCTCTTAGAGAAGCTTTATTTTTGAAATTTCTGTGCCACCAGCTATAAGTTTAAAATTAAAATATTTTAAAAAGGTTAAATTTGTACAATAGGGGAGAAGGACTGAGAAAAGTGAAGACAGTGTGAGCAGTAGCAAAGGCAGTAAAGCTATGGATTTCATCAATAAAAAATTCTGGATAAGTGTCTGGACTTCATGGGAAGGGATTTGCAGCAGGCACAGCCAGCATAAATTGGCCTAGGATTGAATATTAGTTTTTCTTAAGAAGAGTCCACTTTGAATGGTAGGTATGTTTTTGCAGAAATCTTTCCTTATTCTGAATATGCAGCATTCTAATGCTAGGGTAGGGGAGATGGGAACTATATTTGTTGAAGTATAGCATAAATTCTAGAAATTTGGTAAGAAAGGCTGAGAAAATGTCCACAGTCTGGGAAGTTCTTTACAAGGTTAGATTTAGAAAAAGATCTATGCTATTTAGACAAAAGAAGTGCCTAAAGGAATTTTTTCCCTTTTGAACAACTTTAATTTTTCCCATTTTATTGAGATATAATTAACAAATATAAATTTATATATTTAAGGTGTACAACATGATTTCATATTGCGAAATCAAATTGCAAAATGATTTCCACAATCGAGCTAATTAACTACTCTTAGCAAAGTTGAGGTATACAATACAGCATTGTTAACTATGGTCACCATGTTGTATTGATACTTTAGATCCCCAGAACTTGTTCATATTATAACTGAAAGTTTGTACCCTTTGACCAACATCTCCCCATTTCCCCCACCCCAGCCTCTGACAACCATCCCTCCACTCTTTGTTTCTATGAGTTTGACTTTTTTATATTTCACATGTAAGTTAGATCATGCAGTATTTGTCTTTTTGTGTCTGGCTTACTTTTTCTTAGCATAATATCCTCCAGGTTCATTCACGTTGTTGCAAATGGCAGGATTTTCACCTTTATTGGCTGAATAATATTCTGTTGTATACATCATCTTTTCTTTATCTATTTATCCATTGATAGACACTTAGGTTGTTTCCATATCTTGGCTATTGTGAATAATGTTGCAGTGAACATGGGAATGCAGATATCTCTTTGAGATACTGATTTCATTTCCTTTGGATATATACCCAGAAGTGAAATTGTTGGATCACATGGTAGTTCTGTTTTTGATTTTTTGAGGAACTTTTATGCTGTTTTCCATGATGGCTGTACCAGTTTACATTTCCATCAACAGTGTATAAGGGTTTCCTTTTTTCCACATCCTCACTAATACTTGTTATCTCTTGTCTTTTTGGTAATAGCCATACTAACAGGTGTATGGTGATATCTCATTTCCCTGATGTCGAGTACCTTTTCGCATACCTGTTGGCCATTTGTACGTCTTCTTTGGAAAAATGTTTATTCAGGTCTTTTACCCATTTTAATTGGGTTATTATTACTGTTATTATTATTAGCTATTGAGTTGTTTGAGTTCCTTATATAATTTGGGTATTAACACCTTGTCAGATATATTTCACAAATATTTTCTCCCATTCTGTAGGTTGCCTTTTCATTTTGTTGATTGTTCCTTTTCCTGTGTAGAAGCTTTTTTATACTGATGTAGTCTAACTTGTTTATTTTTGCTTTTATTGCCTGTGTGTTTGGTGTCGTATCAAAAATTATTGCCAGGACCATGTCAAGGAACTTTTCCCCTATGTTTTTTACTAGGAGCTTTATGATTTGAGGTCTTACATTTAAGTCTTTAATCCATTTTGAATTAATTTTTATGAATGGTGTAAGATAAGGATCAAATTATATTCTTTTGTATGTATCCAGTTTTCCCAGCACCATTTATTGAATGAATCCAGTTTTCCCAGCACCATTTATTGAAGAGACTGTCATTTTCCCACTGTGTATTCTTGGCACCCTTGTCAAAGAGAGTGACTGTAGATACATGGATTTACAGATCTTTCTCAACTTACAATGGGGTTACATCCCAGTGAACCCATTTTAAGTTGAAAATGTTATATGTCAAAAATGTGCTTAATACATCTAACCTACTAAATAACATAGTTTAGTTTAGCCTACCTTAAACATGCTTAGAGCACATACATTAGTCTATAGTTGGGCAAAATCACCTGCTACAAAGTTTATTTTATTATAAACATTGAATATCTCATGTAATTTATTGAATACTGTACTGAAAGTGAGAAACAGAATAGTTGTATGGGTACAGAATGTGGTTGTAAATGTATTGGTTGTTTATCCTCATGATTGCATGGCTGACTGGGAGCTGTGGCTTGCTGCTGCCGCCCAGCATTATGAGAGAGTATCATACTGCATATTGCTAGTCTAAGAAAGGACCAAAATTCAAAATTCCAAGTACAGTTTCTACTCAATGCATATGGCTTTTCTACCATTGTAAAGTGGAAAAAACTGTAAATAGTACTGTCATAATTTGGGGACCATCTGTATTTCTGCTGTATTCATGATGTTCCATTGATCTATGTGTCTGTTTTTATGCCAGTATTCTACTGTTTTTATTACTGTATCTTTGTAATATAGTTTAAAATCAGAAAGTGTGGTGCCTCCAGCTGTGTTTTTCTTTCTCAAGATTGGTTTGTTCAAGGTTTTTTTGTGGTTCCATATGAATTTTAAGATTCCTTTTTCTATTTCTGTGAAAATGTCATTAGAATTTTGATAAGGATTACATTGAATCAGTAGATTGCTTTAGGTAATGTGGACATTTAGAGAATATTTATTCTTCTAATCCATGACTGCAGGATATCTTTTTATTTGTGTTTCTTCCATTCGTTTTAATCAGTGTTTTATAGTTTCTGATGTACAGATCTTTCACCTCTTTGGTCAAATTTATTACTAAGTATTCTGTTCTTTATGATGGTTTTATAAGTGGATTTTTTTTTTTTTTGCGGTATGCGGGCCTCTCACTGTTGTGGCCTCTCCCGTTGCGGAGCACAGGCTCCGGACGCGCAGGCCCAGTGGCCATGGCTCACGGGCCCAGCCACTCCATGGCATGTGGGATCCTCCCGGACCGGGGCACGAACCCGTGCCCCTGCATCGGCAGGTGGACTCTCAACCACTGCGCCACCAGGGAAGCCCTAAGTGGATTATTTTTATCATTTCTCTCTCAGATAGTTCATTGTTAGTATATAGAAACATAACTGATTTCTATACACTAAGTTGTATCTTGCTATTTTACTGAATTTGTTTATTCTAACAGTTTTTGGTGTAGTCTTTAGGATTTTCTACATATAAGATCCTATCATTGTAAATAGAGACAATTTAACTTCTTCCTTTACAAAATCGATGCCTTTATTTTTCTGGTCTAATTGCTTTGGCTAGGACTTCTAGTACTATGTTAAATAAAAGTGGTGAGAGTAGGCATCCTTGTCTGGTTCCTGATCTTAGAAGAATAGCTTATAGTAATATTAATCAAAGAATTATATTTGCTTAATTGGAATAATATCAGAAAACACCTTTTGATGAAAATCCATCAATGTTGGTATAAATGGGTTAAAATATTCTTTAATAAACTGAGAGTTAAAAGGTTCTGGCTCAAAAGAGCAGGAACAAAATGGTGGGGTCATAATTTCATGTACTATTTGTTTCCCACTCACACTGGATTAAAAACATCATGCTATACATTTCATTTGGTCTCCAATATTCATTAAAAATTATAAATGGTTTAAAATAAATACAATTATACAGCTAATATATTTTACCTCTTAAAAAAATAATAGCTTATAGCATTTTACCTTTTTTTGGTTAACCATCCACTCTTCCCTTATTTATTTATTTTAAAATTAAATGCTTTATTGATGTAACATTGGTTTATAACATTATATATGTTCCATGTGTACAACATCACATTTTGTATACACTGCAGTGTGCTCACCACCAAAAGTTTAGTTTCCATCCGTTCACCATACAGTTGACCCCCTTTACCCATCTTGCCCTCCCTTCACTCTGCTTCCCTTCTGGTAACCACTACTCCGTTCTGTGTATCTATGTTTTTGTTTTTGTTTGTTTGTTTGTATATTCCACATGTGAATGGAACCATACAGTATTTGTCTTTCTCTGACTGGCTCATTTCACTTAGCATAATACCCTCAAGGTCTACCCATGTTGCAAATGACAAGATTTCTTTCTTTCCTTCCTTTCTCCCTCCCTCCCTCCCTCCTTCCTTCCTTCCTTCCTTCCTGTCTGTCTGTCTCTCTCTCTCTCTCTTTCACTAAGTAGTATTGCATTGTATATATACCACATCATCTTTATCCAGTCATCTGTTTATGGCCACATAGGTTGTTTCCATATCTTGGCTATTTTAATGCTGCAGTGAACATAGCAGTGCATATATCTTTTTAAATTAGTGTTTTCATATTTTTTGTATAAATACCCAGAAATGAAGCAGATCTCCATACTCTTTTCCATAGTGGCTGAACCAGTTTACATTTCCACCAACAGCATATGGGGATTTCTTTGTCATTGACTTTTGGCAGTTTTAATATAATGTGTCTTGGAGAAGGTCTTTTTGCATTGAGGTAATTAGGTGTTCTCTTAGCTTCATGCACTTATATATCCAGTTCCTTTCCCAGGTTTAGGAAGTTCTCAGTTATTATTTCTTTAAATGAACTCTGTTCCCTTCTCCCTCTCTTCTCCTTGTGGGATACCCATTATCCTTATGTTGTCCTTCCTAATAGATTCCAATAGTTCTTTTAGAATTTCTTCAATTTTTTTTAACACCCTATTTCTCTCTCCTCTTCAACCAGAATCATGTCTAGGTTTCTATCTTCGGGCTCCCTAATTCTCTCTTCCATGGGGTGCCCTATTTCCAATGCTTTATAACAGCGGTCCCCAACCTTTTTGGCATCAGGAACGGGTTTCGTGGAAGACAGTTTTTCCACAAACGGGGGCAGTGGGTGATGGTTCAGGCAGTCATGTGAGCGATGGGGAGCGATGGGGATCGGCAGATGAAGCTTCGCTCACTGGCCCACCACTCACTTCCTGTTGTGCGGCCCGATTCCTAACAGGTGGCCCAGGGGTTGGGGACGCCTGCTTTATAATGTGTTGTTCATCTCATTTATTGCATGCTTCAGCTCCAGATTTTTTTTTTTTAATGTTTCAGTCTCTTTGGTAAGGTATTCTTTCTATTCATTAATTTCATTCCTTAGCTCATTGAACTGCCTGTCTGAGATTTGCTGTATCATGTTGAGTTTGAGTTTCTTCACGACAGCTGTCTTGAATTGTCTATCAATTAGATCTCAATATTCTGTAATTTTCAGTTTGGCTTCTGGAGAATTTTTATGCCATTGTTACGATGGTGCTTGATGAGTTGTTCTTCTACTGGTGCATTTGAAGTAGCAAACACCTTTCTTCATTAGGTAAAGGTGTTTTATCTTTCTTTTAACCTTGTTTCTAACAATTCAACAGGTTTGTAATTGGAGGCCTTTTTGTTTGTTTGTTTTCAGTAGATGACACTATAGCACAGGTTTTTGGTTTCTCTTACTTCAGCTGCCTCTGGCTATATTTGAGAATTGGCACTTTCCACCCCACTGCCTTTGCCAGAGGTGTTGTTCGGTGCCCTCATTGTCACTACTGGTGCCTCATTGTCACTGGTGCCTTGCTGTTGCTGGTGTCACTGCTATTGCTGGCATTGCCGCCTGGGGCACCAGAAGGGCAGGCACCTTGTCCAGGGTCGTCTGGGCTGTGGGCTTCACTGCCGAGGGGGGAGGGTGGGAGTTGGAGGGCAGTTGGAGCTATGGTCACCTCTGCTGCATTAGGGGCTTTCAGGTTCATGGGTGCTGCTGCTGTGGGCGGGAGGGTGGGGGTCCAGAGTTGCAGGTGCTTCCACAGCTGACGGGACAGAGTCACAGGTCCTGCTGCCACTTCTCAGTTCCCTGTGGCTGTGGGTGCTGTTGTGACTGGGAGGTCAGAATTGTGTGCAATGCCCCCTTGCTACTCCTGGATTCTCTGGGGCTGTGGGCTTAGATGCCATGACTGGGTGCCAGGATCTCAGGCATTGCCTCACCTGTTCTCTCCATTCTGCCTCCCCTATGTGTTCCAATCCACCCACCTTTAAATGTAGAGAAGTGTGGAATTCTCTGGCATCCTCATGTGTTGGGCAGAGTTCCCTTTGTTGAGTTATGGACGTTTAACTGGTTGTAGATTGAAGGTGGGGACAAAGGGAGTGTCTCACACTGCTGTAATGCTGATGTCACTCCCCTCACCGTTGAGTATGTTAGCCCTGGGCTTGTCATATACGTTGAGATACATTCCTTTATTTTGTTGAGATACATTCCTTCTATACATAATTTGTTGGGAGGAGTTTTTATCATGAAAGGATGTTAAATTTTGTCCAATGTTTTTTCTCCATCTATTAAGATGACAGTATGATTTTTATCCTTTATTCTATTAATGTGGTACATCATATTTATTATTTTGCATATTTTGAACCACCCATATATCTCAAGGATAAATCCGGCTTAATCATGGTGTGTGATCCTTCTTTTTTTTTAAATTTTTTTAAAAATTTATTTATTTTATTTATTTATTTTTGGCTGTGTTGGGTCCTCGCTGCTGTGCACGGGCTCTCTCAAGTTGAGGCGAGCAGGGGCTACTCTTCATTGTGGTGCACTGGCCTCACTGCGGCGGCCTCTCTTGCTGCGGAGCACAGGCTCCAGGCACGTGGGCTTCAGCAGTTGTGGCTCACAGGCCCAGCAGCTGTGGCTCGCCAGCTCTAGAGCGCAGGCTCAGTAGTCGTGGCATATGGCTTAGTTTCTCCGCGGCATGTGGGATCTTTCCGGACCAGGGCTCGAACCCATGTCCCCTGCATTGGCAGGCGGACTCTTAACCACTGCGCCCCCAGGGAAGCCCGGTGTGTGATCCTTCTAATGTGCTCTTGTATTCAGTTTGCTAGCATTGTGTTGAGAATTTTTGCATCTATGTTCATCAGGAATATTGGCCTGTAATTTTCTTTTTTTGTACTTATGTCACACTTAAAAAGCAATTTTATTATTCCAGAAGTCTGAGTCCAGAAAAATGGTGTTTGCCGTAAGAATTTCCTTTCAGGGCAATAGTTTTAACTTTTATGAACAATTTTTTTTTAAATTAAAAAAAAATCTTTAAGCAAATTATGTTTTTCTGGGTCAGAACCCCATTGAAATGATGATAAATTAATTACAAATGAGAGTTATTCCTGAAGATTCAGGAGATCTCATGTAGGAAAATGGAGGTTTCAGAGAGGGTGCTGGGCACAAGGTTTAGAAAACTTCTATTTCAAAATGGACTAGGTGGATAAAGCAGTTGGGAGAGGAGACACCAAGAACAAAAGAGAAATGATAAATTGAGGCTTCCCAGTAATTAGAAAATTAATTACTAAGAGTTTGAAACATCTGCCTGAGCATTTGCAATAATTCTAAATTGGCATCTAAAAATTAGGAATTGAAATACATGTTAAAAGACCAAGAATGTACAAAAGAGTCAACATAATCATAGTTGTCTTAGTCATAATGATATAAACAATGAATAGTGATATAATAAAAAATTGTGATATAAATATATTGTGGAAAATTGAGTGAGGGGAAGTTGTGTGTGTGTGTGTCTGTGTCTGTGTCTGTTTGTGGGTACTTATTTTGTATGGGGTGGTGGTTGAGATGTAAGCCCTCATCTCACTTATCAGAAAGTCATTATACATTGTCTAAAAATGGATAAATCAGGAAATAAAAGTAGTAATTTTTAAAATAAATTTATCTATTTTTTATTTTTGGCTGCATTGAATCTTCATTGCTATGTGCAGGCTTTCTCTAGTTGTGGCGAGTGGGGGCTACTCTTCATTGCAGTGCGAGGGCTTCTCATTGCGGTGGCTTCTCTTGTTGCAGAACATGGGCTCTAGGCATGCGGGCTCAGTAGTTGTGGCTCGCGGGCTCTAGAGTGCAGGGTCAGTAGTTGTGGCGCACGGGCTTAGTTGCTCCACGGCATGTGGGATATTCCCGGACCAGGGCTCGAACCTGTGTCCCCTGCATTGGCAGGCAGATTCTTTAACCACTGCACTACCAGGGAAGCCCTAGTAATTATTTAGAAATATGAAATTTAAATTTCAGAAGAAACTGCTAGAATGTTTCAAAGTGGCCACCTTTGGGAGGAGTATGAGGATTAAAGAAGATAGCATTCAAAGTTGCAAATAAATACACAACACATGTACAGTCACACAAACCATACATACATATACATCAGTTACAGAATTTGATTTTTAAAATGAAATTAATACTTGATTCCTGTTTTTTCTTTCTGCGAGGACAGTAATTTCTTGAGTTAATAATGTAATATTTAGGAAGCCGGAAAAAAGCAAGTTCCTGGTGCAGAGGTTGCTCTGCAGCATAATTTAGGCATCGGAGGAGCAGTAGTGGTCACGCTGTACAAGATGGGTTTTCCTGAAGCTGCTGGTTCTTTTAGAACTCATCAAACTGAGGCTGCTCCAACCAGCTCTGCAGTTGATGGATTTAAGGCAAATCTTGTCTTTAAGGAGATTGAGAAGAAGCTTGAAGAGGAAGGGGAGCAGTTTGTGAAGAAAATCGGTGGTATTTTTGCCTTCAAGGTGAAGGATGGCCCTGGAGCTAAAGAAGCCATCTGGGTGGTGGACGTGAAGAATGGCAAAGGATCAGTGCTCCCTAACTCAGATAAGAAGGGCGACTGCACAATTACAGTGGCTGACTCGGACTTACTGGCTTTGATGACTGGTAAAATGAATCCTCAGTCGGCCTTCTTTCAAGGTAAATTGAAAATCACTGGCAACATGGGTCTGGCTATGAAGTTACAAAATCTTCAGCTTCAGCCAGGCAAAGCTAAGCTGAGAAGAACTCTCTTTGCTTAACTTTGAAAATCAAGATGAGATATATAGATATATGTCCATATATTTCATTGTCAGAACTTAGATTGAAACTACACATTGGCAAATAGCGTATTTGTTTTTAAATGGGTGTGACCAATCCTGTTTTTCCTAAGCTCTGGGTGAATAGAACCTGATGGTGTACTACTGCTTTGCTGAATTGCGTACAACTGTGCATTACAAAGTTAATATGGTAATTATGGTTTGGGGTAAAATTGAGTTTTAGAATAAAATTAGGAATAGCAAAATCCAAAAACTATGTAAACAAAAGCTCTCATTTTGCTTATAAAGTATATTTGAGGGGTTTCCCTGGTGGCGCAGTGGTTGCGAGTCCGCCTGCCGATGCAGGGGACAGGGGTTCGTGCCCCAGTCCGGGAGGATCCTACATGCCGCGGAGCAGCTGGGCCCGTGAGCCATGGCCACTGAGCCTGTGCGCCTGGAGCCTGTGCTCCGCAACGGGAGAGGCCACAACAGGGAGAGGCCCGCGTACTGCAAAAAAAAGAAAAAAATGAAAGTATATTTGAGGATTATTCTGCTGAAGACTCAATTTAAGTTTTCCTTGGGAGAACTAGGGAAGAAACAGAATACCAGTAGCTGGCCAGTAATTAGTGTTGTGCACTTAATGACCTTAATCTGTTTTCCACTGATAATTTATAAAATTCTGTACTGGGATTTTTAAAAAAAAAATCTTTACAGTTTTGCATTTCATGCCATCAAAACAGTATTTTCTTCCAAATCAAAGAAATATGATCAAGGCTGGGGAGAAAAAATATATAGCTGGAAAAAGGCCTATTTTTTAAAACAAAAATATTTTTAAGTGAGTTTCCTTCTTGGAAAAAAAATCAATGTATTAGAATCATAAAACACTGTTGTTAAAAATAATTGAACAAATAAATTTTGTTTTGACATGCACAGTTTTCAAATTATAATCTCGTATTAATTTAATTAAATTTGTAAAACTCTCTTCCTTTGTTATAATTTTCCCTTTTCATATGTTTAGTTGAACAAGCCACATTTAATTTACCTTCCTAGTTTTTTTTTTTTCTTTTTTTTTTTTTTTGCGGTACGCGGGCCTCTCACCGCTGCGGCCTCTCCTGCTACGGAGCACAGGCTCCGGACACGCAGGCCCAGCGGCCAGGGCTCACGGGCCCAGCCGCTCCGCGGCATGTGGGATCTTCCCGGACCGGGGCACGAACCCGTGTCCCCTGCATCGGCAGGCGGACTCTCAACCACTGCGCCACCAGGGAAGCCCCTTCCTAGTTTTTTTAGTTCAATTTAAAGGAATACTACTTTTTATTCTTTTTTTTTTTTAAAGGTAAATTTCATATTAGACTTTGTCATGTGATGTGTTTTCCCTATTTTTACCTTCCTAGTTTTTCTAATGCTAATGTTATTTCTAATAACTCGGTAAGATGTGGGGTAAAATAATGTTTTCGGAAGAATGTTTAATAGAAAATTAAAATAGCTCTTCCTCAAAAAAAAAGTAATATTTATATTTGAAGCATTTCATAATTTCTATTCGTATTAATGATCCTGTATGCTAATATATAGGTGTGCACAGGTTTATCTCAAAGCCTAGCTTGTATGAAAGTCATTTGTACCTATATTATGGCAACTCACTCTGTATGTCTAGGTGTCCTTCTGGACCTGTAATTGATGTTTATAATGATGTTGGAACACCTTCACAGAGTTTTATGTAACTCTTAATTGGTATGCAAATGTGGTATGTATTTTCCTGTTTTTCCATCAGTCTCACTTGTGTCTTATCAGCTAAAGTCCAGAAAGAGATTGACTGTGTGATTGGCAGACACCAGAGTCCCTGCATGCAGGACAGGAGCCACATGCCCTACATGGATGCTGTGGTACATGAGATCCAGAGATACATTGACCTTATCCCCACCAACCTGCCCCATGCAGTGACCCGTGATGTTAAATTAAGAAACTGTTTCATCCCCAGGGTCAGATTTGTTTCTCCTGCTGTGGCCTCAATGCTCTTGAAGTTCCCATATTCACAGTATGGTTGCAGTCCTTAAGATGAGAGAATTGCAAAAGTCATGCATGGGGTAGCCTGATGGGTTTTGTGTTGTTTCCAGTTTGTGGCTATAAATCTTTATGACAGATCTTGATTATCTGGCTAAGTCTCCCATATTTGTTCTGCTTCTTTAATATTGTTTTGTCTACTCTTAGCAGTTTACATTTCCAGATAAATTTTAGTATCCATTTGTCAGTTACCCAAAACACTCAGCTATGATTTTTATCAGATTGATATTAAATCAATTTGGAAAGAATTGACATCTTGACATGTTGAATCTTTCAATTCACAGATACAATTTATTTGGGCTTTCTTTAATTTTTCAGTACTGTTTTGTTTGCAGTACAGTGGCTTGCACATCTGTTATGTTTTTCTCAGATAAATAATATTTCTGATGTTATTATATGTTGTATAATTTTATTTTGTTTTTGTTTTTTATTTTTTGGTCATGCCATGGTGCGTGTGGGATCTTAGTTCCTGGACCAGGGATCGAACCCACGTCCCTTGCATTGGAAGTGTGGAGTCTCAACCCCTGGACCACCAGGGAACTCCCTACATTGTATAATTTTAAAAATGTCTTTTCCACTTTTTTGCTATATGGAAATATATTTGATTTTATTTTGATGACCTTATATCTAGCAACCTTTCTAAATTCATTTATCATTGCTAATAATTTGTGGATTGATTTGTAATTTTTATATATACAATTTTGCCACCTGGTTTAATATTTGTTTTATCTTCCAATTCTCATGACTTTAATTTTCTTTATTGCATTATCACACTGGCAGGATTTCCAGGATAGTGTTGAACAGAAGTGGTGATAGTGGCCATTGTTTAATTTATGATATCCAGGAAGAGGTGAGGGCTTAATATCTCATCATTGAGAATGATATTTTATGTATATTTTTGTAAATATTAAAAAAAGCAGATCAGGGAAATATTCCTAATCTTATTTTTGTATGAAATTTTGGGATGAACTTTATTTTTTATTTTTTTGCGGTACACGGGCCTCTCACTGTTGTGGCCTCTCCCGTTGCGGAGCACAGGCTCTGGATGCGCAGGCTCAGCGGCCATGGCTCAGGGGCCCAGCCGCTCAGTGGCATGTGGGATCTTCCCAGACCGGGGCACGAACCCCTGTCCCCTGCATCGGCAGGCGGACTCTCAACCACTGTGCCACCAGGGAAGCCCGAACTTCATTTTTTAAGAGCAGTTTTGGGTTCACAGCAATATTAAGCTGAAGATACAGAGATTTCCTATATACTCCCTGCCTCGACACAGGCATAGATAGCCTCACCCATTATCAATATCCTCTACCAGAGTGGTGCATTTTTTACAGTTGATGAGCCTGTTTTGGCACATCATTAGCATCCAAAGTTCATCGTTTTCATTAGGGTTCACTCTTGATGTTGTACATTCTATGAGTTTGGGCAAGTGTATAATGACATGTGTCCATCATTGTGGTATCATATAGAGTCGTTTCACTGCTCTAGAAATCCTCTGTGTTCTGTATCTTCATCCTTCTCTCCCCCAAACCCCCAGCAACCACTTTATACCCATTGATTAGAAACACCCCATTTTCCCGTCCCCTGCTCTTCGCAATCTGTATAATGTTTTCATAATTGTGTGTACAAAATTTGACCAAATGTAGTCTCTGCATTTGTTTATATGGCATATATTTTATTCTCTGTCTCTCTGTTGGGGTCTGTGTCTGTCTCTCATATATAAAAAGCTCAATTTGGTTTGCTACATTTTATTGAGAACATTTGTATTTATATTCACAAGAGACTGGTCTGCAATTACTCTTTCTCAAAGAATTTTTAATAAGACTTCTGATATCAAGGTAATGCTGGCCTCATAAAATAAGGTGGGTAACTTTCCATATTGTGGGTATATTTTTATTATATATATATAATTGCCCCCTTTTCTTTTCTTTTGGTGTTTGCTTAGTTCTGTCTTCCCTGAACCTGATACATTTTGCTTAAGCTCAGATATTGCATAAGAAATGCAGTCTCAGGTGATGTTTATCTTCTTCCAGAAAGTTTTCATCTTTCCTTCACTAGGCGGACAGAATTACATAACACCTCCTGTTTCAGAATTGGATATTAACACAGTCAGATATTGACTGTAGATGCCAGTTAACCTTTCCAAGTTTCTTCTGTCTCTGGAATCTGGAGATTAATTTTTTTAAAAAAATAATTCTTTCTTTCTTTATTTATTTTTGGCTGTGTTAGGTCTTTGTTTCTGTGCGAGGGCTTTCTCCAGTTGCGGCAAGCGGGGGCCACTCTTCATCGTGGTGCGCGGGCTCTCACTATCGCGGCCTCTCGTTGCGGAGCACAGGCTCCAGACGCGCAGGCTCAGTAGTTGTGGCTCACGGGCCCAGTTGCTCCGTGGCATGTGGGATCTTCCCAGGCCAGGGCTCGAACCCATGTCCTCTGCATTAGCAGGCGGACTCTCAACCACTGCGCCACCAGGGAAGCCCTGGAGACTAATTTTTGTCTGCAGCTTTCCAGTGCTTTCTAACACATGGTTTCTATTTTTATTCAGACTTTATAGTTGGTATCCTACAAGCTGCTGCCATTTGAAGCCTGCATGTGTTATTGTACATAAAAATAAGATGACTGAAATGTCTACTTTGAGGGGAGAAGGATCGTGAGTTTATTAAGGTTGAAATTACTATTGCTGTCTTCTGGGGAAGAGGGAATTGTGCATATCTGCGTTGTCCCATATGGTAGCCACTAGCCACATGTGCCTAGTGGGTGCCTGAAATGTGATGAGTGCAACTGAGGAACTGAATTTTAAATTTTATTTACTTTTGATTAGCTTTACTTTAAATATACCTAGCTATGGATCACTGAAAGCTACTGTGTTAGAGCTGATCTAAGTTGTTTTTTTTTTCCTGTAACGTGGGTTTAGAAATCCCTCCTCCTTAATTCTGCAGTACTAAAAACCTGGAAAATTGAAAACAAATATATAAGTTTGATGCAATTTCATTTGGTGGTCAAAACCTTACTTGAACTGAAGTGAATCTATATATATTCCTTATTTATGCCACTTTATGTGAATATTCATGTCCTGCTGAAGACATTTGTGAACTGTTGATAAAACTAACCTTGCTTACCTCAAAATGTTACAAGAATTAAACCAGGTAACATGCAAAATACAAGCTAAAACTATGAGACACTATTTTCATATATCAGTGTGATGAAGTCAAAGGCTGAGAAAACCTTTTATTAGAGAGGATATGTGTAAACAAGTACTTTCAAGTGCCACTGGCAGGATTATAAATAAGTACATCTTTTTTGGGGGGGACATTTTGACAATATCTATTAAAAAATATAGTATCTTATAATGCAAGAATTATAATTCTTGGAATCTACTACAAGTGCTAATGAAGGAATGTCCAAAAAATTCATCCTTGCATCATTGCTTGTAATAAAAAAATATTTTGAGCTATCTAAATGTTCATTAGTAGTGTCATGGCACATTTATATTATGTAGCATGATAAGGCAGTTGTACATGTGTTGACATGGGACAATATCTAAATTAGTATTTTTTAAAATTAATTTATTTTTGGCTACATTTGGTCTTCGTTGCTGCACGCAGTCTTTCTCTGGTGACGATGTGTGGGCTTCTCATTGCAGTGGCTTCTCTTGTTGTGGAGCACAGGCTCTAGGCACGCGGGCTTCAGTAGTTGCAACGCGTGGGCTCAGTAGTTGTGGCTCGTGGGCTGTAGAGCGCAGGCTCAGTAGTTGTAGCACACGGGCTTAGTTGCTCCACGACATGTGGGATCTTCCCGGACCAGGACTCGAACCCATGTTGCCTGCATTAGCAGGCGGATTCTTAACCACTGCGCCACCAGGGAAGTCCCTAAATTATTTTAATTAAAGAAAAAAATCAAGATCCACTGGATGCTTGTCATTGGGTAAAAAAAGAAGAAAGTGGTAAGTGGCATAAATGTATATAGGATTATCTGCCTGATATGCATAATATCTCTGGAAGGTATATAACTAGTTGGTGGGAATGGTTGTTTTTGGAAAGTCTAAATAAATTTGTGTAGTTAGATGGGAAGGAGACTTACTTTTTACCATATGTGCTTTTTGTGACTTAATGTATTCCTCTGTTTTTTACTTGAGGTATAAGTTATATAGAAGAAAAATCACCTTTCTAAGTGTAGAGTCTAAAGAGTTTTGATCAGTATGTGAAGTTATGTAACTACCACCACAACTAAGATATCAAACATTTTCATCATCTCAAAGAGTTTCCTTATTCTCCTTTTGCAAACAATCCATTTCCCCCATTTCTTGCCCTTGGTAACCGCTGATCTGCTTTTGGTCCTACAGTTTTGCCTTTTCAGGAGTGCAGTATAATGTGACATAAATGAAATAACTTGTAATCAATATATGCCTTTATCTCTTTTTTATGTGGCAGAATATGTTTGAGATTCATCCTTGTTATTGTATATATCAATGGATTATTCCTTCTTTATCGATGAGTGGATATCATGTGGAGTGCCACAAATTGTTTATTCATTCACTAATTGATGGATATTTGGGTTGCTTCTAGTTTTGGGCTATTTGAATAAAGGTGCTTTAAACATTTGATACAGGGTTTTGTGTGGACATAAATTTTCATTTCTTTTGGGTAAATACCGAGGAGTGGGAGTTTAAAGTTAAATGTTTAACTTTATTTAAAGTTTAAATAAGTTAAATGTTTAACTTTAAAGTTTAACTTTATTTTAAAAACGCACCAAACTTTTCTAATACGGCTGTGACATTTTTCCCTCCTACTAGCAATATATGAAAGTTCCAATTGCTGGAGGTAGGTACCCTCCAACACTTGCCGTTGTTAGTGTTCTTAAATTTTATTTCATTTTATTTTTAATTTATTATTTCTTATTTATGGCCTCTGCCCTATTTTTTGTTTTGTTTCTGGTATTTATCGGCATTCCTCCAGCCAGATCACCTCGTTCTACCAAAACAATCCAATACGTTTTGAAAACCATTCTGGAGGGGCTGTTCTTGGGTGGTGGTGGGAAAGGGAGTTTTGGCCAGAACGATATTGACTGGTAGGGAAAAAAAAAAATCAGAAAAACACCAAACCAAGTACACGCCTCTCCCCACATACACACCTGTATTTATGTACCCGCACACATGGCCGGCCAAGCCGGCCCTTGGGGGCTTTGAACAATCATCTCAACGCCTTTTTCCGTTTCTCTTGTCCTGAGTATGGGTAGGGGCGAAAGGGGAGATATTTCAGATCTGTAAATATTTTTAAAGCGAAAAAAATAAAACATTTAAAGCATCGTTGTTAACTTTGGTGGAACTGATTGTCTGTTGTGCTAACGCTGGAGGCTTCTCGCTTTTCCGTGTAAGGGCTTGCAGGCGCGTGTCAGATGTCTGGCTCGCCCCACGTGGAAGGTGGGGCGGGGATCAGGGGTTAAAGGTCGGGGCCTTGGCGCCGCCCCGTGAAGCCGCACCCCTTTCCGCTCGCTGGTGGTACCCATAGTTCCTGAGCGGGCTGAGGCTCAGCCCGGCTGGAGTCCAGCTCCAGATACCGCGCAGACAGGGTCAGACGGCGGGTGGAGGCAGGCCTCACTGCTGAAGCGGTGGCCTCCCCGAACACGCTTTTTTGCAGCACAGGGAGTGCCTAGGGGTTGGCGGCAGCGAGGCGCCGTGCGACGTGGTCCAACCTGTGGCACGTGCCTCCCCTCCGAGGGCGCAGGGCAGGTGGGGCGGTGCTGCCTGGACCAGGTATAGCGCCCGACTTGCTCATCCCCCATCCTGGCGCGACAGCCTGGCATCGCTCTCAGCTCCGGAGCCGGTGGCAGAGTTGTGGGTCCCGCGCGGCGCGGGAACTGGGGGCGGAAAGACGGCCCTTCGCCTGAAGCGTCTTGAGGCCGGAGACTAGGCAAAGAAAGCTCGAGAGGCAACGGCTCCTCCCCACACTGTTGTGTTGTTTACGGTTTGCATTGTGCTGGCTAAGAGGCCGGAACCCGGGCAAGCACGTGGCCGCTGGCCCTGAATGGAACCAGGGTGCGCCGTCTGCGTGCCCACCGACTTCCGCGCCCCAGCACTTGCCGCCGCACCCTCTAAATTTTAGACACTGAAGTGGTTGTGTAGTGATATCTCATTTTGTTTTACTTCTGTTTCCTCGGCGAATAATGATATTTGGCTTCTTTTCATGTGTTGATTGGCCATTCGTATGTGTTCACTGATAGTGTTGCTCAAAGTCCTATTTTTTATTGAGTTTGCTTTAATTAGTGCAGTTCTTTATATATTTCGTATGCAATCCCTTTGTCATGTCTCAGTGTTGCACATGTTTACTCCCGGTTTGTGTCTTTTTCTTTCTTTTTTTGGTTTCTAAGAATGTCCTTCAAGGAGCAGAAGTTTAAAAAAAAAAAAAGCATAGTTTAAAATTTTTATGAAGTCCAGTTTATCGATTATTTCTCTTATGAGTTGGGCTTTTGTGTCATATTTATTTTCCAGCACATGCTATCAAATATTTATGCTTTTCTTTTTCAAGTTTTATACTTTTAGCGTTTATATTTAACTCTATGATCCATTTAAAGTTCATTTTTACTTATGGAGTGAAGTAATGGTCATATTTCATTTCTTTTCTTTATGGTTATCTACTTGTCCCAGCACCATTTGCTGAAAATATACCTGCTTTTAAAATCTTAAAGTAACATTTTCCAGTATTATTTGTTTTAAAATATGCAAGGCAATAATTTTAAAAACAAAATTATAGACCTTAAATACGATAAACTTAAGGGGTGCAATTACCCCCAATTTTGAATTTAAAAGGTTTTAAAATTTAAATAGTATTTAAACGTACAATGGATATATATATATAATATATGAAATACATATGAAATTGTGTATATATCTATATTGTAACTACGTGTCTGTCTGTCATCTATCACACTTAACACCTAAATACTTCAGTATGTATCTTCTAAGAACAAATGAACAAGGACTTTATCTACATAACAATAAAAGCATTCACACTAAAGGAATTATCATCTGTACAATATTTTTTTCTAATATATATATACTATAATTACATTTTCTCAATTATCCTAAAATATCTTGTGTAGCTTTTTTTGAGGGGGCATCTAGTGTCCAATCAAGGAACAAGTATTTAATTTGATTATCTGCCCCTTTACTCCCCTGTTATCAAGAACAGTTCCTTTTCCTATGTTTATTTCATTTTAATACACTGACAATTTCTAAGAGTCCAGGACAATTGTCATGTTAAACGTTCCTCAGTCTGGCTTTATGTGATTGTTTTCTTGAGATTAGATTCCAGTTGTGTGTATTTGACAAGAAAATTACTTAGGTGATGTTGTGTATGTCCCACTGCATCACATTTCGGCTGAAGACATGTAATGTCAGCTTATCCCATTATGGGTGATGCTAAGGTGATCACTTATTAAGGAGAAATCTGCCATATCTCTCCATTGCTGAGGTTCTGTTTTCATAGGTAATTAATTAAAAATCTATGGCATGGTACTTTAAGACCTTGTGAATATACTGTTTCCCAAATCATTCATCCAACAGTTTTAGCATTAATTGATGATCTTTACTTGAATTGTTGAAAAATGAGAATTTTTCTAATTTTATCATCTCTGGTTTTTTTAATCTAGAATTCATCCATAACGAAGTGTTCCCCCACATTTTAAAATTAAGAGAAACAAATTTCATCCCAAAGATAAATGCTCAGTAGTTGTTAGTGTACTTGTTGATATTATCTAAGAAGTCACTTTTCCTCTTGGGAAAATTTTCTTTCTTACTGTGGTAAAATAAGTATAACATAAAAATGACCATTTTAGCTATTTTAAAGTGTACAATTCAGTGAAATTTAGTACATTCACAGTGTTGTGCAACCATAGCTACTATCTAGTTCCAGAACATTTTCATCACTGCAAAAGGAAATCCACCACCCGTTAAGCAGTCATTGCCCATTCCTCACTCCTTACAGCCCCCGACAGCCACTAATCTGTCTCTGTATGGATTTGCCAGATGCCATTTTTGATCAGATCAGACCTCTATTTTAAAAAACCCTATAAACAGATTCCAAATACATCTGACTTTTCAAGAGCTCTCAGAGGCTTCCATTTTAAACTATGATCCACAAATGAGATGTAAGAAAGCTGAAATGATGAAATAGAGTCAAGGGTGGGATACAGACAGCAGTGTCCAAACGTTGTGATAAGTAAAGGGGATTCAGAGATCTAGCACCCAAGTAACCAAGTACACAGTACTTCAAATGCTATTGAAGGCCACTTTAGTAACATCACTGCCACTGGTCTTAAACTCATCCCTGTTTATTACTTTGTCTGTCTGGAATTGCCGCTGCCCTTCTTTGGACCTGGGACTCCTCATGTCTAGATCAAAAAATGGGACTAAATGACTTGTAACATTTCTACCGCTCCACGACCTCTTTATAATTCATTTATCTTCATCTTTCATTCCAGGGCACGACTATAGTAACATTGCTGAGTTCTGTGCTACATAATGACAAAGAACTCCCCAACCCAGAGGTGTTTAACCCAGTCCACTTCCTGGATGAGAGTGGCAACTTTAAGAAGAGTGACTACTTCATGGCTTTCTCAGCAGGTATTAAAAATTAATTTCCTTAGGTACTTAGGGAAAAAGACACCTTTCTGGAATTGGTTGGAACTTAATGATGCCCACTCTGGGGCTGAGAATCTGTGACCCTTTTTCCTTGGAGTTCAGGGACATCTATTTATTGTGAAGCCTGTTATTTTGTGAACAATCAGTTGGGTGTGTATTCAGAGTAACATTTTTGGGGTTTGGTTTTGTTTTTCTAAAATCGTTCTTGAGGCAGGTGTGGTATATATGAGAGTGCATCACAGTGGGCATCAGAAAATCTCAGTTTAAATCCTGGTTTTATTAATTATGAGCTATGTGACACTGGACATTTCTGTTTACCCAGAATCTTCCTTTCACTCATTTGAAAAATACAAAATTACAGTCTCTACCTTCCAATGTTTATTTTGGTGGGGTAGATGTGGAGTTTCAAGGAAAGAGTCATGTACATTTACTTATGTAATTACTTTATCTTTGGTCATTCAAGATGTTTGAATTAAGTTAGTGTTAACCATGAATTCCAAGAATGTAGATCTGGTTGAAATCAAGCGGTGTTTATTGGGGGTTTGTTAGGACTATAGCCCAGGAGACACAGATCCAAGAAGCACTTAAATTGTGTTCTTCCAGACTAAAATGGGGAAATTTATAAAGGCAGAAAACCACAAGGGCACATAACTTTTTGTCAAGAATTAGAATTGTAGATGACAATATGTAAGGATGCTTGTAAGCAAGAATTGATTGGGGTTCGAAATGGTTAGATAGTTGTGAAGGGGGAGGGGAACTTTGAACATACAAAATGGTAGCAAGCACCTGTTAGCATATATTGTTTTGAAAATGGCTGATGGAGTCCTTGAGTTTGACATAGTTGGGAATTCAAGTTCTCAGTGATGCAGGAACATGTCTAAACACATCCACAATGAGTATGTGGCTTCATTTTAGGTGTCTGAACCATAGTTATTCCATTCTGATTTTTAAAGGATCTTAAATATGTCATCATTAACTATATTATGTATAGGCAAATGTAATATTAATACAGTACATTAAAATATTTAAAAACCTTTCATTTTTAAGGACAAAGTGTCCTAGTGTTAGATATAACATTAAAAGATAAACATTAAAAAACAAAATAAGAAATCTTGAAATTTGTATGGAAACACATAAGACCCCGAATAGCCAAAGCAGTCTTGGGGGTAAAACGGAACTGGAGGAATCAGACTCCCTGACTTCAGACTATACTACAAAGCTATAGTAATCAAGACAATATGGTACTGGCACAAAAACAAATATAGATCAGTGGAACAGGATAGAAAGCCCAGAGATAAACTCACGCACCTATGGTCAACTAATCTATGACAAAGGAGGCAAGAATATACAATGGAGAAAAGACAATCTCTTCAGTAAGTGGTGCTGGGAAAACTGGACAGCTGCATGTAAAAGAATGAAATTAGAACACTTCCTAACACCATACACAAAAATAAACTCAAAATGGATTAGAGACCTAAATGTAAGACCAGACACTATAAAACTCTTAGAGGAAAACATAGGAAGAACACTCTTTGACATAAATCACAGCAAGATCTTTTTTGATCCACCTCCTAGAGTCATGGAAATAAAAACAAAAATAAACAAATGGAACCTAATGAAACTTAAAAGCTTTTGCAAAGCAAACTACAAACAAGACGAAAAGGCAATCTTCAGAATGGGAGAAAATATTTGCAAACAAATCAACGGACAAAGGATTAATCTCCAAAATATATAAACAGCTCATGCAGCTGAATATTAAAAAAAAAAATCCAGTAAAAAAATGGGCAGAAGACCTAAATAGACATTTCTCCAAAGAAGACATACAGGGCTTCCCTGGTGGCGCAGTGGTTGAGAGTCCGCCTGCCGAGGCAGGGGACACGGGTTCGTGCGAAGATCCCACATGCCACGGAGTGGCTAGGCCCGTGAGCCATGGCCGCTGAGCCTGTGCTCCACAACAGTGAGAGGCCCGCGTACTGCAAAAAAAAAAACAAAAAAAAAACAAAAAAAAAACAGATGGCCAAGAAGTACATGAAAAGCTGCTCAACATCACTAATTATTAGAGAAATGCAAATCAAAAATACAATGAGGTATCACCTCACACCAGTTAGAATGGGCATTATCAGAAAATCTACAAATAACAAATGCTGGAGAGGGTGTGGAGAAAAAGGAACCCTCTTGCACTGTTGGTGGGAATGTAAATTGATAGAATCACTATTGAGGACTGTATGGAGGTTCCTTAAAAAACTAAATATAGTATTACCATATGACCCAGCAATCCCACTACTGGGCATATACCCAGAGAAAACCATAATTCAAAAAGACACATGCACCCCAATGTTCATTGCAGCACTGTTTACAATAGCCAGGACATGGAAGCAACCTAAGTGTCCATCAATAGATGAATGGATAAAGAAAATATGGCACATATATACAGTGGAATATTACTCAGCCATAAAAAGGAACGAAACTGGGTCATTTGTAGAGACGTGGATGAATCTAGAGACTGTCATACAGAGTGAAGTAAGTCAGAGAAAAACAAATATCGTATATTAACGCATATATGTGGAACCTAGAAAAATGGTACAGATGAACCAGTTTGCAGGACAGAAATTGAGACACAGATGTAGAGAACAAACGTATGGACACTAAGGGGGGAAGTGGGGGAGGGGTGGGGTGGTGGTGTGATGAATTGGGAGATTGGGATTGACATATATACACTAATATGTATAAAATGGATAAGTAATAAGAACCTGCTGTATAAAATAAAATTCAAAGAAAAAAAAGTAATAAGTACATTTTGATTTTTTGTTGATCATTTGGTTTGTTGACCATTTGGATTTCCTGCGTCATGAAGATGTTCAGGGTTTTTTTATTCCTATATTTATGTTTTCTTTTTTTTAATGGATTCATAGGAATTTTTTCTACATTCAGGATATAAATTTTTTGTTCATTTATCAGTATTGTAGTGGTCTCTCCCATCCTGTGTCATTTTATTTTGTTTTGTTTCTTAAAAAAAACAAAAAAAGGCATAGAATATACCGATTGGCCTCAGAGTCATAAATCCCCAACTGGTCATTGTTTGAATCCAGAGTTATAAGCCTTTTTTCGGCCTCAAATTATTTATTTCAATGGTTCTCAATCCTGGCTGCACAGTGGGACTCCCCTCTCCCCTTTTAAAAAAAATTATCAATACCTCGACCCAGTCCCAGTACAGTTAAACCAGAATCTCCAGAGTGTCCTTGGACACAGAGAAAACAAGACCAGAAGTTTATTTTTATCAGTGGGGCAAGGTCTACTCAGAATGGGAGTGCAAAGTGGCTGTACTTGATTGGTCTGTTTCTATCAGAGAGGCACAAGCTGAGTTAGCAGGGACTGTTATAAAAGCTTTAGATTTCAGGCTCCCAGCTGTCTGAGTAAGAAGAGAAGGTTTCTGTGGTTCCGGCTGTGCTCTGTCTCTCCTGTCTGCTTCTCCTGTCACTCTGGAAACAGAGCTCTGGGAAAGGGCAGCTCCCTCCTGGCCCCCACTCCTCTCCCAATTCCTGGAAATATCCTTAGATATTAGATGTTAAGGACATCAGCAAATCCTTAACCAATGTAAGTAGGTTTTCTGCTTCTTCACTGTCTTGCAAACGGTAAGTAAGTTAATCCCAATGATGAAACTAATACATATTGTCATGGGCACACTGTCAAAACAGGTCAGCGTGAGGTAAATTACTTCCTATAAATTTTGACCTTTTTCTTGCCTTTTCAGGCCTGTCATTGTCATAAATAGATGAGCAAAGTAATGTGTTTTGTGAGTAGAGAAACATTTAGGTGTTTGTATGGTAGAATCAAAATAATAAAGTGTCAAAAGCTTGTAGTGTTTCTTCCCTTCTTTGTTTCACAGCCATTTGCTATGATTTGGCACTGAAGGTAAGTGGTAGGTGAAGTGTTTTGTGATTCGAAATTTTCTTCCAGAAGTCATATACTATATAAGCTGTGTGTTTTGTTCAGATGGCCATGAAACGAGAACTTTTCTGAAGAAGGGCATTGTGCCTGATGTTAAGGAAGTAGCTTGGGATCAGGACCAGCATGAGTGAATGAAAGAAAGTAGTCATCAGTCAGGGTCCAACTGATGGTAATGGTGTTCATTTGGATTCTACAGGGAGCTGCTGTCTGTAGCCTGTGAATGCTGCAGGATGGAAGATACTCTTCTTCCACGAGATGCTGCACGTCCTGGCACTGCCTGTATGATGCCTGCTTTCTTTCTGTGTTAGTAATACCAGCAGATCTCAAACTAGGCTGGGCATTGAAATTATTTGCATTTATTTTTTATAATATAGATTCTAGTATTCATCATAGGGCTACAGAATCAGAATTCTAATGACTGCTCTACAGGTGATTCTGAAGCAGTCAGCTGGCTGTTGGTCCAGAGGTGGGCATTGAGGATCGGTACATTTCTCAAGGATCGGAGGGTGAATACGAAGAGCTTCAAATTTGAATCCTCTATATAGTAGCCCTGGGATGCTGGAAGTGGAACAGAATTCCTTAACCTCAGGTTCCTTATTTATAAGTGGGGCAAATAAACCTGCTGAAGGTGCTGATACGAGGATTAATTGTAATCTGTGTACCAACTACTCGGGCCATTGCCTGACACATCAGTGGTAGCTATAAGTGGTAGCTATAACAATCACCATAATATTTATGTAATAAATACAGAAATATTTTAGGCTACATGTGGCAGAATAAAAACATAATAGGATGATAATATATTCCGCGTCAGGCACAATATATTGACTTTTGCTATTACATGTATGGCCATTCCCAACTCTCAAAAGTCTGTGGCCCTGTGTTCACTGTGTATTTTGGAATGAAGCCAACGGTGGTCTTGCGTGGATATGAAGCATGAAGGAAGCTCTGATTGATCTGGGAGAGGAGTTTTCTAGAAGAGGCAGCGTCCCAATGCTTGAAAGAGCTACTAAGGGACATGGTAGGTGTGCATGAGCACATGTTCAGCATTGATAATGGGTGGGGGTGGAGAGGATAAAAACAGGAATTTGAAGAGCCCCCAGCAGAGCTTGGTTCACCTGAAAGGCCGCCAAGTGTCAGCTCATTCCTCCTTCCCTAGCACCTCCCCCCTAGTTTCTGTTTCCCCTCCTGGTAGGAATCATGTTTAACAATGGGAAAATATGGGAGGAGACCCCGGCGCTTCTCCCTCATGACCCTGCGGAATTTTGGGATGGGGAAGAGGAGCATTGAGGACCGAGTTCAAGAGGAAGCCCACTGCCTTGTGGAGGAGTTGAGAAAAACCAACAGTGGGTGATGCTATGCTCTGTCACTCTGACCTTAACAGTTGGCTCTCTTCTCCAGTGACGTCCTTGGAAACATTACAGGGGTGGCCACATCTTTCATAGGGGTCATGGTTGTCACCCCTCAGATGGAGGAGGGAGGATGTGGAACACAGACAGCCAAGGGAACTTTTGTGTATCTATGCTTGTTGTGTGTGTACACCAATGATGGGGCACACAGTGTGGGTATAAATGTGTTTTAATCATACTCTATCCTGAATTTTGTGTTCAATTCAGAAATCACAAAGAATAGTTTAAAGTCATTTCCTGAAAGAGTTCTAGAACAATGTTTTTCCTGTAGCATTAATGTGGCTTATCTATTCCAGAGCATTTCACCAGGGAATACTTGTTAATTGAACAGGGTGGGAATGACCCTTGTGCAGCATGAAACAAGTGACACGTGTGTTCACTTAATTGGACTATATTTATATTTTCAACCTCACAGAGATGTCTGAGAGTTACTTCCAGGGCCCAGGCCTACAATTCTGGCAAATAGTAATGACATCTAAGGGTTTTAATCATTTAGGTGTATCTTATTGCATTTCTTCTCAATTATGATTTCTCTGTAAATGCAGCACTATTTTAAAAATACCTTTACTGTATATTTACCTTTACCACTGAGCATTTTCCATTGTAATTTTCCTGTTTCTAGCTGTGGCCTTTCCTTTTCCATTAGAGAAGTCTCTTTAACATTTCTTGTAAACTGGTTTGGTGGTGCTGAAGTCTTTTAGCTTTTGCTTGTCTGTAAAATTTCTGATGTCTTTATCAAATGTGAATGAGAGCCTTGCTGGGTATAGTATTCTTGGTTGTCAGTTTTTTCTTTTTTCTTTTTTCTTTTTTTTTTTTTTTTTGCGGTACGCGGGCCTCTCACTGTTGTGGCCTCTCCCGTCACAGAGCACAGGCTCTGGACGCGCAGGTTCAGCAGCCATGGCTCACTGGCCCAGCCGCTCTGCGGCATGTGGGATCTTCCCAGACTGGGGCACAAACCCGCGTCCCCTGCATCGGCAGGTGGACTCTCAACCACTGCGCCACCAGGGAAGCCCGTCAGTTTTTTCTCTTCATCACTTTTTTTCTTTTTAACTTTAAATTTATCATGCCGCTTTCTTCTTGCCTGCAGTTTCTGTTGAAAAGTCAACTAATAGTGTTATGGGAGTTCCCTTGTGTGTAACTTGTTACTTTTCCCTTGCTGCTTTTAATCTTCTCTCTTTATGTTTAATTTTTGACATTTTAATTACAATGTATCTTGCTTTGTTCCTCTTTGGGTTGACCTGTTCAGGACTCTGTGCTTCCTGGACTTGGATGTCTGTTACTGATCCCAGGTTAGGGAAGTTTTCAGCTATCATGTCTTCAAATATGTTCTCTGCCCCTTTATCTCTCTCTTCTTCTTCTGGAACTGCTATAATGTGAGTGTTAGTATGATTGTTGGTGTCAGAGATCTCTTAAACTGTCTTCATTTCTTTTCATTCTTTTTTCTTTTTTCTGTTCATTGTCAGTGATTTCTACTACTTTGTCTTCCACCTCACTGATCCATTCCTCTCTTTCATTTAGTCTATTCTTGATTCTTTCTAGTGTATTTTTCATGTCATTTATTATATTCTTCATCTCTGTTTGGTTGTTCTTTATATTTTCCAACTCTTTGTTAAAAACTACTAACTTCTTGCTCTGTGTATCCATTCTTCTCCCAAGTTCTTTGATCATCTTAACAATCATTACCCTGAACTCTTTCTTGAGTAGATTACATATCTCTACTGCACTTAGTTCTTCTTCTGTGGTTTTATCTTTTTCCATCATTTGGAACATGTTCTTCTGTCACCTCATTTTTTCTAACTTGCTGTTTTTATTTCTATGTATCTGCTAGGTTGGTTATAGTTCCTGACCTTGGAGAAATGGCCTTTTGTGGGAGATGTCCAGTGTATCCCAGCAGCACACTCCCCTCTCATCATTGGAGCTGTATTCCTCAGGATTTCCCCCTATGTGGGCTGTGTTGGTCCTTCTGTTGTGGTGGGCTGAGTACTGTAGGCAACCTGGTAGGCTTGGTTGGCCCTAGTCAGGTTATTCCCACAGCTGGTATGGGACCACTGATAGGTGGGGCTGGTTCCTGACAGAGCAGGCTGTGGGTTCTGGGGTGTCCAGAAGCTTGTGTTGGCCTGCTGTTTGTCAGGGCTGGGGCCCAGCGAGTCCCGGGGCACATGCTGGCCTTTTGATGGGTGGGTTGGGTGTGCAGTCTGCAGGACTATCATTGTTCTGGGGCTGGGCGTCTGCCCTCTGCTGGGCGAGGCTGGTGCTGGACCTAGCGTAGGCTAACTGGTGGGCAGGTCTGAGGTCCAGTAGGTCTCGGTTGGTGCTGGCCTGCTAATGGTTGGGCTGGATTTGCAGATTGTGGGCCTGTGGTGGTCCTGTGACTGGTGTCCACTCATGGTACGTGAGGCTGGTCCCAAGGCTAGGGCAGGCTTACTGGTTGACAAGGCAGGGGCCCAGCTGGTCCCAGGGCTAGCCTACTGCTATGTGGACTGGGTCTGCCTGCTGTGGGGCTGTCATTCTCCTGGGGTTCTTACCTACCTGCTGGTGGGTGAGGCTTGTCCTGAGGCTGAGACCAGTACAAAACATGATGATTAGTGATGTTGACCATCTTTTCATGTACCTGTTGATCATTTTTATTTCTTCTTTTTTTAAGTGAACACAAGATAAAGATATTATTTAATTCATTAATGAGGAAATCCGTTACAACCTGTTGTAATAAGGTGTTACTATCTGTTCAAGGGAGAAGGGTAAAAAAGTACAGACTTACTTAGAGTAGAGGAATGTTGACATGAATGTGCAAATGAAGACAGAACTAGCTGGGAAAGTCAATTGAACCTCTACTGGACAGAACAGAGCTTGTATGTCTATAGGCAAGAATTATTTTGTACTGCTATTAGGTATTGATAATTTACAAATTATTACAGACATCTCCAATAAAATCACAGTCAGATAAAGCACAGGGGTGAGGTATAGTATAGTTTTCTGCTGGAGCACACATTTTCCCTGCACTGTAGCTGTAACTACACCTACATATCCAGGTTAAAAAAAAAAAATTGACTTTCTTGAAAGGATGTGATTTACACTCAGTATTTCCCCCTCAGCTTTACTGAGATACAGTTGGTATACAACATTGTGTTAGTATAAGATATACAACTTATTGATTTGACATGCTCAGATATTGCAATATGATTACCATCATAGCATTGTCTAACAGCTCCATCAGACTACATAATTACCATTTCTTTGGGAAACATTTAAGATCTACTCCCTTAGCAACTTGCAGGTATATTATACAGTAATGTTAATTGAAATCACAGTTCTGCACATTAGCTCCCCAGAATTTATTCATAATCTAACTGGAAGTTTGTACTTTTTGACCAATATCTCCCCATTTCCCACACTCGCCAGCCCCTGGAAACCACCCTTCTACTCTTTGTTTCTTTGAGTTTGGCTTTTTTAGAGTCCACATTTAAGTTAAATCATATGGTTGGTATTTGTCTTTTTCTATGTGACGCATTTCACTCAGCATAATGCCCTCAAGAGCCATCCATGTCATTGCAAATGCAAGGATTCCCTCCTTTCTCATGGCTGAGTAATGTTCCATTGTGTGTGTGTATATATTTGACCCTTGAACAGCATGGGTTTGAAATGTGTAGGTCCACTTATATGCGGATTTAAAAAAATAAATATGTAGTACAGTACTACACGTTCTGTGGTTGGTTGAATCATCAGATGTGAAATTGTGGATATGGAAGACTGACTGTAAAGTTATGCATGGATTTTTGCCTGTGCAGGGGGTCCATGCCCCTAACTCCCATATTGTTCATGAATCAAATGGATATAAGTGAAAAACATTCATCTGTTTGTCAGTGGAAATAATAATAGGAATAGAAAATGATTTTATTTGAGCCAAACTGAGAATTACAGCCTGGGAGACACAGATTCAAGAAGCAGTTGAATTGAGTTCTGCCAGACTACAAAATGGGGGAGATTTATAAAGGCAAAACCCACAAAATACGTGGGTTGTTTGTCAAGAACTATAATTGAAGGTGACAAGAAGTAGGGATTCTTGTTAAGGAGGTATTGGTTTGGGTCTGAAATGGTTGCACAGTTACAAGGGAGACCTTGAGACCATAAGGTTGCAGGTGGCAGCTGTCAGCAGATATTTTGTAGAGAATGGTTGGTGGTGTCCTTGAGTCTGATACACTTCGGAAAATTCATGTTCTCAGTAATGCAGGAATGTGTCTGAAACCACGTCCACCATGGCCACCCAGCCAGCCCCATTTTGAATGCCTGAACCACAGTTACTCCATTTTAATTTATAAATGCATTCTCTTCTTTAATGGTTAAAGCAGATGTACAATGCATGTTTAAGGCCACAAAACAGGCTGTTCTAAACAGCATAAAATCTAAGCCATATCATGTATAAGCCAGAATGACTTCTCCATACCTCAGTATGTGAAAATTTCTTCCATCATGTTATGGACAGATAGGTTGTTTCCACATGTTGGATATTGTGAATAATGCTGCAGTAAACGTGAGAGCACAGGAATCTCTTTGATATCCAGTTTTCATTTCCTTCAGATATATACCCAGAAGTAGGAATCCTGGATAATACGGTAGTTCTATTTTTAATATGTGGAGGCACCTCCATACTGTGTTACAAATTGGCTGTTTACATTCACACCAGTTTACATTCACACCAACAGCGCACAAGTGTTCTTTTTTCTCCACATCCTATCTAACATTTGTTATCTTTTTAATTTTTGATGACAGTCATTCTAACAGGTGTGAGGTGATGTCTCATTGTGGTTTTGATTTGCATTTCCCTGATGATTAGTGATTTTGAGCACTTTTTTAATGTACATGTTGGCCATCTGTATGTCTTTGGAAAAATGTCTGTTCAGTTCCTCTGCCTGTTTTTAACCAGATTATTTTTTCCTATTAAGTTGTAATGGTTTCTTTAAATAAATATTTTTGATATTAACCTCTTATCAGATATATGATTTGCAAACATTTCCTCTCCGTTTGTAGGTTGCCATTTCATTTTGTTGATCATTTTGTCTTGCTCGCAGAAAAGCTTTTTAGTTTGATATAGTCCCCTTGTTTATTTTTGCTTTTATTGCTTGTGCTTTTGTTATATTAAAAAAAAAATCATTGCCAAGACCAATGTCAAGAAGTCTTTTCCCTGAGTTTTCTTCTTGGAGTTTTATTGTTTCAGGTCATACATTTAAGTCTCTAATCCATTTAGAGTTGACGTTTCTGAGTGCTGTAAGATAGGGGTCCTGTTTCATTCTTTTACTTTTGGACGTCCAGTTTTCCCAACACCACTTATTGAAGAGACTATCCTTTCCCCAATGAGTATTCTTGACTCCCTTGTCAAATATTAGTTGATAGTATATGTGTGGGTTTATTTCTGGGCTTTCAGTTCTGTTCATTGGTCTATATGTCTGTTTTTATGCCAGTATACTACTGTGTTGACTTTCTTTTTTTAGCTTTGTGATATAATTTGAAGACAGAAAATTTAATACATTCAGCTTCTTTCTTCATTCTCAGGACTTCTTTGGGTATTTGGGGTCGTCCATATAAATATTAGGATTGTTTTTTATATTTCTTTAAAAAATGCCGTTAGAATTTTGGTGGAAATTGTATTGAATCTATAGATGTCTTTGGGTAATAAGGACATATTAACAATACTAAGATTGATCTGTAAACAGTATGTATCTTTCCATTTATTTGTGCCTTCTTTATTTCATCAATGTCTTGTGAAAGAACATTGTACAGAGCTTTCTCTTGTTTTTCTTTTGCATTCTTTTTTAATATTTTTTTCCATTATGGTTTACCACAGGATATTCAGTATAGTTCCCTGTGCTATACGTTAGGACCTTGTTGTTTATCCATTCTAAATGTAATAATTTGCATCTACCAACCCCAAACTCCCAGTCCATCCCTCTCCCTCACTCCCTCCCCCTTGGCAACCACAAGTCTGTTCTCTATGTCTTTGAATCTGTTTCTGTTTTGTAGATAGGTTCATTTGTACCATATTTCAGATTCCCCATATAAGTGATATCATATGATATTTGTCTTTCTCTTTCTGACTTACTTCACTTAGTATGAAAATCTCTAGTTGCATCCATGTTGCTGCAAATGGCATTATTTCGTTCTATTTTTTACGGCTGAGTAGTATTCCATTGTATATATCTACCACATCGTCTTGAGCTTTTCCTTCCTTGGTTAAATTTATTCCTAAGTATTCTATTGTTTTTGTTGCTGTTTAAAATGGGATTAATTTCCTTAATTTTTTCCATAGAGCTTGTTGATAGTCTATAGAAACACAGATGATTCTTGTATATTGATTTTTGTGTCCTGCACCTTTACTGAGTTCATTGATTAGTTCTATCAATTTTTAGTTGAGTCTTTAGGGTTTTGTGCATGTGCAAACAGACTTTTTTCTTTTTCTTTGGATACCTTTTATTTATTTTTCTTGTGTGATTGCTCTGGCTAGGACTTCCAGTACTATGTTTAATAGGAGTGATAAGAGTGGGCACAATCATATTGTTTCTTTTTTTTTTTTAATTTTTAAAAATTTTTATTTATTTATTTATTTTTGGCTGCGTTGGGTCTTTGTTGATGCACATGGGCTTTCTCTAGTTGTGGCGAGCGGGAGCTACTCTTCATTGCGGTGCGCAAGCCTCTCATTGCAGTGGATTGTCTTGTGGAGCACGGGTTCTAGGCGCGCGGGCTTCAGTAGTTGTGGCTCACGGGCTCTAGAGCGCAGGTTCAGTGGTTGTGGCGCACAAGCTTAGTTGCACTGCGGCATGTGGGATCTTCCCAGACCAGGGATCCCTGGGTCCCCTGCATTGGCAGGCAGATTCTTATCCACTGTGCCTCCAGGGAAGCCCAATCATATTGTTTCTGATCTTAGGGTAAAAGCTTCCAACTGTTCAACTGTGAGTATGATGTTAGCTGTGGGCTTGTCGTATATGGCTTTTACTGTGTTGAGTAAAGTACTATAGAAGTGCTTTTATCATGAAAGAATTTCGAATTTTGTCAGATGTTTTTTTCTGCATCTATTGAGATGATCATATGAGTTTTACTCTTCATTCTTTTTTTTTTTTTTTTTTTTTTTTGCGGTACGCGGGCCTCTCACCGCTGTGGCCTCTCCCGTTGCGGAGCACAGGCTCCGGACGCGCAGGCCCAGCGGCCATGGCTCACGGGCCCAGCCGCTCCGCGGCATGTGGGATCTTCCCGGACCGGGGCACGAACCCGCGTCCCCTGCATCGGCAGGCGGACTCTCAACCACTGCGCCACGAGGGAAGCCCTACTCTTCATTCTTTTAATGTAGTGAATCACATTTATTGATTTATGTAAGTTCAAAAGATTTTGAGAAGGATTGGCAATGCTTGCCGATCCTTAAGTGTTTGTAGAATCACCAGTGAAACCATCTGATTCTGGACTTTTTTTTGTTGTTAGGATTTTTTATTACTGATTTGACAACCTTATCATTATTGGTTAGTCAGATTTTCTATTTCTTCATGAATCAATCCTAACAGGTTGTGCGTTTCTAGAAATGTATTCATTTCTTGTAGATTATCCAATTTGTTGGTAGATAATTGTTCATAGTAGCCTCTTCTTTTTTTTTTGTATTTCACTGGTATTGGCTTTAACATCTCTTCTTGACTTCTTATTTTATTTATTGCATCTTCTCTCTTTTCTTCTTAGTTAGTCTAGCTAAAGTTTTGTCGATTTTGTCTTTTAACTTCTATACTAGAAGTAATAGTGGTTTATTCATCACCTCTACATTGTGACAGTATTCTGGATTTGTCTATATATTTACCTATGTCAGCTACCTTTATACTTTCATATGCTTTTCTGTTGCTGCTCAGTGTTCTGTTGTTTCAATGTTATGGAATTCTTCTAGCTTTTCTTATAAGACATGTCTAGTGGCAATTAATTCCCTCAGCTTTTGTATATTTGGGAAAGTGTTTATTTGTCTTTTATTTTTAAAGAATTGTTTTGCCAGATACAGTATTCCTTGTTGGCAGCTTTTTTCTTTCTGCATTTTGAATATATCATCCCATTGCTTTCTTTTTTTTTAATATTTATTTTATTTATTTGGTTGCACCAGGTCTTAGTTGCTGCAGGTGGGCTCCTTGGTCATGGCTCACAGGCTCCTTAGTTGTGGCATGTGAACTCTTAGTTGCGGCATGCACATAGGATCTAGTTCCCTGACCAGGGATCGAACCTGGGCCTCCTGCATTGGGAGCGTGGAGTCTTAACCACTGCGCCACCAGGGAAGTCCCCCATTGCTTCCTGGCCTGCAGTGGTTTTGCTTAGAAGACTATTGTTAGTCTTATGATTGTTCTTTTGTATGTGACAAGTCACTTGTTTTGCTGCTACCAAAATTCTCTCCTTGTCTTTGATTTTGACAATTTGAGTATAATGTATCTCAGAGTGGATTTCTTTAGTTCATCCTAGTTAGAGTGTGTTGGCCTTATAGAATCTGAGTGATAAATTTTCACCCAGATACGGGAAGTTTTTGCCATTATTTCTTCAAATAAGCTTTCTCTCTTTTCCCATAATGTGTATATTGATCCACTTGTTGATGTCCCATAAGTCCCTTAGGGGTGCCCACACTCATCACTATTATTCAACATAGTTTTGGAAGTTTTGGCCGCAGCAATCAGAGAAGGAAAAGAAATAAAAGAAATCCAAATTGGAAAAGAAGAAGTAAAGCTGTCACTGTTTGCAGGTGAGATGATACTATACATAGAGAATCCTAAAGATGCTACCAGAAAACTACTAGAGCTAATCAATGAATTAGTAAAGTAGCAGGATACAAAATTAATACACAGAAATATCTTGCATTCCTATACACCAACAACGAAAATTCAGAAAGAGAAATTAAGGAAACACTCCCATTTACCATTGCAACAAAAAGAACAAAATACCTAGGAATAAACCTACCTAAGGAAGCAAAAGACCTGTATGCAGAAAACTATGACTCTGATGAAAGAAATCAAAGATGATGCAAACAGATGGAAAGATATGCCATGTTCTTGGATTGGAAGAATCAACACTGAAAATGACTATACTACCCAACTCAACCTACAGATTCAATGCAATCCCTATCAAATTACCAATGGCATTTTTCACAGAACTAGAACAAGAAATTTTACAGTTTGTATGGAGACACAAAAGACCCCAAATAGCCAAAGCAATCTTGAGAAAGAAAAACGGAGCTGGAGGAATCAGGTTTCCAGACTTCAGACTATACTACAAAGCTACAGTAATCAAGACAGTATGGTACTGGCACAAAAACAGAAAAATAGATCAATGGAACAGTATAGAAAGCCCAGAGATAAACCCACGCACCTGTGGTCAACTAATCTATGACAAAGGAGGCAAGGATCTACAATGGAGAAAAGACAGTCTCTTCAATAAGTGGTGCTGGGAAAACTGGACAGCTACATGTAAAAGAATGAAATTAGAACACTCCCTGACACCATACAAAAAATAAACTCAAAATGAATTAAAGACCAAATGTAAGGCTGGACACTATAAAACTCTTAGAGGAAAACCTAGGAAGAACACTCTTTGACATAAATCACAGCAAGATGTTTTTTGACCCACCTCCTAGACTAATGGAAATAAAAACAAAAATAAACAAATGGGACCTAATGAAACTTAAAAGCTTTTGCACAGCAAAGGAAACTATAAACAAGATGAAAAGACAATCCTCAGAATGGGAGAAAATATTTACAAACGAATCAACAAAGGATTAATCTCCAAAGTATATAAATATCTGATGCAGCTCAATATTAAAAAAACAAACAACCCAATTAAAAATGGGCAGAAGATCTAAATGGACATTTCTCCAAGGAAGACACACAGATGGCCAAGAGACACATGAAAAGCTTCTCAACATCACTAATTATTACAGAAATGCAAATCAAAACTACAATGAGGTATCACCTCATACCAGTTAGAATGAGCATCATCAGAAAATCTACAAACAACAAATGGTGGAGAGGGTGTGGAGAAAAGGGAACCCTCTTGCACTGTTGGTGGGAATGTAAATTGATACAGCCACTATGGAGAACAGTATGGAGGTTCCTTAAAAAACTAAAAATAGAATTACCATATGACCTAGCAATCCCACTACTGGGCATATACCTAGAGAAAACCGTAATTCAAAAAGACACATGCACCCCAGTGTTCATTGCAGCACTGTTTGCAATAGCCAGGTCATGGAAGCAACCTAAATGCGTGTTGACAGACGAACGGATAATGAAGATGTGGTACATATACAATGGAACATTACTCAGCCATAAAAAGGAACGAAATTGGGTCATTTGCAGAGACGTGGATGGACCTAGAGACTGTCATACAGAGTGAAGTAAGTCAGAAAGAGAAAGAGAAAAAGAAGTATCGTATATTAACACATATATGTGGAATCTAGAAAAATGGTACAGATGAACCGGCAGAAATAGAGACACAGTTGTAAAGAACAAACGTATGGACACCAAGGCGGGAAAGCGGGGGGTGGGAGGGGTGGGGGGGATGAATTGGGAGATTGGGATTGACATGTATACACTAATATGTATAATATGGATAACTAATAAGAACCTGCTGTATAAAAAAATAAAATTAAATATATATATATATAAGGGAATAATTTTTAAAACAAAATTATACCTTTTATCTGATAGAATTAGGGGATGGAATTTTCCCCCAGTTTTGTATTTTAAAAAATGTAAATCTAGGGACTTCCCTGGCGGTCCAGTGGTTAAGACGTCACCTTTCAGTGCAGGGGATGCAGGTTCAGTCCCTGGTTGGGGAGCTAAGATCCCACATGCCTCACAGCCAAAAATCCAAAACATAAAACAGAAGCAATATTGTAACAAATTCAATAAAGACTTTAAAAATTGTCCACATCAAAAAAGATCTTTAAAAAATTTAAATCTAAATAACTTTCAAAAATGTATATATTTTAAATGTGTGTGTATGAAAGTGTGTTGAAATCTATCTGTCTGTCCCTCAGTTCATCATATGTATGTCCCAAGAACAAAGATTTTCTCATTCATAACAGTAATAATATTTGTGCTCAGGAGTTACTGTTGATACAATATCGTCTAATACACAACCTATATTTAAATTTTTCCAACTTTCCTAGAATATCTTTTATAGCCTTTTCTCTTTGCAATTCAGTCTCCAGTGAAGGAACAAGCATATCATTTGGTTATCTTTTCCCTTTGGTCTCCTGTAATCAAGAACAGTTCTCTTTGTTTCTTTATTTCTTTTCAGTACATTTATCTTTTTGGAGTCCAGGCTAGTAGTCATGTAAAATGTTTGATTGTTTTCTAGATACTAGATTCCAGTTATGATTTTGGTGAGAGAACTACATAGGTAATATGCATGTCCCACTGAATCTCATTGGGGAGGTGAGGGCACATAATATCACTTACCCCATTATTGGTTATGTCAACCTTCTCACTAAATAAAGTGGTATCTCCCAGATGTCTACATTGCAGAGGTTCCATTATTTAATACATAATTAATAAAAATTTATGGCATGATACTTTAAGACCTTGTGAATATCCTACACCCAAAGCGTTCACCCAACAGTGTTAGCGTTTATTGATGGTCCTAAGCTGAATTGTTGCAAAATGATAATTTTTTCCATTTTTATCATCCCTTCTGTGTTTTGTTTTGTTTTGTGTTTTTGTTTTTGTTTTTGTTTTGTGGTACGCGGGGCTCTCACTGTTGTGGCCTCTCCAGTTGTGGAGCACAGGCTCCGGACGCGCAGGCTCAGCGGCCATGGCTCACGGGCCCAGCTGCTCCGCGGCATGTGGGATCTTCCTGGATCGGGGCACGAACCCGTGTCCCCTGCATCGGCAGGCGGGCTCTCAACCACTGCACCACCAGGGAAGCCCCGTTATATGAGTTCTTGAAAGAAGGCTCCGTCCTTATCATGTTGGTATCAGACTCAAAGCAAGGAATAAGACCCCATAGAATAAAGGAAGGGGAGTCCATGACTCAGCGCACACATTACAGGTGTGGAGATTACAGGTTCGAGCCCTGGTCCGGGAAGATCCCACATGCTGCGGAGCAACTAAGCCCGTGTGCCACAGCTACTGAGCCTGTGCTCTAGAGCCCGCGAGCCACAACTACTGAGCCGGTGTGCCACAACTACTGAAGCCTGCGCACCTAGAGCCTGTGCTCTGCAACAAGAGAAGCCACCACAATGAAAAGCTTCTCACGCATCGCAATGAAGAGTAGCCCTCGCTCGCCGCAACTAGAGAAAGCCCATGAGCAACAACAAAAGACCCAACGCAGCCAAAGATAGATATCTAGATAGATAGATAGATAGATAGATAGATAGATAAATTTATTTAAAAAATAAATGTTTGATGCTGCACTGAAAAATTTTCTGAGAAGGGGCATGAGTTTTTAGAAATAATGAATAGCATTTATGTTTACCATTCTACAGAAAGGTAATGTAAAAGATAGTTCATAATTGCTTCTTCCTTCCTCTTTCTAGATTTCACTAGAAATTAAGGTTTTTAAAGGTTTTTGACTGAAAAAAAAACCCCTCACAATGTAAGAGCCATGAGCTGAGCATTATTGAGTGTCTTACTGAAGACTATAGCCTGGCAGACAGCCTCTCAGATAGCTCTGAGGAACCCCTCCAAAGAGGTAAAAGAGGAGCCAATATATATATGAAGTTTTTGGCTGGGAAATACATGTAGTCAAACATATATTTTTGTAAAAAAAGAATTACTGCTGATAAAAAAAAGAAATTGAGTTCATGATTTTAGTGCTTATATATGGAAAATGCAAGACTCTGGGGTCCTTAAAATTCTTCCTTAGATATGCACCTTGACTAGGGGCCCATATATCCAAAACACAGAATGCTTAATCCCGAATTCCTTTCAGGGTGTACTTGTAGGTCAGCAACGGCAGTGGCTAATGACTTGATCTTTGTAGAATTGGAATGGTGGGCAACATTCTTTGTTTACAAGGTTAACAATTCTGATTAGTATATGTAATTTAAACTACTAAAATTAATAAGGAAAACATCTTATGCAAGGAACTTTTTTTTTTTTAAGGATACGAAGAATGGAAATACATTTTGTTAAGGGAAAAGAAAGTGAGTTTGCCCTGAAGCTGGTTCTTTCTTTCTTTTTTTGTTTTGGCTGAGCGGGGTCTTCGTTGCGGCATGCCAGATCTTCATTGCTGTGTGCTGGATCTTCCTTGTGGCATTCAGAATCTTTAGTTGTGGTGTGTGGTCTCTTAGTTTCAGCATGCATGCAGGATCTAGTTCCCTGACCAGGGATCGAACCCAGGCCCCCTGCATTGGGAGGGCAGAGTCTTAATCTCTGGACCACCAGGGAAGTCCCTGGTTATTTCTAAATGGAAAAGAAAATAAGGAATGAACTAATATGGAAATAGAAAGTTGTAGAAGGTTTGTGAGAAAAACAGAAATCTTTAGAAAGGAATTTTGTGGGTGGTCAGGACTGGCTAAGACTGAAAAAGTGAATGAGTTTTAATAGTAAAAGCAAGGTGGTGTAAAAGTAGGATTTGTTTTTCTTTTTCTGTTAAGAGGGCAAAGTTTTCTTGGAATATTGATCAACTTTTGATAACAGATTGTAAAGTTTCTCTAACCTTTTAAGTAATCTGTTGCAACTTTCTGTATTTGCCTTTGAAATCTTTTTGTCTCATTGGTTGAGTAAATAAGTATTGTTTCATAGTGACCTACTATCCTGTCTAACCAAGTGTTTTAAAATCTGCTGATATCTTTGACAAACTTCCCTAAATCAAATTCTAAATGAAGTTCTTTTGACCTCTAGCTAAATTTGGGATACTTCAGAAGTTCCCTGAAACATCTCAAAGAGAGAGATTAATTAGGCTTTTTTGGTATGTTGAATTACATGGGAAGCATTGTCAAATGAGTAATGATAAACTTTCTTAGGTTATATGGGTAAATGTTATAAATGTTCTAGAAATTATGTGAAATTCCTAAAATTGGATATGTCCTGGTATAATGTTATGTCATAATTTTACTTAAGATGTTATATGTTGCGTAAATAACCAAGTTTCTTTGTCAATTGCATTGTAATCAGGTCTTTAACCATGCCATTTAAAGTCTTTGACATTTATATTACTCTGATGCTTTTACAAAAATGAAGATCTTCAAGACGGTTCATAGAAAGGACTTTTTAGAAACAGGTTTCTGATAACTTTTAGATCATACCACCGAACTGGGTAAGAAATTACAGAATTCTAACAGAAAACCTGATGGCTTCATAAACTTCTAACAAGAGATCAAGATCAATAAGAATTAATTACATGGGACCGAATGAACTGATGAATATGATTTATAAGTTTTATGACTTTTTGTCTGAAATAGTACTGGCTTTTAATATTTGTTTTCCAGATATGAGGAAACCTGCTAACTATGACTATGTATAATATACACAAATATTTAAATTCTATCACATATTATCACTGTTTTATACATTTTTTATTTATTTGGAGTTACCCACATATTTAATTTTGTTCCTGCTTCTCCACTCTTTTATCTGGGATTTCCCCCCTTCTTCTTAAAAAATATTTTTACTATTACCCTTTAGTTCATTATGCTAATGACAAATCTGTTGCTGTTTTTCTGTAAATGTTTTCACTTCTTTCAAAAGATATTTTTGCTTGTATACAATTCTTAGGTTTGTTATTATATCCTTTTAGCACATTAAAGCTACCTTTCCATTGAGGTCCAGTTTCCATTTTTGCTGTTGCAAAATTAATTATCAATTTAAGTTTTTCTTCTTTGGTGGGATCTCTTTCTTTCTTTTCTTTCTTTCTTCCTTCCTTCCTGTTCTCCTTCTTTCTTTCTTTCCCTTCCTTCTTTTCTTTCCTTTTCTTTCTTCCTGTCTTTCTTTCCTTTCCTTTTCCTTCCTTCCTTCCTCCCTCCCTCCCTTCCTTCCTCCCTTCCTTCCTTTCCTCTTTTTACTTCCTCCTGACTAAAGTATACCTATGTAAACAAAGATGAAGCATTTATCTTTTTCTCTCTACCTGATCCATCCAGAATTTGGCTTTTTCAGCTGGCTTCCCTCTGGATTTGGTGGTGTATTGTGATCCAGACTGCAACCAGTTATACTAATCATTGTTCTAATTTGTTCTTCGTTGTTTTTTAACTGTTTATGCTTTGTGTCTCTCATTGCTGTACTATAGCCGTACTAATGCTATTAGTGCTATTATTCATACCATATTTTATAAGATTGTTGTTTCTTGTATTACCCAATGTGTAACCAGGTCTCTGACAATATTAACGATGGCTAAATGTCTTGAGGCAATTGGTCACGTATATATAGTTCTTCATAAAATTAATTGTAATAGTGTAACTCTAAATATGGGAAAAAGCAATAAGGGAGAAACACTTCCTGGATCATAATAAGCTAGTAAGATAGATGATCCAGAGACTTTTTAGGATAACAAGGCCTAATTCAGAATAGCACACGAATAGCCTATCAACGAAATCCTCACCTGACCTAGGAATGAGTCTTCCCAGCTCCATGGGACAAATTGGTCATGAAATCCCTCCCAAACCTTGGTCAAATTTATGACCAAAAGTGGGAAGTGAACAACAAAGAACCACAAGCATCAGTCATCACCCAGTTACACAAGTGGGTTAAATCACAGCCCACTGAAGTCAGCCACCAACAGTGCACCTTGAGGTGAATTCATGAAAAACAGGATGAGGCACTCTGCTTTGGATAAACAGGACCCTAGATAATTAGATGCATATCTCAGGAAGAATTTCAAGGAACCCAGATTCTTGCATCTTCCCATACATAGAAAAACCTAAAATCATTAACTTGAGACGTCTGTTCTTTGTGATTAGCAGTGATCTTTTACCAAGATGCATGCCTGACTACACGTATTTCCCAGCCAAAAAAAAGTCATGCGTATCCTGGCTCCTCGCCCACCTCTTCAGAGCAGTTCCTCAGAGCTAGAGTGGCTGTCTCCCAGGCGGGAGTCCTCAGTAAGACCCCGAATCAAACTCAAACTCACAATTCTCATGTTGTGCATTTTTCTTTAAGTCAACATAGGTTTTGGCTGGAGAAATCATCGGGATGCTTTCAAAATAGCTGTCCTGCTGGAGGACGGGCAGAATTGAGAAGCCAGAGTACAAGGCAATTAGAAGAGATTTGGTGGACACATGGGAACAAGGGAAAAGAACATGGTATCTAGAAGCGAAGCAGAAATCCAAGATGTCTTGTTTTAAGGTAGGTGCAGGTTGTGTGGTCCAGTAAGGTAGCCAGTAGCTACACATGCCTATTGAGAATTTGACACGTGGCTAGTGGCATAGATTAAAATAACACTTTGGGTATATGGCACTAAATACAATATATTGTTAAAATTGATTTATTGATTTTACCTTTTTCTTTTTCCATGTGGCTATTAGAAAGTTTTAAATTACATGTGTGGCTTTCATTGTACTTCTTTGGACAATGATGAAGCATCCATTTACAGATTCATTCACCAGACATTTGTGGACTATCTCCCTGCTCAGGGCCGAGTAGACGAAGCTGATACAGATAGAGGAATAGCTCTTATGGGGGCTTCATTCCTTTCAGGAGACTATGGTTAGTGTCTCATGTGATGTGTGCCCAGGAGGTGTGCCCTGGATACAGGAGCACAACAGATCCTAGGCCTGGTGGGCCAGCAGAGAAGACTGTCTAGAGGAGGGACGCTGGGGCTTCATCCTGAAAGACCACTGATGTTTACTAAATCAAGAACTGGGGGCTTCCCTGGTGGCGCAGTGGTTGAGAGTCTGCCTGCCTATGCAGGGGACACGGGTTCATGCCCCGGTCCGGGAAGATCCCACATGCTGCGGAGCGGTTGGGCCCGTGAGCCATGGCCGCTGAGTCTGCGCGTCCGGAGCCTGTGCTCCGCAACGGGAGAGGCCACAACAGTGAGAGGCCTGCGTACCGGGGCGGGGGGGGGGGGGGGGGGGAGAAAAAACTGGAAGAAGAGCGTTCCAAGTCAGAGGGAATCACTTCATCAAAGTCTGTGACTGTTTCTCCTCTCCAGGAAGTTGTCCAAAAGCTTAGTAATTAAAGGATGATGCAAGTCAGATCAGAGATATTCCAATACATTTCTTCCATTTTGTCTTCATTTTAGAGTAATCGTGACAGAAGAAATAAAATCAGATGAACATGGTAGGCAAGAAGGACAAGAAATAGGTCAAATCTTAAATTGCTCTTGGCAGGAAGTAACTCTATCAATGTAAACTAAAGGCTGGAGGAAAAGAGGAGTTCTTAGCCACAAGACACAACTTGCACTGAGGACAGTAATGCTGACATCCTGTTTCATTTTGTCGGGAAACAAATTAGCCTTGGAGGCCACGGAAAACAGCCATAGTGGTCACTTGACACTCCCAGTATCTGGCCTCCACCGGAAGGGAGGCACCCTGTACGTAAGATCCACTCCTAAGAAGTAATACTGTCGTTGAACAAGAAAAGCATCGGACATTTGGCACAGTATCTGAGGAAAGGGACTGGAGAAAGTTCTAAGAATGTATATTACCCATTCATCCCCCTCAGTCAATAAACCCAGGTCACAGTTGTTACTGTATTTGTAAATGCATCAAACTTGCTGTGGTTCAGAGAGCTTTCATTTTATCTTGATTTGCCCAAATTACAAAGTTTCAGCCACCTTGCCTTTTACAAACTTAGAAAGAGTTTAAAATAAGGATTAATAGAAAGAGAAAGGAAGGAAGGAAGGAAAAGATAGAAAGAAAAATCAAGAGCTTTAACATGAAGTAATTTTCTGCCTGGAAGTTTTTGTCTTATAGATTAGAACTGCTTGTGTCTAAACTGTCTGCAGTGTGTCCAAGTTTCAGAGATCTGCCAAGTGAAATCCCAGCACTACCATCTAACTAGAATCCTTACTATTAGAAAGCTAGTCCCTTCATCAGTAAAGGACATCAGCTATTGCCTGCGGTGATGAATACTACTTAAGCGTAGATGATTTGCTGTTTCAGAGGAAGAAGGGCTGGTGGAATGACCTGTCTGTCTCTCTTAACAAATCAGTCTCTAGAGCAACAGGGGTGCTACTGTTTGAGCAAATGACTCCTTTAGTGGTTGGTCACCAAAAGATGACCTACGGTAACCTAAGATCTCTGACTCAAGGCCCCTTAACAGCCAGGGTTCCGGGTCTCTTCCTGGAGGAGAATGCATTTGCCACTTCCCTGAGCAACCTGCAGGTTTAGGACTGCTGGCCACGGTCCTGAGTTTGCTTCCCTTCACAAAGGAGAGGGGTTGTGATGGCAGCAAACCAGCCTGGTAAAAAGCTCACCATCTATTATTTGGAAAGCATTCATTTCCTCTAAGTCCCCAAACAGCCAGATGTAAAGAAAACATTTCATCACAACATAACTATCTTACATTAGCATCAGAGAAAGGTGATTTGGACCAATCTTCAAAGAAATGTAAGAACATGGCTGTTGGGAATTGCCTGGTGGTCCAGTGGTTAGGACTGCGAGCTCTCACTGCCAAGGGCCCGGGTTCAATCCCTGCTCAGGGAACTTAAGGTCCCATTTGCCACATGGGGGGGCAGAAAAAAAAAAAAAGACTGTTTTCAGATGCCAGTTTTCTCACACTTGGAGGAGAAGGCCTGCAAATCTCAGAGGTATGGGAACCCCCAAACAAGAGGAGAGCCCTCAGAAATCTCGTGTGGCTTGAGACAGGAAATAGGATACATGGTTACATGAAAGAGACACCACACTGCCTTGAAGTCTATTAATTTATTGGGTGAAAGGAAATCATTGTCAGACATATTAAATTTGGTTTGGTTCAAGTTTGGCTGGTGTCCATTTGCAGCAGAGATGAATGGAGGAGAAGAGAAGACACAGTGATGCTGGTAAGGGGACACTGAACAAAACCATCTTCCGTTAATGATAAAAGCGGGTGTCACACAGCCAGCGTGAGTCAGTTAGCTGACGAGCAGGGATAAAACCAAAGTAAGCGAGAACTTTCTAGATAAGAGAAGACAGAGCTTTCAGAGGACAAGATGCAGCAGGGGCTCGTTGGGAGACCAGCGTTCGGCGCTGAGCTGCCGGCTCACTTGGGGAACACAGTGATCACATCGTAGCCCTCGGGTGGAGTGACCCGCTCCCGGGCGTGCTTTTCACAGTAGATCTGATCCTCCACAAAGAAATGGCCCTTCTGTTTCAGGTTCGTGCCACAGTCGGTGCACACGTAACACTCAGGGTGGCGGTGACGGTCCCGCAGCTTCACAAACACGCCGCTGCAGGAGGGAGGGAGGAGAGGGGCTCCTTTAGTGACAAGCACCTGAAGGGGGCACCAGGCTTGGGGGCTCCTCCCAAGGGTCCCATGTGGCAGATCAGGGCTTCCTCCCAAGGGGCCCATCTGGCAGATCAGAGCCTCCTAACTGGTCTCCAGTCATAAAGGGGCTTCTCATGCCTGGGGTCCAAAGACGTTACCCTTGAAGCCTTCGGGAAGTCCTTCCCACTTCAACAGAGTAGCCCTGCTTTTTCTGGTTGTACATGTTCATACCCTAAGGGTTCTACAGCCAAGGAAAGCTTTCACCACCTGGCTCTGGGACACAGGACCTACCTGGCCTCTCTGCTCCATTTTCCAGGCAGGATTTTTTTCTCCATCACACCCAAAATGCGCAACATCCAGCGCTTTCCACATTTCCATGGTTTACCCAACCTGCAGGGCCTCTGATGCCCTGGAAGGCAGATACTCACACAATGCCAGTGCCACACTTGTCACATATGGGCAGCTTCTGGGCATTTCCAATCGATGCAGCCACTTTGGTGACTGGAGCCTTAACACTTCTGAATCCTGAGGGCTTGTTGGGATCCCCTAAAAGGAGGAAAACACTTGGGTTGGCCGGAAGTGTAGGATTGCGTAAGTATCATTTAGCTCTTTCAGATTCACTTATATGTATGTTCCAGCAAGGTCATGGGCACTGGAGTCAAACAGACTTGACTCTGCTCTGTGATCCTGGGCAAGTTACTTCTCTGGTCTGCAGTTTCCTTTTCTATAAAACAGGAGATCATTTCCCCTTCACAGTGGGACAAAAAGATTAAAAAAGACACATAAAGCCCTCCCTGGCACATGGTCAGCCCTCAAAACACAAATTACATTACATGCTGATTAAATACATGCAAACACTGATATGGGACTTAAAAATTAAAAATGCTTTATATAGAAAAAATAAAAATGTCTGAAAATCGAAAGGCAGTGTAGTCAGATGCCAAAAGAAACCCACATTACAAAGAGAACAAAATCATAGAGTGTGCTACAAGCAGCCAGATAAAAACCACCTGCTACAGGGCAGAGTCAGCGGCAGCCTTCCTGCAGTCAGCTTTGTGTGTACAAGACAAAGCTCCTAAGTTGCTGGGTGCTGAACTGCCTATAGCCCAGTTCATCACCTGTGTAGAGCCCTGTGTAATGGTAGCTATTAATAATGGTAGGCTACTGAAAGCACTGTTATTGCTATATATTTGGCTGGCTGTGTTTCCACATCACATTTTTTTTTTTACTGTGATGTGGCCTAGCAAACATTGTTAGGTTTGTCAGCTATAATAGAGGCTCAATAAATACACAAGAAATAGATGATGAAATGCCGTGACAAATGCATGATGGTCCCTCTCTTAGGCCAGCATGCTTTGGCTCAGGAAGCTGGAGATGTCTCTACACTGATGGTTCTGAATGGGCATCTCTGAGCATCCTGGGCACCAGGAGAGATTTCATAAAATTCACAGACCAGGCTCCACCCCAGACCTGCTGAAGGAGCATCTCCAGGTGCAGGGGCCCCAGGATATCCTGTTCTATACTCCAGGTTAAAATCCACTTCTTTAGACTAAAACAGCTGTTCTCAAATGCTGTTGTGCATCAGAGTCACCCGGCAGGCTCATTAAAACCCAGATTGCTGGGCCCACTCCCAGAGTTTCTGATTAAGCAGGCCTGAGGTAGGGCCCAAGAATTTGCATTTTTAACAAGTTCTCAGGCACTGCTGCTGCTGGTCCAGGAACCACACTTTGAGAACCACTGAAGAAGAGCAACAAATGGCTTTTTGTGTCAGGTGAGGGGGCGAGGAGAGGGTCATCCCATATCTGCAGCCATGCTGGGCAATCCTGGGGCTGATAAATGCGGGCCCTAGCTCGCTTGTCCTTTTCAAAAACGAGTCCCCATATGCTGGCTGGCGCTTCTGAACCCAAAATTGAGACTGTGTGTGACATAAGGGGCATTTAGAGTTGGCTAGGCGTGGTAGACTGTATATTTTATCTGCAGTTATCCGTACCCTCCCATACTTCCCAGTAGGTCAGTGCTTCTCTGCTGGTGGCGATCTTGTTCCCTAGTTTTGGTTGTCTCCATTGCAAGGGAGTGCTGTTGGCATCTAGGGTAGAGGCCAGGGATGCTGCTGAGTGGCCTAAAACGCACAGGACAGCCCACTACAGGGGCTTATCTGGCCCAAAGTGTCAACAGCACTAAGGCTGAGGAAAACTTGCTCTTGGTGGCGTATACTCCCCCATCCCATCAACTTTGGGTTTGGCCACAAGACTTGCTTTGGCCATTGGAGTGTGGGCAGATGTGAGCCCTGTTTGGTTAGAAGCACGAAGTGCACTTGTGTGGCTTGGCCCTAACGCCACTGAGCTGCTGCCCTCTGCCATAGGAAATCTGGCCATGTGCAACAGCACGGATGGACCTGGAGGGGAGGATGCTTAGTCAAGTCAGGCAGAGAAAGACAAATGCTCTATGTTATCACTTACATGTGGAATCTAAAAAATAAACAGGGACTTCCCTGGTGGCGCAGTGGTTGGGAGTCCGCCTGCCGATGCAGGGGACACGGGTTCATGCCCCGGTCCGGGAAGATCCCACATGCAGCGGAACGGCTGGGCCCGTGAGCCATGGCCGCTGAGCCTGCGCGTCCAGAGCCTGTGCTCCGCGGCGGGAGAGGCCGCAACAGTGAGAGAGGCCCGCGTACCGCAAAAAAAAACCAAAAAACAAATGAATAGAACAAAACAGAAAGGGACTCACAAATATGGAGAACAAACTAGTGGTTACCAGTGGGGAAAGAGAAGGGCGGGGCAAGATAAGGGTAGGGGATTAAGAGGTACAAACTACCGTGTACAAAATCATAAGCTACAAGGATATACTGTAAAGCACAGCAAATATAGCCCATATTTTACAATAACTTGAAACAAAGAATCTATTAAATCACTATGTTGTACACCTGAAACTTAGTAATATTGTACATCAACTATATATACTACAATTAAAAAAAAAAAAAAAGAACAGCAAGCCCTGGACTGTGACACTGCTCTCTGCTGGGATCCCAGATAAAGCCCGCCTCGCTGCAGCTCGTTCAGCTCTGCAGCGCCACCTGCTGGCTCCATTTTCTTCTCTCACCTATTCAGCCAACACTGCAAATGCAAAAGAAATTTCCCTTCTTCCTTCCCTCTCCACTAGCTTACAGTAGAAATAGCTCCCTTCAGACTGTGGGCTACTACAAAAATTTTCAAATATCTCTCCTTCCAATGAATCTTGCATCTCAAAGCTTTTGGGAAGAAAGTGAGAATGAAGGGAGTAAAGTACAGCCTTTTTACTATCCACTTCCATGCTCAACAACCCTCTGTGACTACACTACCTATAGGATCAAATTCATGGTCCTTAACCTTGCACCTGGTGGTCCTCCATGACCCGACTGCAGACCATCTGAGGATTTTCCTGGAAGCCTGGGAACCAGCCAAAATGAGCCTAGATACTTCCTGAGCAAGCCTCCAGCTTCTTATCTCAGAGCCTGGGGTCCCCATTGTGTTTCTCAGTCCATGATGGCTGGGGACAGATAAATGAATAAACAAGATGTGGTGTATACATACCATAGAATATCATTCTGCCTTAAAAAGGAGGGAAATGCTGACACACGCTACAGCATGGGTGAACCTTGAGGACATTATGCTAAGTGAAATAAGCCAGATACAGAAGGACAAATACTGCATATTCCACTCATATGAAATACACGGAATAGTCAAATTCATGGAAACAGAAAGTAGAATGGTGGTTTCCAAGGGCTGGGGAAGAGGGAGCCATGAGGAATGGGTGCAGAGTTTCGGTTTTGCAAGATGAAGAGTTCCTGCGGATGGACGGTGAAGATGGCAGCACAGCAGTATGAGTGTCCTCGGTGCCACGGAATCATATGCTTAAAAACGGTTAAGACGGTAAATTTTGTGTTAGGTATATGTCCCCACAGTGAAAAAAAAAATAAAGCCTCCTTCTACCTGCAATTCTTAGAATTTGATCCAGAGCAAGAGGAAGTGTGAGGAACCCAGGACCCTTTCTCCTAGTCCAGAGGCTGAATTTCACCCCAATTGAGAAGACCCACATTGAGTCTGGAGATTTATCACCAAGCCCTGCTGCAGCCAGACCTCCCTCGGGGGCCTCACTGACTGTGCCTGGCACATTACACGCACTGTTTCCCTTAAGGCTTTAAACTACCCGTGAAGTAGCCATTATTAGCATCACTGGATGTGTGCAGATAGAGTAGGGCTTAGAGAGAGGAGCCACTTGCTGGAGGTCTCGTGGTGGGTCTCGGGCAGAGCCTGGACACCAGTGCTGGTGGTGCAGTGCTGCTTCATGAACCACAGCCCTTCTCGAATGATAGTAACCCTCACGGAGTGCCTTCACCATGCACCAGCCACTGCCCTGAGCTTTGACCATTTCATCTCAAATGAAAACAGGTATTTGAGCTCCCTCACTTGAGAGCCTTCTGCATGTGGTAGATGTCTGGATTGGAACTTACACTGTTCCATTCAGTGAAAATTTAATGCAAGTGCATATCAAGAGATAAGGGAGAGACCACAAGATTATTTCCCTTTACCTTTTTAGCAAAATTTTTATTTTCTTTGGAGCAAGGAGATATCCAGCCCAGGCGAGAAAAACTATAATTCTCAGACTGTTTTGCAACTAGATAGGACCATGTGACTAAATTTTAGTCAAAATATAAGTGGAATAGTCATGTGGGACTTCTGGGAAAAAGAAAGCTGGTTCATCTGAAAGGGGGATTCCCCAATTAGCCCTTTCCCTGTTCTTCCTTCCTGGTCCCTGGAAGTAGGCATGATGGCTGGAGCACCAGCTGCCAACTAGAACCATGAGGTAGCCTTGAGAATGGAAGCCACTGGCTTGGCAGGTAAGAATACGGGATGGAAGGGATGAAGCATGAAGAGCAGGGAGCTGCCACCTCAGGGCAACTCAGTGATCCTGGGCTTCAAGTCCTTCTCTGTGACCTCTGTGACCTGAGGGCATGCAGTGAGGTGAGCCCTGCAATGTCTGTCTATGTTCTACTTTGGGCTGGAATGGACTGACTTTTCCTCTCTTAACTGAAGGGTTTTGCACCCACTTACTCAGAGTATAGTTGTGGTTTCTCACGTTCTGAAAAACCATCATCCTCTAGGGTTGGCCCCCAGGTCATCTGTCAGTTGGGCTAAGACTGGAACTTAATACAGAGTATATGACGCATTCCTTTCAAATTGCACAGGTACTCCAAGAAAAGGGGAAAATTGCTGGTAGGGACAATATCCTTCTAGCATAAAAGAAGAATTTTCCTAATATCCTGTGCTTGTAAATTGCCAATTTCTCTAAAGAACCACCCAAATGGGGAGGAAGCTTGGGTGCTGAGTGTGTTCAGGAGGGAACTTTCAGCTCAGGAAGGACTCCTAGGAAGCCAACTCTGCAGCTGGGGGCTTCCAGGCGGAAGGTGACTCTTCCAGAGGGCACTCAGCTCTGACCCTCACTGGCCGCCCTGGGCAAAGAACCAACCCCTCAGGAGCCTGGCTGAAGCGGGTCTCCGAAACAGAACAACCAAGTGTCCCTCCCAGAAGTACCAACTCTCCTCACAGGCAGGCACACTGGGAAGAAGAAGAGAGCAAGAGAAGGCAGGGCTCCGGTGAGCCTCGTGGAAAGGGACAGTGCAGACTATGGAGGGCTGGGCCTCGCTGAGACCAGGAAGGGCTGCAAAACCCAACTCTCCAGAACTCACTGGTAGTTAGGCTGATGGCGAGAATCAGAGGCACTTGTGAATGACCACCTGCGAGGTGGGCAAGCCCGAGAGCTGTCGCTCACAGGTCACCTTTGTGAGAAGGGGAAAAAAACATCTCTTGTGCAACACACCCATCTGCCAGAAATTTCTCCTTGTTGTTGTTACAAAGTTGTTGAGACAGCTTTGCTGCCACCCACTTGAAAATTATCGTGAGAAGCACAGAGTGTATGATGTGTAGAGGGCAAAGCCTGTCTCCTGAGACCTGCAGAGCCACATGTGTGGCCCTGGGCACCTCGGGCACTGGAGCTCACGTGTGGACAAGCTAAGGCTGGCGTGGAGCCTCTTGATGAGGTCTCAAACATCATAACAGTTACGAAGCACCTACTGTGTGCCGGTCACAGTGACAGGTGTTTTGTGTAATTTATAACATTTGATCCACACACCAGTCTTAGAGGAAAGGGTTTTCATCCCTGATTGGCATATGAGCAAACAAGCCTGGAAAGGTTCAGAGACTTGCCTAAGGTCACTCCATGGGGGGGATGTGGCCAAACTGGGGGCCCTCCGGTTCTCAGGAAGCCATCCTCCCTAGAGCAAGAACAAGCACGTGGCCCCAAAGTAAAGCTCAGAGCCTGGCTTCACTGCTGCTGATTCATTTCATTCTGCTTGTCATTCATATCCCATATCCCATTCACCCACTCACAGGTGCCAACCACCACAGAAGCATGGTGTGTGGGCTCAAACCAAACCAGTGGCCAAGGGACAGACGACAGAATCCCACAACAGTCAAGCTCCCCACGTCCTCAGCCTCCCCATGCGCCTGTGACAGGAAACAGCTAGGCAGGTGTGGCTGGGAGTTCATTCATTCCTCCCCCGACTCCACCCCCCTTTTTCTTTTTTTTTTTTTTGGCTGGGCCTCGCAGCTTGCAGAATCTTAGTTCCCTGACCAGGCATTGAACCCGCGCCCTCAGCAGTGAAAGCGCAGAGTCCTAACCACTGGACCACCACGGAGTTCCCTCTTTTTTTTTTAAAAAAAAGAGCTTTTAGCCTTTTAAGAGCCATGCTCTTTCCACCTCTTCAGGGCTGTGTTCATCTGTGTTTCAGCAATGACTGCTTCTCTGCCCAGGTCTTGAACAAGAGCCTCTGACCACACACACACACACACACACACACACACACACACACACGACTGATTACCTTTCTCCTCAGACTCCAGGATTTCCTGCAAAACCAGGAATGAAGTGGACTGTTTTGGAGGCTCATTTAACTCTTGTTTCTCCTGAAGCATCTTGTAAACTTCAGATTCTTTGTCAATGACGAGTCCGCTTGGAAGCTGAGAATGGTCTAAGCTGTGAAGAATGTTTGCAAGTTCATTAGGACATGTCAGAAGTTAGGAGAAAGAAATTCACCAGGCACCCCCTTCCAAGAGAAGGCACCCATGAATCAAAGGGTGGAGAGAAATGATCCCAATGGACGAAGCCTTCTTCAATGCAGCCATAGACCTCCTGCCGATACTGTGAGGTGTCTGTAGGCAGAGCTGGCTGCTGCTTCCAGACAATAAGAGGCTAGTTTTCCAAACAGTTTCAGTGATTCAATTACTTTTTAGCCTAATCCCATGGAATGGGAATGCCGTGCTTCTTTCAAAATTACATAAACAACATGATGTCGAAAGAAAATTTATAAGAGGGAAAATGTCAACCACAATCCGAGCACTAAAAACTCAGCTGGGTCCCCATAGTACGGGCCACATACTTTCCCCAGAGCAGAAATCAGTGTTGTTTATTGCTGATGACATCAAAAGGCTCTCTCTGTCTCCATAAACTCTCCTAATTCTCACAGCAAGGAGCTCTGGTCTCTTCACCTACCACACAGAAGTAACAGTGTCTGTCCTGCTCAGTTCACACCGTTGTTGGCAAGGATGAGAAAGGCAAGAACTTTGTTTTCTGTTTTCTTGTTTTTTTTAATGGAGTCTAGTTGATTTACAATGTTGTGTTAGTTTCAGGTGTACAGCAAAGTGAATCAGTTATACATATGCCTATATCCATTCTTTTTTAGATTCTTTTCCCAAATAGGCCATTACAGAGTGTTGAGGAGAGTTCCCTGTGCTATACACAGGGTCCTTATTAGTTATCTATTTATATATAGTAGAGTGTATATGTCAATCCCAATCTCCCAATTTATCCCTCTACCTCTGCCCCCCCTTAACCCTGGTAACCATAAGTCTATTTTCTAAATCTGCGACTCTGTTTCTGTTTGGTAAATAAGTTCCTTTGTACCATTTTTTAGATTCCACACATAAGCGGTATCACATATTTGTCCTTATCTGACTTACTTCACTCAGTATGACACTCCCGAGTTAAGAACTTTGTAAACAGTGACGTGCTGTTCCGCTGAGCGAGGGGCAGAGGCCTCAGCTCGGGCCCAGGGATGGGGCAAGCCAGGCCTTGCCGCCCACGCCTCCCCCTGTCCTTCTGGGCTCCCCATGACAGGGTGAGACGGGTAGAGCTGGCGGCCTCTTTCCCCCAGGGCCCATTTTCCAGGGGAGACACCTCTGCTGCCTGGTTTCGGGGAACGAGGAGAGTGAAAGGAGGTAAACTCCAGTCAGCTTTACCTGTGAAGTCTGTCCTGAGTCCCACCCCTTTGCACCACCCCCTCCTCCCCTGTCCCAGCCACGCCATCTGTTAACAGCACGGCTGACCAGCTTTGCAACCTGTTCCTCTGCCGCCACTCTCAGCCCCCAGGACCGCCTTACTTTTCTGACCAGAGGCCAGGGTGGTATTTGAAACACAAGAATCAGACTGTGTGGGGATGTGGCTGCAAGTGTTCCCATCTGACTCAGAACCAAATATTCACAGTATTAGTAACAAGACACAAGCTTAACCAAATTCATCTCCTTTGGAGTGAATATTCATTACAAAAAGTAGAAAGGCCCTGCAAGATGTGGCTCTGCTCCCCTCTCCAAACACATCGCCTGGCACCCCTTGCTCGCTCCAGTGAGAGCAGCCTTCATGAGGTTTCTAGGACACACCAGCCTCAGGGCCTTTGCACATCCTGCTCCCTCTGCCTGGAACGCTCCCTCCACAGAGAGCCCCGTGGCTCCCACACTTCACTCAGGTCTCTGCTCAGATGTCCCTCCTCAGATAGGGTCCCCGACCCTCAGCTTAAAACAGTCCACTCCATCCCTGTCACTCCTCCCCTTGCTCTGCTGCCTCTTTCTCCATGTTGTTTCTCACTCACCGTCAGTTATACTTGTTTCTTTATGGTCTGTCTTCCCCTGGAAAGTAAGCCCCACGAGGGCAGGGCCATGGCCTGCCTTGTTCACCACTGTGTTCCTGCCTTGTATCAGTGCCCGGCACGGGGCTGGAGCATGGTAGGTGTTAGAGAAGTGGGTTAAGTGCCTTTCTCCTCCTCACTGCACCCTCTCCCTGCTCCTGTGGGGTTGCAGGGAATCCCCCAGGGCTGTGCCAGGGACATGGGCAGTCCAGCCTCCTGGGCCCAGGTCACCTCCTGCGTCTCAGCCTCAGCTGCTTTTTCAGAAGCCTCCACCCGCTAGGGAAGAAGGGCAGTGCGCCCAGTAGAGCCAGAGAGGAAATACCAGATGGTGGTGCAGTTTATCACCCACCCATTGCATAATCAGTTAACATTCCATTTTAAATGTGACTCAAGGCCCTGGCTGGAAGCAGGGTCACTCGCATCAGTGAAGCTCTAGGTTTTCCCTTTGACTACAACCAGGTTCTCACAATAGAGGACAAAACCCTCAAAGAGTGACATCTGTTCTGCTGCTCTCAGGGAAGGTCAAAATGCAAGTAGAGAGATTCATCAGCTGGTCACTTGTGCAGGCCACGGTGGGGCGGCGGGGGAGGGAAGCCACCACCCCTGCCCGTCCACAGCTGCTGGTCTCTGTCCGTGTCTCTTTCCCTCTGTCCCCCAGGCAGGTGATGGGCCACCCTGAGGAGCGGTTGTAACCAGGGGCCACAGTCTTCCTGTGGCCCACCTTTTTAGCCCTGTTGTCTGAGATACATGCTGGACTCTTTCTTTGAGTCTTGAGTTCTGAGCTTGCCCTATAATAAATGTATTGTGTTATTTTGACAAATATTTTTTTCTATTACACTTAGAACTATTTTAAAATCAAGATCAGACCGTGGAATGTTCTTGGGGAGAATTTTTCCCCTTCTTTGGTGTATGTTGTTATGTCTGGAAGCCACCAAGGGACTGCTAAAAATGACAGAAGCCAAACTACAAGGTCATCACGTATTCTTCCAGCAAATGGTCTTGGAAAGTATTTCCATGATTAATGAAAAGAAAACAGCTTACTATTTATTCTCAAATAATGATAATATCTTTCTACCACTTGACAATTTATAAAGCACTTTCAATACCCATCGCCTTACTGGAAGCATTGATCTGCTTAATTCAAAGATAATATCCTAAGACCCAAGTCTTAGATGTTAGACTATCAGATATAGACAAATGACATCACAATACATTAAAAAAAAAATTCTAGGACAAAAACATGCATGAGAAATGGAGCCCCCAAAAAAAGCATTCTCACTTTTTATATATAGTAACAGCATTGAAAGGAAGAATTCTATAGTGATAAGCTCTCAAAAAATGAGCTACATGACTGAGTCACCAGGAGAAAAACTTCTGAGAGTGGGTCACTAAGAGTAAGCACAGCCTTCTAAACCCAGTCTTTACAATTTTAATAACAAAATACAAGATTTTAATCAAATTCAACTCCTTTGGAGCAACTATCCATTACACTCTTCATGTTTCCTGCTTCTTGTTTCTCCCTGAGTCAGACTTGGTGCTGAATGTACACCAGTTCCCTAAATGTTTTCTTTCAGTCTTTTAGGCCCTGACCACAGGGCCTGTCTCCCCAGGGATCTCACAGCCAGGTGGCGCTCTGCCTGACGAGGTGACTGACGTAGCTGGGTGTTTAAGGCTGGTGGTCTTTAGAACATGAGAAGAAAACTCCGCTTGAGCTCGTTTGCAAGAAGAGGATTTCAGAAGCTGAGCCTGCAGACCTTATGTGACACAAAGGCCTGTTCCAGGCAAAAGAGCAGCTGGGGTGAAGGTAAGAAGGTCGAGGAGAACAGAGGAAAAGCACACCCATGGTTTTGGAACAGCAACCCTGGGATGAGCATCTACTCCATCAAAACGGTGAAGTGACCAGAGTGGGGACATAAGAGACTCTTTAATTTTTTTCTTTTTAAACTTGAGCCATCACCCATGGAAGCAACTTAATAATCTGTATATAAATCTCAGCTAAAACAAGGAAGCCATAAGAAAACAATTCCCACTGCTGATAAAACCTTAATGGCGTCATTTTCTCACATACTAAGTCAGCTTTGGTTCTGCACTAACACTGCCTGTGTGTGTGACAAAGTTTGGGACGCAAAGAGGGATTATTTGAATTACAAGATGCATCCAGACAGGAGAAGACATTCTCTTCATAAAAATCGTTTTGCCATCTGGGAAGATGGAGTAGACATAAGTTTCCCTATTCCTCCCACTAAGTACAACTAAAAACCCTGGACATTCTATATAAGATGAACACAAGAAGACTCGGGGGACTTCACTGGTGGAGCAGTGGTTAAGAATCCGCCTGCCAATGCAGGGGACACGGGTTCGAGCCCTGGTCCGGGAAGATCCCACATGCCATGGAGCAACTTAAGCCTGTGCGCCACAACTACTGAGCCTCCGCTCTAGAGCCCGCGAGCCACAACTACTGAGCCCACGTGCCACAACTACTGAAGCCCATGCACGTAGAGCCTGTGCTCCGCAACAAGAAGCCACCACAATGAGAAGCCCATGCACCACAATGAAGAGTGGCCCCTGTTTGCCGCAACTAGAGAAAGCCCATGCGCAGCAACGAAAGACCCAACGCAGCCATAAATAAATAAATAAACAAATAAAATTTATATTAAAAAAAAAAAAGACTCTGAAAGGGGGACAGAAGAAGGCAGACCAGCCAGAGACCTTGGGACCCAAGGAATGACAGTGGTCATACACTCCAGGCTCCAGTAGGGAGCCCGTATGTCACCCCCACCCAGCAGTGACAAGGCCACCACTCAGCTGCAGTGAGTCTGTGGAGGCCATGTGGGTAGCCAGAGCTCCCACTCCAGCAATAATGAGCAGCCTCCAGTAACTCCAGTGTCAACACAGTAGAGTGGGGAGACTGGACTTCTATCTCCGCCTTGGTTGAAACCACTCCTCATGGTGGCCCATCACCTGACCTGGGGATGGGAGGCTCCCACAGTCCCCTGAGGGTGGGCTGGAGAGAGACAAGAGCAGGGACCAGCAGCTGTGGACATACAGGGGTGGTGGCTTCCCTTCCCCCCACTGCAGCCTGTTGCAAGTGACCAGCTGATAAGTCTCTTCTACTTAAATTTTGACCTTCCCTGAGAGCAGCAGAGCATGTTCATTCTGTGAGCTTCATTGCTGTTACTGACCCTGCTTCCAGCTGGGAACCTGAGTACTTCAAGTGCCCCAGGAGGCTGACAGGAAAAAGAAAAAGAGAGGAGAGGAAGAAGTAACTTGGGGAGAATTACCCAGGGAAAACCTATACCTCAGTTTTCTTTCTTTTTTTTTAAATTTAATTTTATTTTTAATTTTGGCCATACTGCGTGGCTTGCGGGATCTTAGTTCCCCTACCAGGGATTGAACCTGGGCCCACGGCAGTGAAAGTGCTGAGTCCTAACCACTGGACTGACAGGGAAGTCCCTCAGTTTTCTTTTTAAAATGACATGTGAGCTAGTTATACAATGAGTGGATGCAAAATGAGTGAGTAAACATAACTGGAATAATTCATTTGCACTTGTAAAATTGTCTTTATCCCTAAAGATAAAGTGGTTAGATTTGCTGAGAAAACTGTTTGTAGCCATCGCCTGCATTCTTGAACCTGGGAGACAGCCTGGTGGACTGGAGAGCATGTGGCTTTATTTCTCACAAATTAGAACTTCTCTACATACAAACCTTTCCTTCTGTATTGATAAATTGCACCACCATTTGATATTTGTTCTTTGGCTCTTTGGTTCTTTGGGTACACTATCCCTCTTCCCTAGAGGGTGGAGGCGTCTGAAAAAACAGCCAAGGCTGAGAGGCAGGAGGTAATCTGAGCCCAGATATCCAGAAAAGGACTAGAGGATATGTTGATGGCAAATGAGCTCATGAAAAGATGTTCAACATCATTACCCACAAGGCAAGTGCAAATTAAAACCACAGTGATACATTACTACACACCTATGAGAATGGCTAGAATAAAAAAGAGTGGCAACACCAAATGCTGGAGAGGATATGGAGAAACTAGATCAAACATTGTAAGTAGGAATGTAAAATGGTACAGATATCCTGCAAAACTGTTTGGTAGTTTCTGTAAAATTAAACATGTAACTACCTTATGACCCAGCAATTGTACTCCTGGTCATTTGTCCCAGAGATGAAAATTTATGGTTACACAAAAACATGTTCACAAATCTTTACAGCCACTTTATCCATAGTAGCCCAAAATAAGACACAACCCAGATGTCCTTCAATGGGTGAATGGTTAAACAGACTGTGGTATATCCATACCATGGAATAAAAAGGAACAAAAGAGGATAGAACAACCAGACAGAAGATTTATAAGCAAACTGAGGACCTGAACCACACTATAGACCAGCTGTACCTAACACATACAGAACACTATACCCAACAACAGCAGAATATACATTCTTCTCAGGTGCACACAGAGCATTCTCCAAGATAGATCACAGGTTAGGCCACAAAAAAGTCTTCACAAATTTAAGAAGACTGAAATCACCAGGTATCTTTTCTGACCACAATGGAATGAAACTAGAAATCAACAGCAAAAGGAAAACTGGAAAGTTCACAAACATGCAGAAATTAAACAATCCACTCATGAACAGGAAATTAGAAAATACTTTGAGACAAATGAAAATGAAAAAAGAATATATCAAAACTTACAGGACATAGCAAAGGCTGAGAAAACATTATAGTAGCAGTAATGCCTAATTTAAAAAGAAGATCTCAAATAAGCAAACTTTACACCTCAAGGAACAAGAAAAAGAAGAACTAAAATTAGCAGAAGGGGACTTCCCTGGTGGCACAGTGGTTAAGAATCTGCCTGCCAATGCAGGGGACACGGGTTCGAGCCCTGCTCCGGGAAGATCCCACATGCTATGGAGCAACTAAGTCTATGTGCCACAACTACTGAGCCTGCGCTCTAGAGCCCACGAGCCACAACTACTGAGCCCGCGTGCCACAACTACTGAGGCCTGTGCACCTGGAGCCCGTGCTCCACAACAAGAGAAGTCACCGCAATGAGAAGCCCGTGCACTACAACAAAGAGTAGCCCCACTTGCCACAACTAGAGAAAAGCCCGCGCACAGCAATGAAGACCCAACGCAGCCAAATAATACAATAAAATAAATTTAAATAAATAAATAACGTTAGTAGAAGGAAGGAAATAATAAAGACTACAGCAGACATAAAATAGAAAAGAGGAAAACTGGAACAAAATTAAGAGTCTGGTTTTTTGAAAAGATCAACAAAATTGACAAACCCTTAGCTAGACTAAGAAAAAAAAAGGAGAGAAGACTGAAATAACAAAAAATCAGAAATGAAAGAGGAGACACTACCATGCCTGTGACAGAAATAAAAAAGATCATAAAAGACTATTATGAACAATTATATACCAACAAACTGGATAGCCTAGAAGAAATAGATAAATTCCTACCAAGACTGAATCATGAAAGAAAAAAAATATGTGAACAGACCTATAATAAATAACATGATTGAATCAGTAATCAAAAATCTCCCAACAGGGCTTCCCTGGTGGCGCAGTGGTTAAGAATCCGCCTGCCAATGCAGGGGACACGGGTTTGAGCCCTGGTCCAGGAAGATCCCGCATGCTGCGGAGCAGCTAAGCCCGTGTGCCACAACTACTGAGCCTGCGCTCTAAAGCCCACGCCCATGCTCTGCAACAAGAGAAGCCACCACAATGAGAAGCCCATGCACCAAAACGAAGAGTATCCCCTGCTCACCACAACTAGAGAAAGCCCGCACACAGCAACGAAGACCCAACGCAGCCAAAAATAAGTTAAATACATTTTTTAAAAAATAAGTCATAAAAGGTCTTTAAATATATATATATATAAAACAACTAAAAAGCCCAGGACCAGATGGCTTCACTGGAGAATTCTACCAACTATTCAAAGAAAAATTAACACCAATCCTTCTCAAAGTCTTCCCAAAATAACCGAAGAGGAGGGAACACTTACAAATTCATTCTGTGAGGCCAGCAATACCCTGATAGCAGAACCAGACAAAGATACTACAGGAAAAGAAAACTACAGACCAATATCCCTGATGAATATTGATGCAAAAATCCTCAGCAAACTGAATTCAACAGCACGTTAAAATGATTATACACTATGAGTAAGTGGGATTTGCTTCTGAAATGCAAAGATGGCTCAACATATAAAAATCAGTCAATGTAATTAATACACTATATTAACAGAATGCAGATTAGAAGACAAAAACCACATCATCATTTCAATTGATGCAGAAAAAGCATTTGACAAAATTCAATATACTTTCATGATAAAAACACTAAAGAAACTAGGAATAGAAAAAAATTACTTCAACATAATAAAGGCCATGTATGACAAGCTTACATCTAACATCATAATATTGAAAAAGTAAGTTTTTACTCTAAGATCAGGAACCAGATAAGGATGACCACTCTCACCACTTCCATTCAACATAGTACTAGAAGTCCTGACCAGAGCAACTAGGCAAGAAAAGGAAATAAAAGTCATCCAAATTGGAAAGCAAGAAGTAAAATTATCTTTGTTCACAGATGACATGATCTTATATGTGGAAAACCCTAAAGCTTCCATACATGAAAAGAATTGTTAAAACTAGGACTTCCCTGGTGGTCCAGTGGTTAGGACACCACGCTTCCACTGCAGGGGCACAGGTTTGATCCCTGGTCAAGGAACTAAGATCCCACATGCCACAGGGTGTGGCCAAAAAAAAAAGAATTGTTAAAACTAATAAAGGAATTCAGCGAAGTTGCAGGACACAAAATCGATACACAAAAATCAATTGTGTTTCTATATACTAACAAAGAATGATCCAAAAGGAAAATTAAGAAAACAATCCTATTTAAAATAGCAACAAAAGAATACAATACTTGGGAATAAACTTAGCCAAGGAGGCAAAAGACTTGTTCTGAAAACTATGAAACATAATAAAAAAAAGTTGAAGAAGACAAAAATAAATGGAGATATATCCATTTTCATGGATTAGAAGAATTAATATTGCTAAAAATGTGAATACTACTCAAAGTGATGTACAGATTCAATGCAATCCCTATCAAAATCCCAAGAGCATTTTTTGCAGAAACAGAAAAAAAAAATCCTAATATTCGTATGGTATCTCAAAGAACCCCAAATAGCCAAAGAAATATTAAAGAAGAAAAACAAGACCAGAGGTATCACACTTCCTGACGTCAAAACATAGTGGAGGGGACTTTCCTGGCAGTCCAGTGGTTAAGATTTCACACTTCCAGTGCAGGGGGCATGGGTTTGATCCCTGGTCAGGGAAGTAAGATCCCACAGGCGGCATGGCAGGGCCAAAACAAACAAACAGGTGTGGGGGGGTGGGATGGAGAGGAGACCATACTGCAAAACTACAGTAACCAAAACAGTATGGCACTTGCATAAATACAGACATATAGACTGAAGGAACAGAATATGCAGCCCAGAAATAAACCCTGGCATATAATGTCAAATGATCTTTGATGAGGGTCCTAAGGATACACAATGCAGAAAGGATATTCTCTTCATTAAGTGGTATTGAGAAAGCTGGGTATCTGTGTACAAAAGAATGAAATTGGACCTTTATCTCACCATATACAAAAATCAACTAAAAATGAATTGAAGACTTATTGTAAGACCTGAGACCATAAAACTCCTAGAAGAAAACAGGGAAAAGCTTCATGGCATTAGTCTTGGCAATGATTTCTTGAATATGACAGCAAAAGCACAGGATCAAAATCAAGTGGGACTACATTAAACTAAAAAGCTTCTACATAACAAAGGAAACAATCAACAGTGAAAAGGCAATCTACAGAATGGGAGAAAATACTTGCAAACCATGTATCTGTTAAGAAGTTAATGTCCAGAATATATAAAGAATTCCTACAACTCCACAACACAAACCCCCCAAATAACCAGGTTTTTTAAATGGGCAAAGGACTTGAACTGACGTTTCTCCAAAAAGATACACAATGGCCAACAACCATGTGAAAAGATGGTCAACATCACTATTCATCAGGGAAACACAAATCAAAGCCATGAGACATATCACCTTACACCCATTAGGATAGATGCTACCAAAAACCAAACCAAAACAAAAAACCAGAAAATAACAAGTGTTGATGAGGATAGAAAAACTGAAACCCTGTGCACTGTTGGTGGGAATGTAAAATGGTACAGCACTATGGAAAACACTATGGAGATCACTCAAAAAATTAAAAATAGAACTACTGTATGATCCAGCAATCCCACCTCTGGGTATATATCCAAAAGAATAAAAATCAGGCTCTCAGAAATATTTGCATACTCATGTTCACTGCAGCATTGTTTACAGTAAATAGCTGAGAGGTGGAAGTAACCTAAATGTCCACTGACAGATAAATGGATAAAGAAAATGTAGTATATTCAGATAATGGATATTATTCAGCCTTTAAAAAATAATGCTGTCCCAGAACCTTGAGGACATTATGCTAAGTGAAAGAAGCCAGTGACAGAAAGACAAATACTGCATGATTCCACTTATATGAGGTGTCTAAAGTAGTCACTCTTAGAAGCAGAAAATAGAATGGTGGTTGCCAAGGGCTGGAGGGAGGAGGGAAAGTGGAGTAGTTCAATGGGTGGAGAGTTTCTGTTTTCCAAGACAAAAAATTTCTAGAGATCTGCTGTACAAGAATATGTATGTAGTTACCACTACTGCACTTTATACTGAAAAATGGTTAAGATGGTATATTTTAAGCTATGTGTTTTTTACCACAATTAAAAAATATATATCTTTAGAACAGAAAAAAAGGAACTACTGGTACCTAAAACAACCTAACTAAAATCAGATAGATCTCCAGTGAATGATTCTGAGTAAAAACAGTCAATCTCCGAAAGTCACATACTGTGTGATTCCATTAATAACATTCTTGAAATAATAAAATTGCAGAAATGGAGAGCAGCTTAGTGGGTTGCCAGGGGTAAAGTGGGGTGCAGGGGTGGGAGGGAAGTGGATGTGACTATAAAAGGGAAACCTGAGGAATTTCTATGGTGATAGAAATGTTCTGTATCTTGGCCATATAAATGTCAATATTCTAGTTTTGATTTCATGCTTATGGTTTTCAGGATGTTACCATTGATGGAAACTGGGTGAACGTTATAGGGGATTTCTCTGTTTTGTTCCCTATAAGGGCAATATGAATCTACAAAGTTTAGTTAAGTTTAAGACAAATTTTCTCCAAATGATGGAGGCTAGACACTAACTGGAAATGATGTAGAGGAGATTTTAGTATGTGATTTTTATGTAGGTGGGGAGAAAGGATGTAGGCTGACTCAGAAAAACTGTTCATGTCTGAGCTGCCCAACCTCATTACCCCAATGTTCACCAAATATGCAATTCTGAGAAACCCTATTTTTGGAAGGGGAGCCTGGTCAGAGTGTTCCCTAAGTTTTAATCTTCCAAGGCCTAGATGTTGGATCTAATAAGAAACCAGAGGGGTAATTTTGGGCACCAGGAGAAGAGGGAGGAACATCCAGACCCCCAGGCCAGTTCTCTGTGGGCTGTGGGCAAGTTTAGTTAGAGGGGCAAGCAGCCACCTTCATGATGGAGGTTTTCTTCTGACCAAGCTCCAGTGCGTCAGGGCTAATATCATCCCTCTGGTATCAACTGAACAAAGAGCAATGAATGCTTCCCTTTATTTCCACTGTACCTGCTTAGAAATCTGCCTCATGAGTTTATGGGGGGATCCCCTGAGAGAACAAATTGGAAGAGCTAGTATCTTGGGACTATTGTGGTGGCTACGGGAGCCCAGCTGCTAATTCCATGAATACCACTCCATCAGGAAGGTAATCAATTGTACTGGTTGGCTGAACTTAAGCTACAGTGCTGAGAAAGAAAGAAACTTACCCTAAGTTACAGCAAAATCTTCTCCATGACATTTGTCTACGTGCTTCCGCCCTCTGGAGCCCCAAGTACTGAGAAGTGATGGGTATGGAGCTCCTAATGCGTGCTGAAATCAGTAACAAGTAACATTTACCGAGCACCACCAGAGGCCAGGCCCCAGGCTGGATGATAGTTTTTGCACATCGCATTGAAATTTCTCAATAACCTGGTGGTGAGGTAGTTCGTATTATCTGCGTTATAGATGAAGAGACTGAGTTTCAGAAGTTACGTGGTTTGCCCAAGGTCCCACAGCTAGCATGAGGCAGAGCTGGAATTCAGGCTCAGGCCCCTCTATCTATAAAGCCTGCACCTTTAAGAAAGTATCAAGCAGTATCACATATATAGTGAAATCCAGGCCCCAAATCACCAGAAAATGACCAGAGTCCCTAAACTCAGTGGAAGGGGGTCAGAGGGCAGGTGAAAGCTTTCTGCTGATCAGAGACACATTTCCTCCACCCACTTGGTACACAGTAGGCACTCAGTAAATGACTGTTAAGCTGAACTGACCCAGAGGCCCTCCCACTCAACCCTGTGTGCTGGGAGAACAGGAGGCAGATGGCGGGCACCTCTTGCCTGGCTTCCCTGTTGAATTTGGCAGTGGCAACGCTGTCTGTGTTCCTGTCTGACGGGGATGGGGCCCTGGGAAATCCTACAAGACAGACGGCCACACACACACCAGGCTGCTTTGAAGGGCATGCGACAAAGAAACTGAGAGTGCGCCCCAGGGTATCCGTGATGACCTCAGATGCAAAGTATGAAGTGAGCCAATTCTGTAACCTCAGCGAATTTCACAGACTAAACAGTGGCGGGTGAGCGCTTGTGACTTCTGCTGACAGAGCGGCAACATGACCTGGTAGCTGCTGGGTTTGCACGAGAATCTTCCTTCACTGATATGCACAAGTGGCCTCTCTAGGAACAGACCAGTAAGCAGAGACCCACGCACAGGGCATTTCTTCTGCCAGGGGTTGCCGGTATTCCCACTGTTGCTGGATTCATCCTCAGAGAGTTTGGGATAGAGCAGGAGCTGGGACCCCTCTGCTGAGAAAATCTGGACGGAGACGTGTGATAAAGACTCAGAGGCTGCTGTAGCCAAGAAAGTCTGCCACAGGAGGCAGGAAAGGCTCGCAGTGTCCAGACAGTAGAGATTGAATTGTTTCAGACTGGAGGGAGGGAACAGGCGGGGAGCAGGAGAGAAGAAAGAAGACATTAATTAAAGAATAACGGCCAAGGCCATACTAAAAATACCTCCCTGGCACATATTTCTGCCAATGCATAGCAGCCTTTCAATTAAGGATGTGTCATTTCCTGGGTTATTAAATCCAGATCATGGAACATTCCACTCTGGGACAGTAAAAGAGGGTCACGTTCTCAGCCTCCCCCAGCACAAAAGCAGCAAAGAATGGGGATCACGGCTCTCGGTGTTTCCACCACTCAACTCCCCACTGAGCTGCTTGGGAGAAAGCTTCCCTTCAGGGTATGTCCGTGGAAAGCTTAGGGGGGCCCAGCATGGCGCTCTTTCTCAGGTACCCCATAGGCCCCCACAGTCACCGTGAAGGGCATCCTCATCATCTCAAGCCAGTAGGGCCTGGCAGGACTCAGAACTGAAGGACGAAGAAGCATTAGTAGCCCCTTTACTACTATTACTGGTTACTACAATAAATGCTGGTGACCTTTAACATCTTGTAAAGCCAAAGTCACACGGCAGAAAGTCTCCCCTGCTAGGCCCTGCGAAGCTTAAAAGGAAATTGCAAGGCCCTCTCAGTGCTGGGCACAGGGACCTGCGTGCAGCAGTGCCCAAAACACCTGCCTCTCTTTTTCGGAGAGAAGGACCATGTGCACAGTATGATCAAGGGGCTCTCGAGAGATCAAGGGGCTCCCCACAATAGCTCTTTCCAAACATTTAAGTAGTTTGGAACCTCTTGTGCCTTAACCTGTCCTAACCTACATCTGCAGCAGTGGGTTTGCCGTTTAATCACCCTAACAGCTGGGCAGAGTCTTGTTAAAGGTGAATTGAGAAGAAATTGAACAGCAAAATTGGCTTCAGAGCTAGTATAAGAACTGAGGATTCCAACCCTAAATGAAACAAAAAGATAAACCTACAGACTGGGAGAACGTATTTGCAAGCAATACGACTGACAAGGGGTTACTTTCCAAAATATGCAAACAGCTCAAAAAATGGGCAGAAGGGCTTCCCTGTTGGCGCAGTGGTTGAGCGTCCGCCTGCCGATGCAGGGGACACGGGTTCGTGCCCAGGTCCGGGAAGATCCCACATGCCGCGGAGCGGCTGGGCCCGTGAGCCATGGCCGCTGGGCCTGCACGTCCGGAGCCTGTGCTCCGCAGCGGGAGAGGCCACAACAGTGAGAGGCCCGCGTACCACAAAAAAAAAAAGAGTGGCCCCCGCTTGCCGCAACTAGAGAGGGCCCTCGCGCAGAAAGGAGGACCCGGCACAGTCAAAAATAAATAAATAAAAATACTGAATACATAACTACTTTAAAAAAAATAATAATAAAAAATAAAGTGCACCTTTAAAAAAAAAAATGGGCAGAAGACCTAAATAGACATTTCTCCAAAGACAACATACATATGGCCAACAGGCACATGAATGGATGTTTAACATCATTAATTAGAGAAATACAAATCAAAACTACAATGAAGCATCACCTCACACCAGGCAGAATGGCCATCATCAAAAAGTCTGCAAAGAGGGACTTCCCTGGTGCCAATGCAGGGGACACGGGTTCAAGCCCTGGTCCAGGAAGATCCCACATGCCACAGAGCAACTAAGCCCATGCGCCACAACTACTGAAGCCTGTGCTCTAGAGCCCGAGCTCTGCAACAAGAGAAGCCACCACAATGAGAAGCCTGTGCACCGCAACGAAGAGTAGACCCCACTCGCCGCAACTAGAGAAAGCCCTCATGCAGCAACAAAGACCCAACAACAAACAGACCCAATGCAGCCAAAAATAAGTAAAGTAAAAAAAAAAAAAAGTCTACAAAGAACAAATGCTGCAGAGGGTATGAAGAGAACCCTCCTACACTGTTGGTGGGAATGTAAATTAGTGTAGCCACTATGGAGAACAGTGGAGGTTCCTTAAAAAACTAAAAATAGAGCTACCATATGGTCCAGCAATCCCACTCCTGGGCATATATCTAGAAAAGATGAAAACTCTAATTTGAAAAGATACATGTACCCCAGTGTTCACTGCAGCACTATTTACAATAGCCAAGACATGGAAACAACCCAAGTGCCCATCAACAGGCGTTTGGTTTAAGAAGATGTGATACACACACGCATGCACGCACGCACGCACACACACCCCTGAATATTACTTAACCATAAAAAAGAATGAAATAGTGCCATTTGCAGCAACATGGATGGACCTAGATAATATCATACTAAGTGAAGTAAGTCAGACATATTATATGATATCACATGTGGAATCTGAAAAATAATACAAATGAATCTATTTACAAAACAAAGTCACAGATATAGAAAACAAATTTATGGTTACAAAAGGGGAAGGGGGGAGGGATAAATTAAGAGTACAGAACAGATACACACCACCATATATAAAATAAATAAACAACAAAGATTTACTGTATAGCACAGGGAACTATATTCAGTATCTCGTAATAACCTATAATGGAAAAGCATCTGAAAAAAATATATATATATACATATAAAAAACCGAATCACTTTATACATATAAATACCTGAAACTAACAGAAGATTGTAAATCAACTATACTTCAATTAAAAAAAAAAAAGAACTGAGGGTTCCAAGAGGAAAAGACCCTCCAAGATCAGACAAGTTTGGAGCACATGGTATATTCCAACAAGTCTGACTGTCAGCAACATCTAAAAATCAGGGGATTTCAGATGAAAAGCTCTCTGCCTTCTGGTTTGATGAAATGAATCATCAGAAATGGGAATCCCAGGCCTGCGTGTGGTGTCTGGCTGGAGCCAAGGAGTGGTTCCCCCTCTGGATGGGGCATGCACTGTCCAGCCGCCACGGGTCGCTCTGCTCCCCCTTGTCTGTACTCAGAGCTCTGTCCTTGAGTCCTTATCTTCCCTGCCACCTTTGGGCATGTGAGGTGGTAACTCGTGCCCTAGTCCCTCCCGTTTTCCACCACAGACAACTGATCCCATCTCTTACTCTCTGTCATCAAACCCAGTTCTCTACCATGGGCTGTGAGATTCCCAGTGTTTCTGGATTCATCTTCAAAGTGTTTGGGAGGGAGTCGACTCTGGGCCCCCTCTGCTGGGAAGATGCAGAGGATCCTTTGGATAAAGACTTAGAGGCAGCTGTGGCCAAAGGCGACAGGCCTCCCCAGCCCTAAGCAAGATGCTTCCTTAGACCTCTCCACCATAGCCACCTGCAACCCTTCCTCTCCCCTGGGCAAGCCCACCTCTGCCTCTGCCCCAGATCTGAACCTGTTCTAACAGACACACATTTATATCCTCATGGACTTCTTTCTATTATCTCTACTGGGCCACTTGAGGGAAAAAGGCAAACACTGCTTCACCGAAAACTGCATTCAGGTGCTCTTCCCTCGCTCAGACCAAATGGTGATCGTAAGCAGAAAGCCCAAACTATAAAAACTGAAGAGTTTCTTGGGAAGCAGCAGAGCTGTCAAGGAAGGAAGATGGTCACTTAGAAGACGACGATGACCACGGAAACCAGGATGATAATAACATAGGTCTCGGTGAATACTCAGTTGGTGTGTCAGACCCGGTACTGGCATTTTACAGGTTACTTCTTATTTTACAACAGCCCCACAAGGCAGGTGGTATTACCCCCTTTTTAGAGATGAGGAAAATGAACACAGAAAGAACTGTGCTAGAGTAGGCATTCTTCTCCCAGGGCTAGTGGCTGAACCTTCTCCCCGCTGCCTGCACGAGCCTGTCCTGGTGTGAAAAGCCTCTTCCAGGACTGGCCCAGAGCGGACTGCACGGGCCTACTTACGCTCTGCCATTCATCTCCTGCCCGCTGGCTGCCGTCTTTGACTCCAAGGCATTGTTGAAGTTGGAGATGTTTTCAGGGGAGTAGAGGCCAGCTGGGTTGTTGTACTGGTTTGTGATGACCCTGGGGGCAGGGCTGGAGGCAGGTGAGGCGGTAAAGGGCATGGCACTCCGGTTGTGGGCGCTTCCTATGTGTAGGACCTCCTGCGGGCAGAGATCAGAGGAGAAATCAGGGGGGTGTCCAATATGCACCCCTTGATGGACGGTACAGGCTGAGTGCCAGGGAGAGAGAGGTGTTCCAATGAGCTATGATGGCCCTGGCTCAATGCCAAACTAGCTGAGGGGCTCTGACAAACCCACCTGACACAGGGCAAGACCCAGGACGTTGCACGAGCCAGGCACGTGTGCAGTTTCATCCGTCAGCTCTGCCTCCTGGTTCTTCCCTGAGGCCCAGCAGAGCCTGATCTCCTGCTGGGTACCCCTGGGCAGGACACCCCCTGATGCCCTGGGCTGTCAGGATCCAAGTCAGAGCTGAAACACCCTTTTCAGGGCACATTTCCAGAGGGATTAAGTACCAGGAAGAGAGGAACTGGCATCACTTTGGTGCGGAGCAGGAGATGATAAAAGGTGGAGATGAATTCCCCAGGAAGGAGCGGTTTAGAGAAGCAAGATAAGAGGGTTGTGTCACCAGTGAAGCAGCTGCTGACTAGGCAGAGAAGCCTCAGGGCGCTGGCAGAAGGGGCTAACGGGGAATGACTGATCTGGTGTTTTGTGTGAGAGAAGGCCAAGGCTGATCAGATGGAAGGCTGGGGGATACCTGCTACAGAGCGGTGCCCAGGGGGAGCTGCAGGAAAGGACTTTGAGTTCCTCCTGTGCTCATTCCCCTCTTTCTGTAATGTGAGGAAGCACCTCCACCTCCACACTGGACTGCTAGGACTTGGTGGATAATCACTACGGCTGCAACACCTAGCAGCTACTTTAAGAACACCCCCGAAAACTTTTTAAACGAATATTCGCCTTTTGAAAAAGATCACGGCTTTTCTGATGACTCAGTTAGCAAGATGCTTTCCGCATGGGTGTTCTGGTTCAAACTCTGCTCGCAGGTGAGAGCGTACTCTGTGCAGCCTACCAAACTCGATGTGCGTCCTATTTTCTGGGTCTCCCAGAAATCCTCCTGAATCCTATACTCCTTGTTAACACCCAGGCCCAGAATGACTGCCCTTCCTTTTTTTTTTCCTCTCTTTCTTCACTAAACCTTCAAGTCTTTCACACTTTCTTAGAAAACGATGATGAAAACCACCAGCTTAATTCACTGTGTACTGACTTAAAGGACAACATGAAAATGTGTTTATGATGATTCAGATAGTCTCCCTCTTCAACAAGTCGGAATCAGTGCGGTTTTACTGTATACGTTACGTTGAGCTGACTTTATCCACGTTGGAAAAAAGCTCAGTACACACAGCTCGTTCACCAAAGGGGAAGTATAATTAGTTAAGAAAATAACTTCAGCAGTAATCAAAGAATGGTTAAGTACGTTCCTCGGCACAACTACCCCAACGAATAAGAAGGGGTCATTAATGGCAGCAGACTTCCCGAAGGGTGGCCTGGGACCCTGGCCCCCGTCAGTGGCTACCCTGCAGCTCTGTGGGGTAGGTGGACAGCGGCAGCCAGGACTGCAATTCCTTCCTCCTCTCTCCTTCCCCACAGCAATTCCTTAGGAGCATCTTAGGATGCTGAGCACCAGGGAAGAGCCCTCATACTTCTGTCTTGGCTCAGTTTTTTCCCTGTTGCTTCCTGCTCGGCTTTGGGCAAGTTATACTTCTTTCTTAGCCATTGCACAGTGCCCAGCACACAGCAGACAGTCACAGTGTCATTCCCTTCTCCTTCCATAGAAACACATTTTCAGTTAGAATGGAAGTCAGTAGAAAATGCAAGTTGGAAATTCTGATTTTTTACTTTATAGAGAATCTCCTAAGAATGTATCTGTTTTGTATATAAAAGGAGTATCTCTAACCCCATGTGAATACTGGTCTTTCCAGAAGTCAGGCGGTTAATTCAGGGCCTGCCTTTTGGAAGGGATGATGTCATTGTTTGGGCTTTGTATTTATGTCTCCAAGGAAACTCAATAATGAGGAAATATAAACTAGGTGTGTAACTACACTGACCTCAGATAAGCTGGGGTGTGGGCTAGCCTTACATGAATGAACAAATCCTTTAGTTATAGATGAACTCTGCTCTTACTCATTCCTCTGTTTTAGAATGACTGGAAGTGGAAGATTTTGGAAAAATGAGGTGGGAAGTTTTTCATATGAACAAAGAATTACTGGAATCAAAAGAAATGTATAGTCAAGTTAGATGTTAAAGTGTTGGAGATTTTTTTTTTAATCTGAAGAAAACTACCTTCAAAAGATTAATATAGGTACTCAGATTATATGTTTAAGATGAAAATTGAAGTATAATACATATAAAAAGTATAACTAAAAGGTAAGCATTGCCTGACTGAAGTGGAAACTAGGATTTTAGATAGACCACATTAAAACAAAATCATTCCTTACATATTATAAAACATATAAGGACTTTACGCATTAAAACAACGTTTATAGTAAATCTAATGAAGTGGCTGAGAACTCCCTAGGAAATTGGAATTGACTGTGGCATGTTTTAAATTAGTTTGCACAACTGCCAGTTTATAGACTGAATGCCATTTCATGAACTTTCCTTAGAGGGGCTGTACAGAATAATATGGTCATGTCAGTTTTGACATGCCAGATGCAAAATGATCCTTAAAGTGACTCTTAGGACTAAATATTATTTTTATTAATGGGAAAAATTTTCTGTGACTGCATTTCTGGCAGTTTAATGGAAGACATTTGAGAAAATAACCATTCACATACAACCACTCAATTTACCCACACTAATGTACCCAGTGAGTTCAATTTCATACAAGTTTCTGTTTTAGGTATAAAAGGTAACGAGCTATATGTTATCTTTTGATTATACCTCAATACACCATAAAAATGAAACAGTGTCCCAAATTTAGAAAAAAAAAATTAAAGTTCAAATCTTCAATTGGGGCTAAATGTATAACAACCACAAACCAGTCTAAAAGGAGTTTCAAAAGCCAGTATTGACTTACCTACTAACAACTCATTAATTTATCCGAGAGACACACTTTGTGAAAAGTAGCATATCAGAAAAAAAACAAAACGAACAAACAAACAAAAAGTAGCATATCAGGAGTGAGGAATTTTACAAAGATGTTCTAAACATTCTTCTCTACGTTTCTCCCCTTGTTTCTAAAGACTACCCATTCATTGTAGATAATTTAGGAGATGTAGTTAAAGAAGAAATACAATCGCTTATAATCTATTATGTACAAATATGGGATCTCAGGACAGTCTCCCATCCAGGAAATTCTATTTGGCCAACAAATTGTGCATTGACTCCCTATCACATTTTCCAATATGAACTACCACTTTATTTTAGTAATTTTAAGATCTCATTGTAAGAAAACTAGAGATTCCCATCCTAAGGCTCTTGGAAACCAGGCAGTAGGACCCGGGACCCGGGGTGGGGCGGGGTATGTCTGGGTTTACTACTAAATTTCCTTGTAGTTCCTCTAGGCTCTAGGCCTTCTTTTTGTCCCTGGCATGATTCATTTGCATCTGTAATCCATAATGAGCTGAGTCAGCACCCCTGTTTTGCCGTGGTTCTGCCACCCTGTTCTGCACAGGAAAGCTTCCACACGCTTCCCGTATCCCCTTCCTACCCGCTGTGTCCAGCCAAGGCCCTGGCGTCACTGCCCTGGGGTTTTCCAGCCCCTTCCTCCCACAGTTCCCTTACGGGAAGAACCAAACAAGAGCCAGGTCCCAGCAGTGTCAGCGGAGGGTCCTCCCCCTGCGTCCTATCCCCTGCCTCCAGGGCAGGAAAAACGGGAGTGTGCCTAGCGGTGTCAAAAGCAGAAAGGCCTCTGGGTGCTGACAGCAAGGGCCATGGTGGGCAAGTACTTACTTGGGGTTCAGAGGCTAAATTCATCTTGTATGGGTGACGTTTCCCTTCCTCTGTCACCAGAGGAGACCAGATTTTCTGTTCAGATCTGCAACAGATTGACAAAGCTGCTGTTTCATGCATGCTAAATAAATAAAATATACTAAACACAGAGTGGGAAAGTGTCCCCTCTTACCCGACTGCTAGCCTCTGAACTAGCACTCTGCCCGCGCCTTCCCCTCCATTTTGCTATCAGTATGATTTTCGGAAGCACCAACCTCATGACATCATGTCTGATGGCTGTGAGCGCTCAGCCCTGAGGGATTTCCCAAGCTGCTGTCATTCTTCCAGCCTTATCCTCCCCCACTGCGCTCTGTACCGCTGACCCAGCCACACCGGCCTCCTCCATGCTCCTGGGCGTGCCTGATGCCGCCCCACCTCTGCTCAGGACGGAACAAGCTCCTCTATCTCATCCAGTGTTCCCGATCCAGACCAGATAACCAACTTGTTCGTGAAGTGTATCTGGACCAAACAAAAGTGATGCCTCCTTTTCTGAGCTTGGAAAGGATTTCCTTGTACCATTCACACAGCAACTCTCTAGGTCGTGTCTCAGTTTTCATTAGCGTAGCATTTTTTCACTCTTACGGGTAAAGAATATTTGTACTTATCTTTTTATTTTCAGAGTGCCCAGCACAAGGCCAGATATATACAAGATGGAGCTGTTCAATGTGTTGGTAAATGGATCAAAAAAATCAATTAATCTGTAATGAATGAATGTCTTGAAGGAGAAGATGTGGACTGAGATAGAAATGGGGACAAGAATGAGGGATAAATGTGCTTTTGAGGGGATAGTAATAGTGCACCTCCCATGGGGGTAGGGCTCTGAAGTGTACAAGATGGTTTTCATTTCATTATACTGATTTCACTACCTCAAAATTTTGGTTAGTTGTGTTAGGTCAAATGAAAATGCAAATATCTTAGAGAAAGATGCCCATACTATGAAGAGCACTGTGAAAATTAGGGAGGAAAATGAGCAACCTGAAATTTCAGTTCCACAGACCTCTGCCTGCCTACACCATACAAGGCACTGAGCTTGGTGGGTAGGGGATCCTGAAACAGGTGAAGTAGTCCCTGTCCACAAGCAGCTTCCAGGCAACCAGAAATGAGCGAGTGTTTCCACGGGCCTCACCTGGTTACTGTGAGAGTCATGTTGTCTGTGCAGCCCTTGATTTTGTTCTGAGCTTCCAAGTGTGTCATATTGCTGGTATTTTCCCCATCGATGGCTGTGATTACATCTCCAACACATAAATTAGCTGTAGCAGCCTTGCTTCCGGGAGTGACCTGGAAAAAAGGAGAGGAGAGCTGGCTTAGTTTACCATCTGTCTCCAAGGAAACCACTGAGTAAATTACCACTGGATTAAGTATTCACTAATGTGGATCAAAGCATTTAAAAAGGAAAGAAGGCTAAAATCATAAGTTTCAGTAATAATGATCCTTTATAGTTATGTAATACATCATGGTTTACAATGAGTTCTTTTCTATATGCCATCTCATTGGATCCTTACAATAACCTTGTGAAAAAGGAAGGCAAGTATCCGGCCCTATATTGGTCCCCATTTTAGATACCAAGAAACTGAGGTTTAGAAAGATCTGTGACTTACCTGGGATCACCCAACGGATACATTACTGTATTACTAGTCATCCAACTATCAACAGTGTAATAGAGAGCCAGGACTCAAGCCCTAAAGCAGACCCAATGTTCTTCCCACTGTCTCTTGCTGCTTCCCTAAAATAAGTCACCAATTTAAAAAAAACACACACTTAGAGAACATTATGTACAGAAACATCCTATTTCTATAAAAATCTTAACAATTAATATGCTATTTACACACAAAAATATTGAGATACTGCATACCAAACTTCACAGTATTACATTGCTGTAATGTTTTTGGTTTATACAATGAGCTTGAATTACTTTTGTAATTGAAAAAAGCAACAAAGAATATTTTAAAATACAATAGTATAGGTTTATACTGGTTCATTTCCTCCCAGCCAGGAAATTGACTATTAGGGTTTAGCCCCTTTGGGTGGCTGATTTACAGGCCAGTCCTTCTAAAACCAGTGGTTCCAAATTTATGGGCAACCCATGCTTGGGGGAAGCCAGCCAATGACTGCAATGGGTCATCAAATTCATCTGCCTGGTGAGCATTACACGTGACCTGAATAAGTATCAAGCTTCACGTGGAGATGTACAACTATCTTTCAAGTGAATAGACGCTATCGTGATGACCAAAGTATGAACTCATTTTGAAGTAGTACTAACCTCAGAGATGATTTTTCCTATTAGGTATTTTCTAAACCAAGGTATACTAAAAAGAGGACCATTATCCCAAGGTCAGTCCATGACTTTGACATTAAGAGACCTTCCTTGATGAGAAGTCCAAGCCCTCCAGGAGCAGAGTACGCCCAGACTCCCAGCACCCACAGGGCTCTGGCCTCACCTTGGAGAAGGCCCTTGACCCCTGGGAGCCCAGTGAAGAAGATCTTATGAACATTTGAGTATCTCCGTAAGGCTGAACCACAGGTAAGAGGCCTTTCAAGACATCAAATCAGGACACAAGGCTTATGTCCTGAGCCTCCGTGTCTGATGCAGTTTTCAACAGCCAGTTTCCAATCAGCCCTCGCCAAACGGAAAACACTGACCCTTCTGAGGTGGGCTAGTGTGGTGGCTGCTGTCGTGGCCATCCCCCCATCAGTGCCCTATCCCCACAAAACAAGGGGTGGATGACTTGATCCTTGAGGTTCCTTCCGGTTCAGACATGCTATGACTTTATCAGGCAAAACTCTCCTGGAATGTAGCAGGATGTGGAAACCAGTGCAGAGATCCTGACCTCCTAACCTTCCTTTCTGGCTTTCCCATCATCTGTTTACCAGAGATCTGGCCTTTAGAAAACAAAAGCCCCCAATCCAAGGTTCGGATCTTCTTCTAATGCAGCCACTGGGAAAAGATATTTTATACAGGCGAGCGTAGGCCACACTCCTTTCATTTGACTTCGGGGAGTTAGTTCTGAGTCAACCAGTACGTGCCATAAAGACAACTTCCTCTCATTTTCTGCCCATCTTCCCGAGAAGACTCACCTGGTGTGACTTCATGTATATTTTGCTTTTTCTAAAGAACAACACAGACCCCTTGTTTTACAAATGGCCCTAAGCATCACTTTATTTGGGATGAGCCATGGTTCTGGGTTGGCAAACTCTGTCTCCAGGGAGAACAGCCTGATTGAACTCATTTATCAGGACCAACTCTCATGGTCTTAAAAAGAAGTCCCCTTGGATAAAATCCGGAATCACTAATGAGGTTCCTCAGGACTGTGCCATTCCCCTACTAAGCTCTAGCTACAGGGGCCTTCCTGCCTTCTTTCCTGCTTCAGGGCCTTAGCACCTGCTGCAGCCACTACCTGATTAACTTCTTGGCTTAAATGACCCTTCTCACAGAAGACTTTCCTGAATCCTCCAATCTAAGTCACATCCCTTGGGCTTCCCTGGTGGCGCAGTGGTTGAGAGTCCGCCTGCCGATGCAGGGGACACGGGTTCGTGCCCTGGTCCGGGAAGATCCCACATGCCGCGGAGCGGCTGGGCCCGTGAGCCATGGCCGCTGAGCCTGCGCGTCCGGAGCCTGTGCTCCGCAACGGGAGAGGCCACGACAGTGAGAGGCCCGCGTACCGCAAAAAAATAAAATAAAAATAAGTTAGATCCCTTGTCAACCTTCCCCCTGCCCCCCCCACCCCGTCAACATTTTTATACACTCTCTTCTTCACGGCACTTGTCAGTTAGGTTTGTAAATCTATTCTGTGGGTTTGTTTACATAATGCTTGAGCCTACTAAACAGTAAGGTGTGGGAGAGCAGGATTTGTTTGCCTTATGCACTGTGGTATCCCCAGTGCCTAGCAGTGACTGGCACATAGTAGGTGCTCAATAAATATTTGTCCAATGAGTGACTGAATCCAAAATATCTAGCGGTAATCATGCTGCTTCGTTCCATCCTTTAAAAAAATGACTATTTCAAAAGGAATCAAATAATCACTTTCCCCAGCATTGCTATCCTGGACTGGGACCACTCACAAAACTAAAATGAGGAGATGGGGGCGGTGGGGGGCAAAAAGCCTGAGAAAATGAAAATAGAAATTTCCTTTTACTTTCATATGCTCAGCTGCTAAGAACTCTGGAATTTCCAGCATTTGGTTCCAACTGTCTTGGAGGTGAGGCATTTCTGCTAAGTACATCCCAACAGATCCTGGACAAGTTAGAACCAGTCTTAAGAGCCCTGAGTCTGAGTAATCAAGGCCTGGCCATCCTATCTTTTGGTCTGATTTATTTTTTAAGCCAAATTAATGGGGAGCCAAAGGAAATCTCAGAAAGTTATAAGACAACATCATTAGGTGGGGCTCAGATGGAATCACATATAAATAAAGTCCACATTCTTTTATGAGCTGTCTATTTCTGGGGGGAAAATGGATTTAAACAAATTATGGGATTTGCGTTTTACAAAGCTCTTTCACAAACATTCTCCTAGTTGAGATAATAATGATGATGACCTCACCACCAACATATAATTTTTCAGATGAGGAAATTGAAACTCAGAAAAGCTGTGACTGACTCAAGTTCACACAGCTAAAGGTTGGAGCCTGAACTTGAAACCAGATTCCCTCATTCCAAATTCCATTCCCCTTCTGCTTTACCACAATGCCACAAGCAGAGGCTCCAAACCCAACTGTCAGAGCCAAAGAGAAATCCAGAATTGAGCAGACTCATCTGTTGTGGCCTTCAACACAGGGAACTGGAGTGTCGCAAACTCCTGCCAAGGCCTGGGTGCCACTCGCCATCCATCAGACAACCATCTCCATTGGTATGTGCTGAGCTGGGGGCCAGTAACTCCTCCCCTTATAAAATACTCAAGTCAGAACTGAAAAGCCCTCAGGACAGAAGGCCTGTGTCTCCAACTCTGGTTAGTTCCCATCATGAATGGAGGACTCCAAACCTTACTGCACACTAACTATTCATCACAATCATAGCAGTATTTATCAGTTAATGAGTGCTAATTATGTGTCAAACACAGTTTGTTTGGCAAGGGTAGAATTTCCCAGTCCTCCTGAGATACTATCAGGTAGCCAACATTATTTGCATCTTCATGGAGAAGGAAGTGGAGGAATGGGTTGACAGCTGGTGAGTGGCGGGCTCTGGGGCTCCGAGGTCAGTCCACCTAACCCAGCACGCCCCACTGTCTGTTCTGATTTCCTCCTGACCGTCAAATTCCATCAGAACCGGCTCAGAATGGAATCAGCTTCAGTTTCTAGAACAGAAGTCCTATACTCTCCTCCAAAGGGACAGGCCCATTTGTTCAATGGACGTTCTCAAAAACCCTCTTCCAGCCTTCTTCCCCAGGGACCAGACAACTTGATCACACAACTCTTGATGCCTGAGAATAAATGTGGTTAGGCACAATTTCCACTAATGAACAATCTGCCGTCTTCTGCAGAATTCACTCATGCCTCTCTCACCCTTTGCCCCTGCAGGCAGACACTTTGCTCAGAGTCCAATCTGTACATCCATCCTATACTGCATCATTAAAGCCTGTGCACTGCCGTCAGACTTCTAAACACAAAAGAAGGTTCATAGAATGTCACTTCTAAATGGCGCAGAATAGGACTATGATGTGGCTCTCCCACTTTCTTCGATTTACATCTAAATAACTAAATATTGCTTTTATACAAAACTGGATGCATACCCTCTGGCCACAGCAAATGAAAAGATGACTTTCTTCCCCCGTATTATGGCATATACCTATTTTATCCCTCCTCTGTTACCTCTTTCTTTCATTCACTCACTCATCAGATAGACATTCCTTAAGTCCATTCTCAAAGACAGTGTAGCTTATTAAGATGTGGCTACTGAAGTTAGATGACCAGGGTTCAAGTCCCGTTTCTGGTGCTTGTGAGGTAAGTACCCTTGGGTGGGATGTTTCACCTCTGTGTGCCTCACTCTTCTCACCTATGAAACAGGGGTGATAACAGTCTAGGCATCGAATGGCTGTTGTGAGGATTACCTGAAATGCTTCAGGCAGAGCACACTGTCAAGTTCACAATCTCCTGGGGCAGACAGGTATGTACAACAGCTGATGCTAGAAACAAGTAAAGAGGCAATGGGAGCCTAAAGTGAAATCAGGGAAGGCTCCATGGAGGAGGCATTGCTTAAAACTGTGCAAAGGCACTACAGGAGGCAGAAAAGAGCATGGCAATTTACTGGAATAGCACGTGGACTGGCACAGATAAAACACAGGAAGTGAAGGGAGAGGAAGGGGAGGAGTCTGGAGATGTAAAAATAGACCAGGCTGTAAGAGTTCTGTCATTTTCTTTTTAACAAGACTGTACTTTATCTGGAAAACAATGGGGAACAACAAAGGAGTTTAAACATAGCCTCTGACTCAACTGCCCAGTTACTGCCAAGAAACAACCAATGAGCCCTAGCTCTGTTGAGACTAAGGTGACTGTATTTGTCAGATATTCCCTAATGGCAGTTGAGAGAAGCAGACCCATTCGAGGGGTCGACAATTCAGCCTCTAGGACAGCCATTCTGAGGCTGGCTTCCCCTAGAGAACTTGTCCAAAGGCACTTCTACTTAAAATTACGTGTTTGATTGACAGCCAGATTGGGTTCCTTTAACTCCCTAAGCTCAAGATTGAAAGCTGGAGGAGGCCCATGAAATGAATCCAGTCTACAATCTTGGCTTTTCAAAATTTAAATTACTCTGCCCCCTTTAGCTGAGGCAGACACTCTCCATTTTGTCAGTTCTCACCATGCTCTACTGCCCCCAACACAGAAACCTGTGACCAGCTGCCATTTAGCATCTTTCTTGCAGCTGTTAATTTTTCCACTACCTCACCCTCGAGTCAAAACTCTTTTATGTTGTCTCCGAACCCCTTCATGCAAATGTGCTTGTGACCACTGACTTAGTTAAAAAATTATATGCAGAAATGTTTTATGACTAGGACTACAAGACACCCTGGTTTGCCCAGGATGGTAACAGATTTTCCCAGCTTAATTATCAAAAGCACCCCATTTCATTTTCAACAGTGTGTTTCAGTCTGGATGATAAATTGTATTGCCACTCTTTTGACAGAGATGGGGGTTTTAACCAAATACTTGTCAAACAGTTTAAACCGTTCTGAAGCAGCCTCACCCCACACCCGCAAGGGAAAAACTGTCCCTGTTCAAAGGTTCTCTGACTTTATTCTGCAGACAGGAATACAGGTCAATTTCCTGAATGTTCACAGAATGTTGTTAACCTTGACCCTTGGAATTGGCATCTAAACTTCAGACCAGAAATTGACCTAGCTCCCCAATAACTCAGGGGGAAATGACACTGGCAAGGATGAGGCAATGGTTCCCGAACAAGTTGGTCATCAGATCCCCTCAGGTTTTAAAAATATAAATAGATCTCTACATCCTACTTAAGATCTACTGAGGGGAGTCTACACCATCGGTCCCCAACCTTTTTGGCACCAGGGACCGGTTTCGTGGAAGACAATTTTTCCACAGATAGGGTGGGCGGGGTTGGTTCGGGCAGTAATGCGAGCGATGGGGAACGGCAGATGAGGCTCACATCCTGCTGTGCGGCCCGGTTCCTAACAGACTGAAGACAGATACTGGTCTGAGGACCGGGGGTTGGGGACCCCTGGTCTACACAGTGTGACCCAGGAATCTTTATTTTTTAAAGCTTCCCGGAAGATTCTGATGCTCACTAGGTTTGGGAACATCAAGGGAGATGCTGACCAGCCTTTTTTCCCCAAAGGTCTCCCTGAACGAAGTTAACCAGGTAAACAAAAAATACTTAGAATCTAAGATCTCAGCGCCTCCAGAGACAACTTCAAGGCTTATTAAAATGCATGAAAGGCCCTTAAAAGAAACATCCAGGGACTTCCCTGAAGGTCCAGTGGTTAAGACTCTGCGCTTCCACTGCAGCAGGTAGGGGTTCCATCCCCGGTAGGAACTAAGATCCCACATGCCGTCTGTGGGGCGAGGCCAAAAAAAAAAAGAAAAGAAAAGAAACATCCATTAGAATAGTATTTTCCTATCTCTTACCAAAACAAAGAAAAAAAAATCCCCTACACCACTGGTCAACATCCTTGAATGCAAATGGAGTACTGCAGAAGTTATTTCATTCCAGATGCCTAAATAACTTAACATGGTTCCTATTTTGCCTCCACCAGAAAACTCACAGCTAAATGTAGTATGCAATTACAGAAACCACCTCATTGAAAGGTCCTGGCACATCTCTTTCTTCTTCTATGTTCCAAATTTTTAATTTATTGATTGGCTGCGTTGCGTCTTCCGTGGCAGTGCGCGGGCTTTCTCTAGTTGCTGGAGGCTTCTAATTGTGGTAGCTTCTCCCATTGTGGAGCACAGGCTCCAGGCGCACAGGCTTCAGCAGTTGTGGTACACGGGCTCAGTAGTTGTGGCTCACGGGCTCTAGAGCGCAGGCTCAGTAGTTGTGGCGCACGGGCTTAGTTGCTCCGCAGCATGTGGGATCCTCCTGGACCAGGGCTCGAACCCGTGTCCCCTGCATTGGCAGGCGGATTCTGAACCACTGCGCCACCAGGGAAGACCCCAATTTTTTGTTACATCTTATGGTGTGTGTTCTTTTGTTTGAAATTTTGTAGCCATGTATTTTGGTGCTATAAATCACCTTACAAGTTGGGTGTATTAATATTAAATGATAACTTAATAATTTTTAACATTATGCAAACAAGACTGGAATAAAGAAATTTGGAATTCACGTTCAATCTCAGTGCCATGCACCTTTAGGGACAACCTCCTTCAAACTAATGGCTGTGTCCAAGTATTTAGGTATAAATTTTTTAAAAAATTTTATTTATTTATTTTTGGCTGCATTGGGTCTTCGTTGCTGCGTGCGGGCTTTCTCTAGTCGTGGTGGGTGGGGCCTACTCTTCATTGCGGTGCGCAGGCTTCTCATTGCGGTGGCTTCTCTTGTTGCGGAGCACAGGATCTAGGTGCATGGGCTTCAGTAGTTGTGGCACGCGAGCTCAGTATTTGTGGCTTAGTGGGCTCTAGAGCACAGGCTCAGTAGATGTGGTGCACCGGCTTCATTGCTCCGCGGCACATGGGATCTTCCCAGAGCAGGGCTCGAACCCATGTCCCCTGCATTGGCAGGCGGGTTCTTAACCACTGCGCCACCAGGGAAGTCCCTATTTAGGTATAAATTGAAACGACTCTGAGCTGGATGACAAAGCAGAGCCCCGCCCCTGCAGTATGCCACTTAGATGCGGAATTTGAACTCTCCTTGGTCAGACTTCTGACTCAGTTTGTTTGTGGGCCCAGGCTATGGCACAGACTTTGAAGCCACATTATAGAAACAGAAGCTGTATGAGCTTATGCAGTTGGCTTGAAAACCCTAAGAATGTTTCAAAATGTTCTTGGTTACTCCATAACCATTTGCTTAAGAAAATGAGGCAATGAAGTAGTTCAGGTTCAAGTAGCTGAGCTATGCCGTAATCCAGCTTCACTTCGCACTCGCTGCAAAAGGAAGCTATTAACGCTAAGGGGTGGCCGATCAAAGAGACCTATTGCTCTTAGTCTGAAAGACCATCATTTCTTAGGTAGGAATATAATTAAAAAGCAGATAGCAAAGTAGAATACTTTGACTAATTGATCAAGAAGTCATCAGTCTCTCAAAGGTCCCTATACAAGTCCCAGTGAATCCCGTGTGCTTTTAAACAGCCCCAATAACAACCACCCATAACCCAAATCCTAACCATTCACTAAACACATAACCTTGGGCAGTTACACTCTCCATTGCTTCAGTTTCCTCATTTGTCAAATAAAATTTATAATAGGGTCAACCTCATTTGTTGCTGGATTAAATGAGATTTCATTTGTAGAGTTTAGAACAATGTCTGGCCCATAATAAGCACTCAATACACAGTAGCTACCACTAATATATTTTTTTAATAGTACCACTGTATACTGACACCTTCTATGTGTTAGCCATAGTGCTAAGCTCTGTCTAGACATCATCTTAATCCTCACTACAACCTTTGAAGACAAGGACTATTATTCCCGCTTTACAAATGAGAGCACTGAGGTTTCAGAGGCTAACCCTGCCTGAGGACATACAGCTAATATAGGGACAAGACAAGGTTTGAACCTAGATCAGGCTGATACCGAGACCTCATTTTCCCATGACATCAAGATGGCTTTAATTCTTGATTTGCTGCATTAAAAATAAGGCAGAAAGTACAAAGCAGTGACATCCAAACAGTTCACCATGACATGGTAATTTGATTTTTAAAAATGCTACACGAATGGAAAAATGTCTGAAAAGTTTTGCAGCAAACCGTTAAACAGTGTCTACCTCTGAGAAGTAAGATTGGGGAAAGGTGTTGGAAGGCTTTTACCTTGCGCTGTCCACATTTTTATATTATTTGATCTTTTACAATAAGCACAAGGGTTGTTATGTAAGTTTTTTATTGAGGCATAACACACATACAGAAAAGGACACGAATTGTAAATAAACAGCTGGATGGATTCTCACAAAGGAAGCGCACCCACGGAATCAGCACCAAATAAAGAAACAGAACATTACCTCGTGCCTCCTTCCCATCACTCACCTCCTGGCAAAGGTCACTGTGATCCCAGCCTTTAACACTATAGATTAATTTTGCCTGATTAATCTTATATAATTGCAATGACGTGGTATTTATGCTTTATGTCTGGCTTCTTTCTCTCAACATCATGTCTGCCTGTCTGATCCATGTCATTGTGCATGGTTGTAATTCCTTCATTCTCATGGCTGCAGTGTTTCATATCATTATTTATACGTTTATAAATACATTTATATATACCACCATTTATTTCTCCATTCCACTGTTGTTAGACATCTGAACTGTTCCGAGTTCGGGGCTATCGTGAACAGTGCTGCTTTGAAGATTCTTGACATGTCTTTTGGTGCCATGTGGACACATTTCTATTGACCAGTTAACTAGGAGAATTGTTGGGTCATAGGGTCTGATCACGTTCAGCTGTGGAAGTGTAAGTATTTTTTTTTATTTTTTATATAATTTTTTTAAAGAAATGGATGTAAATCATTGCTGCATCACCTGAATTTTATTTATCTGTATGCATTTGACAACTTTATCCTATATAGGTCATACCTATGTCCTATCTTCTTATCTGATAGACATGAGTAGTCCTATCTATTAAAATTAGGCCGAGTCCTTGATCAAGAACCTGGCCTCCTACAAGACCAGAGTGTTCTTCGGAAAGGTGTTTTTCATGTTTATGGCATTTGCTGAGAAGGCAGTGTACTACACATATGAAAATACACCACGGACCTCAGTCACAGATGAGCTTTCCACGTCACCCACGTCGGCGCTAGTAACAGTATCAACAATCACACAGGGCGCTAAGTGCCATACGGAAGTTACCTTCCTCGTCTGAGGTTTTCATGGGTACATTTTGTTCTGGACTTGGCCGCCACTTGGCAGGCCCATCCTTGGCTGGGCAAGGTGGATCTGTCCTCTCCCTGGTCATCTTCATTTGCCATAAAAACTGCCCCCAAATCCCCTCCTGGCCACCTACAGAGGCTTTTCTCTGGCAAAGCGTCCAATTCCTCGGCTCTTCTGTTCTTCCCTGCCCCCACGGCCATGGAATCCTGCGGCTGGTCTGTCAGTTCTCCCAGGTGGGGCCGTGGCTTCTAGCTTTTCAGGAGAAACAGGAAGGGGAGGTGCTGCTCTCTAGGATGCTCTGAGCTCCAGGGGCACTCAGGCTGAGGCCAACCCAGCCAACCCCCATGGGCATGAGGGCCTCTGGGGTGAGGAGCCCAGGAGAGTCCTGCCCCTCATGTTGATGACTGCCCCGCCATTAGCACTTCTCAGACCTGGGTGCTGGGTAATATTATTATCAATGAAATATTGACAGTTACAGCTTATCAGGGGGCAGAATACTGTGGCTGAAGCTGGCCTGGGAGTCAATCTGTCTGGCTTCAAATCCCAGCTCTTCAATTTACTGTAATGTATTGTGTATCCTGTGTCCCTGTGTCGTGGGTTGTGGGGAGTACAGAAAAAGATAATGCAAGTGCACACCTAGCACAGAGTAGCCATTCAAAATATATTAGCTACTGTTAAAACATTATTATGACATAAAGGTTAAGGCTATGGGCTTTGAAGCCAGACCACTCAGCCAAATTCCAGTTCTATCCACTCACTACGGTATGACAAGGGCAAAGTACCTCATGTTTCCATGGCTCAGTTTTTTCATCTATAAAATGGGTATCTTAATTGTATCTACCTCACAAGATACTTGTGACGATTACTGAAAGACTATGTTAAGCTCTTAGAACACTGCCTGGCATATAAAAAGTCATATACAGTTTAACTATGGTCATTGCTGCAAGCCAATCAAATAGTCCCACACAAATCTTCCAAGTGTAAATGGAGGCTCTTGTGATTAACGTAAGAGTCATTTGGGCATAGATATTCACAGATGAATAACACAACCCAAATTCATCTGAAAACATTTCTGAATTCATATTATGCTTTCTCATCAACTGGTGGTTGAAGGTACAATTAATGTCATATGAGAGGTTGGGACACTTTTTAACAATAAAAAAAGGGGGGCCCTCATATTCAAAGGGTACAAAACCACTGGTTTACTTATTATTTTATTTATCTTTACAGAGAATTGAGCCCCAGAGAAGGCATGTGACATACCTGGGGTCACCCAGTGTGGTATTCAGGACTGGAGTTCAGCCTGAGTTCCTGCCCTGGACACTCTACCAGGCACCATACAGAAGTTCTGGAAGCTTCTCCAGGCTCTCCTGAGACATACTGGAAGTCAAATTATCCTTTAAAAATTAATTTTCTGACATAGCCTTTTGCTCATTTTTAAATGAGCCTTTACCTTTTCCTTTACAAAGAAGTTAATAAGTAGTTCCTTCATTGAAAAAATTTGTAAATTCAAACCAATTACCTAATCTATGGGCACTGAGCTTCTCCCCTGTAAAAGGCAAAGAATACTCCTTTTCCTCTCCTCCAGGGAGCAATGGCAAGGTACGGCCTAGGGAATGAGCACAGCTTGGAAGCCACTCCTAACTAGTCCCAGCACAAGAGCAATTCTGGTGCTTTCCCCAGTCCTGATCAGAATAGGAGAGTGATCTCAGTGGTTAAATGATAACGTCCTCTCAATTATCTGCCCTGTTGCAATACCTTAACACCATTCTCCGCTCTCTCCTCCTCAAAGACAAGCCAGCAAGGTTGGCATCCAGGATTTTAGGTAAGGGACAGGGTCTCTGGTCAAAGGGACATAACATGGCTTGGTGAATTTCATGCCAGTAGGCTCAAGCATTCACTTTCAAGCCATTCCCTGTAATTCATCCTCTTCCTCCTCTCCTTAGATCAGCTGGAGCAGCTAATATTTCCCAGGTGATCAATTTCACAGAATGAGGGAGTACAGAGCAAGGGCCATTAATGCATAATGAGCCTTTATGGACAATTCTCACTTTTCACAATCTGACAGATAAGCCCTGCTCTTTCGACCTTAAGGACATGATGCAAGCCTACTTGAGTCTGGAAATGACACTCTTTAAAGTCAGAAAAGACCCTGTGACTACAGAGTATCCATTATTAAACACTCCTTAGGACACTTGAGCGAAAACCAGAGGCTCTTAGCAAAGGCTTCCCCAGGACTCAAGAGGCAAATGAGCAACTCCTCCCACCGAGAGCATCCCCTTATCTCTGGCCCCGCCCCTTCCTGCCTTTTGTCAGTTGCTGGGAGAGGAAAAACAGTCAACATAAACTCCGCAGCAATTTTGGCCTGGGTGTGGATTCTCTGAAGACTTCCATGGAAAGCAACTAGAGGAAATAAGAAATTGACATGGGAAAAAAAAACATACCACAACTCAAGGAGATAGACAACTGTAGACCTGGAGCAGGAACTGACAGAGAAAAAGAATCTCAGAGAACAATTGCAAATGTGTCAGGAGTCCAAGGAGGACTTCAGGGAGTCCAAGGTAGAGGCTTAAATGAGAAACTGGTAAAAGGAAGAAAGATAGTTTACGTCCATTCACAGTTGGAGAGCTGGATTGAAATTTTTTAAGTGTATCACAATAACAAAGATGAAAATATTGAGGAACAAAAGCAGCTATTCACACACACACAAATGTGTTCTGTTTGTTTCTGTTCAGAAACTGGCTAAAAACAAGGAGGTAGGTTAGTGAGCTGCTGAGGTCCTGGTAATGTTCTATTTCTTGACCTGGGTGGTAACTCTACAGGTCTTTACTTTATAAGCATTTGCTGTGCATTTTTAGTTTATGACTTTTTAATTTCACAATAAAAAAGAAATAATTTCAAGTATACAAGATTACAGAGTTATATTCAGGAGCTTTAGTAGATTGACAAAAGAATGAAGCCAATACCAGAATAATTCATGCAAGAGAAAGCAAACATAGCTATTTAAATAAAAGGCACTCCTTTCCCAGCCTAATTTTATGGTTTGCTTTGGTGTGGAGACTCAAAGTCTGCATATACAAAACCACAGCAAACTGTATCTGCCCCGAATGATGAATCTAGCACACCTACCAACCAGAACGTCTGTATAACTTTGCGGATGCTCACACCTCCTCACTACTGTTCACTGTTTACAGAGCAATCTCACATACCTTAACTCACAGCCAATGGCTGGAGTTATCCCCGTTGCAGAGATAAAAAAGGCAGCCACAGACAGTAAAAGACTCACCCCAGGTACAGCTCAAGTAAGCAAAAATCAGACCTATACGAGATCTCAGACAGCTACCTCAGGGACCCTTTATGACAATGACTTTCCCATTCCCAGGAAGTTAGGAGGCCCACGTTTTTTCCATGTGGGAATAATGAGATGAATAAACAGGTAAATTACTGTCAGCAAGAGAATGTCACCTCCTCTGAGTCACTTTCACTTTTCAATTAAAGCACAACCCAGGGCGTTATAAAGATTAGCTTCCCTCACTAAACCATGAACACCTTGAGAGTGGAGCCATGTCTTCTTCATTTCTGGGACTCCAGGGCTTTGCTGTATAGTTTCTAGAATATGCTATATGCTCATGAGACATGTGCTAATAAAAAAATAAACAGATGAGGGTACAAACTAAAGAATTCACAGTATTGTGTTTTCCACCCCATACCATCATTCCTGCACAGGGCCACTTGCATTAAGTCTTTTAAAACCAGCTAAAATGGCAGGCAGTAATTGCCCTTTTAATAGATGGCCAATATATTCTCAATTCTTTTTTTTTTTTTTAATCACCCCCACTCTGTCCCTCCAGCTCCAGCTCCGACTCCTTGGAGGAAGCCATATTCTCCAGTTCTTAAGAAAGGGTTTCATGTCATACATAAATTCAGAAGCTGAGCCGGCTGACAGGTTAATTATAGACACAAAAGAGTGGGGACAAATGGACTATGAGGTAAGCGAGTCTAAATGTGCCTTCCCTGGATAAGCATTTATTAATAAACCTGCAAAGATTTACTGGGCACAGCCAGGTTCAGCTCGGTGCCAGCCTTGGGGGCAGGGGTCCAGATTTGGGGAAGGCACAGTTTCTGCACTTGAGGAATCTGGCTGGTGGCTGGGAAGACAGCATGTACCTGCAAGAATAATCTAAGTTGTCCCCTGGGGACAGCAGGTGGAAGACAGGGCCTAAGAACTGTAGCACCTGCCCCTTTTGGGAGTGGGATGGTCAGAGAAGACATCACTCCACTAGGGCCCACCTGCAAGGAAATGTGGGTAGGACTGTGGCTGGAGAGAAGCCAAAGAGGAAGCCCCAATTCTTTTCCTCCTGCGCCTCCCACCATATTCTTTCGGGGGCTGGAGGCAAGCACCTAAGTCAAAAAGACCCATAGAGATATTCCCCTTCCCTCTCCACCCTCCCCCTCTAAGAAAAAGGAGGAATGTTCAGATGGCTGGGGAGGCAGGTCTAGGGTCATCTTCAGCAAACAGATGAGCCCAAGAATGGAATGATAGGCCTATAAAAGCTGGGTACCAGAGAGTGTTTGCGCTCCCTTTTTTCATTCAAAATAAATTTCTTGCCCGCCTTTTGGTGGCACATTGAATGTGGCAACTCTCAGTGGGACATCAACCTTGCCTTTAGCAAGATGACCAAAGCCTGGGCCTCCAAACAGTGAGTCTGGGTCTCCCTCGGGCTTCCGCTTTATTTGGGGATCATGGACCTGGTCGTCTCCGATTGAACCTGGGCCCTTCCAAACAGATGAGGACCCTCTGAGAATTTTTCAAGCACCAACTTCCCCCAGACAAACACATAAGGTGGGAACCCCACCGCAGCCCTATTTATGGGGGAAAAGGGCCGATCAGTTGGTAATCCCGAAATGCCAGGCAGAAATATGGCACGGCCATCTCCCGCGAAGTAGTGGAATGTCCAAGAGGGTTTATACGGGTGGGTCTGTTTCCAAAATCCCGCCATTTCTCCAAAAGACATTAGAGAGGTAAAACTTGGCCGTGGATCAAGTCCAAAGAGTAAGAAACTAATTGTTTCGATAGTTGCGTTTAACCTCATTCGCCCTCCCCGCCCCCGCCCCAGTAAACTTCCCATCCTCTCCACCTCACTTTCCAGGTGGTTCCTGCTACTTCCAAACTGCTTTCCGCCGCTCTGCGGCTTGTTTAGGACGGGGAAGCGCTACCTCTCTGCCTGCGGGATCTGTGGGGACCCTGAGCCTTTCACCCGCGGACAAAGCGCGTCCACGCGCCGGCCACGCTTCCGGAGCGAAGGCACGAAAACTGCGCCTTTCTGTCCCGCGGACGCGGTAAGTGGTGCTCCGCAGCCGGCTGGCTCGCCTGGGAGCGCGGGGTCCGGCAAGCGCGGCGGGGGCTGCGGGCCCGAGGTGCGCGGAAAGCGCTCGGCGCACCTGGCGCACCTGGCTGCGCCCGGCCGCCCCGGCTCCGTCCCGGGCTCCGGAAGCCGCCGTCTCCGACAGCGCCCGCGGCGCCCCGGCCGCCCCAGCTCCCCTCTGGGTCACGCCGCTCCCCAGCCCGGGATGGCCCCGCTCCCCACGCGTCCCAGGCTGCTCTTACCCGGGAAATGGCGAGAGGCTGCTCGAAGTCCTTGCCCCCCACGAGGCGGAAGCCCCACGGTCCCGGGCCCTGGAGCGCTATTTGCTGCGTGGTCATGGCGCGGCGACGGCGGTCGGCGACTCCCGGGGACAGACGGGGTAGGACGCAGAGCAGCGCGCTGGGCTCCCCGGCAGCTGTCGGAGAAAGAGAGCGCGGCGCGGGCCCGGGGAGCCTGGGGCGGGCGGGAGCTGGGCGGTAGGAGGGCGGGGGCGGCTCCGCCCAGGCCGCGTCGCGGCCGCCTGCCACGCCTGTCCTCCCGCCCGCGGCCCGCAGCTGCCCCCCGCCCCGGCGCCCGCACAGGGCCTGGCCAAGAGTCGGGCAGAAAGAGCCTGGGGTCAGCTCGGGGGGGCTCGGGATTTCAGCAGCCCCGCCCCGGCCCCCAGCGCCGCCTCCCTCCCGCGCCAGCCGCCGCCCGGCTGCACTCCCAGCCCCGCCGCGGGCGCTAGGTGAGAGGCGAGTAGGTTCCGGCGACCTCGAAGGAGACAAAGCTTGGCGCTTTTGAAAGAGTTTGGAAGTGCTGTACAAAGTCATCCCTTTGAGGTCAGCTCCATTTTCACATTTTTTTTATTGTAAACGACAACGATGTTTCAAAGGTGCTTTCGAGTGATATCGTTTGAAAATATGAAGCAGTCAGGGCATTTATAGCCCCATTTTACAGATGAATTAACTGGGTCGGCCGAGGTTAGAAGACCTGCCAGAAGCCACACAGCTTGTCCGTGGTGTAACTGGACCGTCGCCCAGGCTCCCCGTGTTAAAACCGCACACTGGAACTTTTCTAGTGCGAATGAGACCAACGTACGAAGTTGTAAGTGAACTTAAAAACCTTCCTAGAAACCTTTTCCCCTGGCTGGATTCACTGTAGGTTCTGCCCTTCCCAACAATTCACACCTCAAGTTTGAGGCGGGCCAAGTGCGTGGAAAGGGAACTGGGTTGAGTACGAAGACCTGGGTTGCTGACTTGCCACTAGCCTCCTAACTGGGCTCTGCCCCCCTCCCCCTGGAGTACGTCTCCTCGCCAGATCAGACCACATCTCCTTGTCCACTGGGTCCCCCACTTCTCTCTGAGTAAAGCTGTAATGCCTAAAATGCTTGTAGGGCCACCCACAGAATGGCCCCAACTCCCTCTCTGATCTCATCTCCTTGTGCTGCTCCCAGCCCACACTGGCCTGTTGCTTCTGCCTCAAAGGCTTTGCGTCAGGGCCTCTGGAATGCTTTTCTCCCAGACATCCTAAGGCTCGCCCTTTGTTCAGATGTCATCATCTCAGTTAGGCCATCTCTGAAAGCCCTATTTAAAACCTCCTCTCTAGAACACCCTGTCACCTTCCTCTGCTTTTATTTTCCCATTGTATTTATCACCATCTGACATACTCAATATTTCACTTATTTGTACTCCCCGGTCACCCCTAAGCATTAGTTCCCCAGTGGCAGGGGTTTTTATCTGTTTGGATCACTGCTGTATCCCAGCGCCTAATAATAGTGCCTAGTACATAGTATTTAATGAACTCAATACATTGGCCAACCTTATGACCTTTGGGTCCCAGGTTCTTCATAGTTTTCTTGGCTCCAATTCATCCTGGCACCTGAGCCCCAGTGTTCTGTCTCTTTGTGATCCTGGCCTACCTACCCAGAAGCCCTGTGCACAGATGTACACATAAAAGGATTATCTTACTTGTCCAGTTGTGTCACAGCACAAATGCCTGGTTTGGGAATGGTTTGCTTGAATTTAGAAATCAGAGTCGTTTTATGTCATCTATCCATCCCTCTCATCTTGCATCCTCATATTCTTTTTTTGTTTTAATCGAAGTATAGTTGATTTACAATGTGTTAGTTTCAGGTGTATAGCAAAGTGATTCAGATATATATGCTTTTTCAGATTCTTTTCCATTAGAGGTTATAACAAAATATTGAATATAGTTCCCTGTGTTATACAGCAGGTCCCTGTTGTTTATCTATTTTATAGATAGTAGTGTGTATCTGTTAATCCCAAACTCCCAATTTATCCCCCCGACTCCCCATCCTGGTATTCTTTTTTTTTTTCTAATTTATTTAATTTACTTTTGGCTGCGTTGTCTTCGTTGCTGCGCGCAGGCTTTCTCTAGCTGTGGCGAGCGGGGGCTACTCCTCGTTGCGGTGCGAGGCCTTCTCACTGCAGTGGCTTCTCTTGCTGTGGAGCGCAGGCTCTAGACATCTTGATGTTCTTGAATCTGAGAAAAAGGAATGTGGAGTTACAGCCAGGAGTCAACTACCTGCTTCATCGAAGCCAAAAATTATACCCTCTTTGATTAAGATTCTCCTGATTTAAAAACATGCTTGTGTTTCAAGTCCCTGCAGAATTTGGGAGAATCGCCAAATTCTGGGTCTGCCCTAAGATGGGTAGAAGTTTTGAATATTTTGTGTCCTAGGAAGAGAAAAAGGTTGAAGAGCCACAGCTTCTGTGCTCCCCAAAGGTGGGAACTGCCTCTCGTTCATCCCCAGGTGTCCTGCTAGCATGGACCTGATACATCGTGGGTGCCAATAGTGCTTATTCTATACAATATTCTTTTCAGATATAGGGCAGAAGTACATAGGTTACTTCATTTAGTTATTAAATGTTGTCAGTTGCAGTCTGGCTCTACATAACAAGAGCTATAAAACAGTCAGCACTCTGACCAGGCCATCCCCTTTCTGGGTACTAATTCCAAGGACATAATTTAAAAGAAGAGGTAAAAGTTTTATGTACAAAGATATTTATAGCCACATTATTTATAATGACAAAAAAACTGGCATTAAGCAGCAACAGAAAAGTGGCTAAATATGGTATGGCCATATGAGGGAATAGTATGCAGCATAAAAATGATAATCATGAAGTCTAAGAGGGACTTCCCTGGTGGTCCAGTGTTTAAGACTCCACGTTCCCAATGCAGGGCACCTGGGTTTGATCCCTGGTCAGGGAACTACATCCCGCACGCCATAACTAAGAGCCCGCGTGCTGCAGCTAAGATCCGATGCAGCTAAATAAATAAATAAATATTTTAAAAAAGACTGAGAAGGCAGGGAAATGTGTTTTCAAGATATGTAAAAAAGAGTGGAACAAAATTATTGGTAAACCAGTTATTATTTGTAAACAAAATTATAGATTTCATGTTAAAAAATAAAAATTATGTCTACCTATTGCCCAAAATTAGGAGAAAGTACAAAAACGAACTTTGTATTGGAAGATGGAATTGGAGAAAAATTTTTTAAATAATTTCTTCTAACAATGATGTAAAGTTTTCAAAGCAAAAATCAATTAAATGGCCTCAACTCCTTGGAGGCAGACTAAATGCTAGTCTTTCTGGGGGTAGGGAACCTCATCTTCTATCTTTTTGATCTCCCTCTCCCTGCTCCAGCAAGCCAGCTCTGAGCTGGGCACACAGCATGTACTCAGAAAATACCCAGTGATGGACTGAGAGCTCTGACCCCCAAACACAAGCAACCTTGTTTTATCTTAAACACCATTATTTATTAATCCAAACTCTGCAATTCCCTCACTGGCCACCCTTGACTCCTACTGAGTACAAGTTGAATGGCCTTAAGCAACTTCTCTGAACTTCAGTTGCCTTGTCTATTATTATTATAATGAATTCCATGAAAGTTTTTTGACCCTAAACAGCCTACATCAAAATACCTGCATATGAGGGGGGTGCAGGTGGGGTAGAGAGGATGCTGAAGAAATGGAAGCAAGGACAGTAAGAGGACAGAGGAGCAATGGTCTAGGAAGTCAGGGGATAGTGGTTATGTCCACCTCTCAGGCCAGTTTAACAAGGTGGACAGGGTGGGTGGCATCTGCTGGCGGATTCCTCCCCCACCATCGGGCTTCTGCAGAGCTGGCTACTCCCACACCCAGGGTGCCACTGCCAGGACCCTCCAGAGCCACTGTGCTGAGGGAATAACAGCCCCATTTCTTTTTTTTTTTTTTTCAGCCCCATTTCTTAAGGACAGTGAGAGTAGGACTGTACTAGCCTTTACATACGGACTTACTTAATCTCCAGGACAAGTCCTGGATCCGCTCAGGGGACTGCAGAGCTCCCATTCCTGGAGATCGCGGCCATGACCCCTCCCCCCTCTGGGACTGAGCCTTGACCCAAGAGGGAGCGTAGGTGACTCCCAGACTCCAAGCCTCCATTGGGATCTGCGGCCGGCTCTGCCCAGGGGCTAGAGAGCCGGAAGCGGCCAACTGGGCTCAGGGCGCAGCGGCTTCCCCATCCCCAAACCGGTGCAGCTGCCCGGGGTGCCCTGGTCAAATGACATCACAGCGATTTGTTTCTTCTTTCTCTAAAAAGAACCGAAACCCAAGCTCAGAAGCTTGCAAAACAAAGCATCTTTTCCCGGTAGGTCCTATCCCCACTGTCTGGTCCCCATCAACCCTCAGCCCCGCTCCCAGGGTCAGCGCGTCCTGTCCTGGGATCCCACGCGCGGCTGGTCCCACTACACTCCAGGACGGCTGACCGGGGGGAGGTGCCCTCGGCTGAGCCAGGGACTGGTCAGGGAATCGGACGCCCAATTTTTTTACTTTCTCCCGCTTTCTGCTCTGGCCCCAGGGGGAGGGGTGGATGGTGGGTGGGGTGAAGGGGTGGGATCCTGAAGTGGCCGTTTGGGATTGGGCGCCTGTCGGATTCCACACGGAGCATGCTCTGTGGAGCGTCGGGCCCTAAGGATACCTGGACACCTGACCTGGCTGAAGTCCCCTCCTGGCTGATAAAGGTGTGGACAGATGAATTGGCAGATCTAAGGCCTGCCGTGTGCCTAGCAGACAGGAAGCTGTTTTGTCCACCTGCCTCCTGGATCCCTGGACACGTGGCACAAAAATCATCAAGTCATCAAAGAGGCTGGACCACTACCATTTCTCAAGCATCCCTGAATATTAAAAGAAGAAATTCCAAAACAAGATCATAGATAAAGTGGTTCATATTAAGCATACATACTGGAAAAGTTAAGACAAAAAGACAATGTCATGTAATAGTGTTGTTCACAAGATAATTAATGGATTAATAAAAAATATGATTTACCTCCTGATACCTAAATTTAAAGTTGTATGATTAACATATTTCATTGCTGTTATTATATTTCAATGGCTTTATATGTAACCTCACAGGGAAAAACTTCAAAAGTCTAAATCTGAATCTTTAGCGTACATGGACCTACCCGTTGGTCACCTCCCCCCAAAAGAGGAAGAGTGGCTTGGGGTCAGAGTCACCCAACAGACCCTAGTCCAATACCCAGTCAATAAACATTGTCCCCATTACTAAACAGTGACTATGAGAGTGTGTGCTAGGAACTTGACATATATTGTATTTCATCCACACAATAGCCCAGTGAAGTATTGTGATGCCCTTTTAAAATATATATATATATATATATATATATATATATTTTTTTTTTTTTTTTTGGCTGCGTTGGGTCTTAGTTGTGGCACACGGGCTCCTCTCTAGTTGTGGCCGCATGGGTTTTCTCTCTCTAGTTGTGGTGTGCGGGCTCTAGGGCGCATGGGCTTTGTAGTTTTTGGCATGCGGGATCTCTCATTGAGGTGCGCAAGCTCAGTAGTTGTGGCACGTGGGCTTAGTTGCCCCGTAGCATGTGGGATCTTAGTTCCCCGACCAGGGATCGAACCCGTGTCTGCTGCATTGGAAGGCGGATTCTTTACCACTGGGCCACCAGGGAAGTCCCGTGATGCTCAGAGGAAGCTGAGGCACTGATGCGCTGCCCAGGTCCCCCTTCATGGAAGGACTTATTTTTCCAGTTCCTGGGAGGTGGACAGCCTTCAACTTTTAGCCCCCTTAGGGACTGCCCCTGCCGCAGAGAGCAGCCTTGCCCACGGGCATGCCCTACCCCAGACTGCCTGCATTCAATGACTGATCTTGGGATAAAAGACCAGCCATTTGGGCCCAACATGGGACAACTCTGTTGGGTCATTATGGCTCCAGAGATCCCTGTAGCTCAGCTTCTCCCTCTGCCCAATCCAGCTTCCTCTCCCTCCCTCTCCCAGGCACTGAGCCCAAGGGCTCTCCTTAATAAACATCCTGCTTAGACACTCTGTCTCTGGAACCAGAGAACTCAGCCTGCAATAGGCCCAGAGAGGTCAAGAGACTTCCCTAAAATCACTCAGTAACCAAGTAACAGAGAAAAGTCTGGGCTGGGGAAGCAGAGGAGGAGCTACAGGGTCCAGAGGACTTTGTAACAGAAAAAGGGAGGAACAGGAGGTTATTCAGGGGTTCCTAGGATCCCAGGAGACACCTCATGTCCACAATTCATGGAGGGCCCAAGGGCCAGATCTTCCTTCTCCACTAACAGGGGCACCCACAGCCCAAGTGTCAGCAACTCAACTAGACTAGAAGTCTTTGGGGGATGGCTTTTTGGACTTCCCCCTTGGAGGAAGTAGAAATTGAGATAAGCTTTAAAAGTATGAAGAAATATGGAGGCAGAAAGGCCATACTGAGCAGCAGAAACAGAGCAAAGTAGTAGGAAGGGTGGGGGATGGTCTGGTGAAACAGCATTATTGGGTGATGGGCAGCCTGGAAAATTCTGTGGGGTGGGCTCTGAGTGCCAGAGGCCTGCTGTGGTGTGCAGTGGGGACAGGCAAAAGCTTTCCGTTCATCTCATCTCATTCCTCCCATTCCAACTGTTCTCTCTCTCTCTCTGTGACCTCCTCCCCCAAATCCATTTCTTCTCAGGGTTTGATCGTGGTGCTGGCCTGGTCTGGCCATGGCTGATACTGAAACTGACTATTTATAGCATTTGAGGACAGATAGAGCGGCAGGGCCAGTTTCCATGACGCCAGGGCTCCCGGAGTTTGGCTTCCTCTCTGTTGGGTCTCCACCCGCTCGCTCTGGGTCTGTCTTCTATTATCTCTGATGCTCTGCTTCTGTGTGGTCATTTCTTGGGTAGCATCAGGGCTGCTGCTGGGTACGCTAGCAATGATAACTGACTTCAGATACCACACCTGGACACCCCACTCCTTGTATTAGACCACATTCCAGGCTGAGGAGATGTCTCAGCCATCACTGCTGGGTGATGAGCGTGGGGTCTTCTTCTACTTCCAGGACTAGCCACCTAGCCTCTGCCTTGAGCTCCTACCCACTGACCACCTGAGGTTATGAATCCCAGAGGGTAGGAAGAGAAGATACAAATTACAAAAGTCTAGAGGTAGACTTACAAAAAGAGGCCAGAAAAAAATTAAGGTGGAAAAATGACCATGAAGACCTGTGCTATCCAGCCAGACATTAGCTCCTACTTTGGGTCTTGGAAGCATGCTAAAAAGAGAGTTCTGTCATTGGTCAGTTGCGAGGATTTGACAAACTACTTAGCCTATTGGGGCTGTTTCTTCTGTTTTAGTCAACAACTATCTACTGAATACTCCCCATTTACTATGTGCTGTTCTGTGCACTAAAAAATCAACAACAAACAAAACAGACGAAAATTTTCTCCCTCGTGGAGCTTACATTTTAGTGTAAGGGACAAACAAAATAAATAAGTAAACTATGGGTATACGTTTATGTAGGTGTGTGTGTATTAAATAACTATGTATATCTATGCGTATTTGCATGCATGTTTTCCTGCCAAAAGGGCCTAGAAGCAAAGATACTCCAGAGCAATGAGTACGCTTGCTTTCCTGAACTTGGTTTCTAAATGCCATAAAAAGAACCAGGGCTTCTTAAGGAAATTCTAGGGCTGCAGCAGGATAGGGACAAGAGGAGCCCGGATTCGCTTTTTATGCAGAGAGCATGAAAGTGCTTGAATAAGTGGTGGGCGTATTGCAGGAGAAGGAAATGTCACATCCTGGGATCTGCAGGAGTCCTTAGGGTGGACCCAAGTGAGGGTTCTTGGTCTCGTAAGCAGGAAAGAATTCAAAAGCAGCCAGAGTAAAGGGAAAGCAAATTGATTTAGAGAGATACACATTTCATAGGCAGAATGTGGACTGTCAAAAAGTGAGAGCGGCCCTGGGGCATGGGTTCGTCGGTTTTTATAGGTTAAGTAGTTTCATAGGCCAACGAGTGGGAGGAATCTTCTTGCTATGTCAGGGCATGGTAGGGATTTCCCAGGAACTGGGCCACTGCCCACTTTTTGGCCTTTTTTGGTCCTCCCCGGAACTGTCATGCTGTAAGGGGGAGTGCTTTTAGTATTACAATGAAGGTATAATGAGCTAAAGGTCAATGACTGGACTATTCTCAAAGCCACCTTGGTTTCAACTTATTCCAGCTGGTCTTTATCACATTCCAACAGCTGCACCCCTTCTTCATTATCTAGCGTTTGTGTCCTGCCCCTTCCCTCCTGTCTCATTCCCTGCTCAGAGATTTTACTCCCATATTCTTATGGGAAGCAGAAGGGCAATGGTCCGTCTTCTGTAGCTGCTTCAGAGCTGAGCAGGGGCATTGACCCTGCCTGTCAGGGAGTAAAAAATCTCTGGATTTTTACTGTCCCCTGTCCCCAGGGGCAGGACAGCTTCTTGTTTTAAGTCAGAGGGAGGTATGGGTTGAAATCCTTGCATAGCCATCATTTTGATGTGGAACTGTTGTAACCCAGAAGACACGAACTTTACCAAGAGGTTAAAGAGGCAGGGTCCAAAGGAGAGGAGGAGTATGACCACAACTGGACCCAGGAGGGGCAGGAACCAAGTAAGGCTAGGGAGGGTGCTCTTAATAGTAGACCAGATGGCATTAGGGTCTGTCCCCTGGTTGTGGTGGTATAACCATGATGCCTGTTAATAAATCTTTTTGATGTTCATCTTGATCTGGCCCGAGTTATTAACGTAGGTACAGCAGGTTTTGTTTATAACCACACAAATACCACCCTGCTCATCCAGGAAGTAATCCAACGCCAATCTATTGCCCATGACCACATTGCCCAGTGAGTTTAAAGAAGTTGAAAGTCTATTTAGGGCATTGCCAGTGGTCAGGGCTAGGCTTTCTAAAGTGTTAGTTAGATTTTCTAGGGTTATGTCACGGAAGGCAAAGCCTTCCCATGGAGCTGTCAATCCCCCTGCCAGTCCTATTCCTGCTAATATTAATCCGATGGCCCTCTTGGGACTGTATTGAGTATTATTATGAACTGTGACTGTGAATGGGACCAAGTGTCCTAATGTACCCTCTCTCTAGTGCCACACATTATGGATATAAGGATAAGCATTTACAAAGGGGCCAAATTTTCCCTGGGGTGCGCTTGTCTTTGGGCTCTCATTCTGGGAATTGCTGCTTATCCAGACATATCCTGAAGGTGAAATAAGAGATCTGGGAACAGAAGAATTTAGCAAGGAAGCAGCCATAGGGATCCATGGAAGGGACAAGTTATGAACACAATGCAGGGACAAGGGCCTATTAGTAGATTCAAAATAGTTAAGTCCGGAGTATTCCATGCCCTCGGCTTAGATGAGATGGTATAGTAAGAAGGTTTTAACCCACTGCTTCCGTAGAGCCTGACAATTTCTAGCCCAATTTTTAGTCCATTCCATCCCTATCCCATAGGCACTTGGGGTCTGGTCTTCATTATAAACACACAGAATGAAGGCATCCGTAGGAATGCAGTTTGGGTCTGGGTTCCAAAACACTGTTGTGATATTACCATCTGGTGGCCAGGGATTGCTCTAAAGCGTCTCACCATACCCAGGAGAACCATTAGAGGCGTAGCGGCATCAGAAGCATGACTGGTTTTCTGAATAACAAAAGTAGCCATGATTAATGGAAAAGTTATAAGCACCCTTTCTTTTTTTTTTTTTTTGCGGTACGCGGGCCTCTCACTGTTGTGGCCTCTCCCGTTGCGGAGCACAGGCTCCGGACGCGCAGGCTCAGTGGCCATGGCTCACGGGCCCAGCCGCCCCGCGGCATGTGGGATCCTCCCGGACCGGAGCACGAACCCGTGTCCCCTGCATCAGCAGGCGGACTCTCAACCACTGCGCCACCAGGGAAGCCCATAAGCACCCTTTTAAAAGGAATCAAACATAGGCAAGATATTGGGCCTGATGGGGGGTATGACCCATCGTGCTCAAATCGGTAGAGGGAGGTTTTTCCATGTGTTTGAATTGATAATACTCTTGTTATATGTATCTATTCGTACCTGTAATTGTTGTTGTAAGCCAGGGATTTTATGGCAGACCCAACAATTAACTAGTTTTTCTCCCCGAGTGACTGTTTTAGATGTGTTTACTGAAACATTATTTTCCCATTCACCCTGAGCCATGACCATCGTCAGAAGTCCTACTAGGAGTATCGTGGCTTTTGACATCATATTACTATATATTTGTTCAGACCCAGCGGAGGCAAAGAAGATGTTTACCTGGGGGAGGGTGTTCTGAAAAGTGACAGAATAAGAGCATGATAGTCAGAAACACAAGGATGACTAGGTCAACCCGTATCTGTTCTCTGGAACAAGTATCTGAGGTCTTCCACTGCCTCGCAGGAGTCGGTCCCCTCTGATTTCTATTGAGTCTCATAAGGTACAGGTTTTATTCTAGACAGATGTACCCAGCTAGTACCTCCTCTTAGCTTGACAGCAGTTGGAGTACTTAGTAACACTTGATATGATCCCTTCCATTTTAGTTGTAGCTGGTCCTCAAGGGACCCTTCCTTCCAAGTTTTTAGTAGGACAAAGTCCCCTGAGTGGATAGAGACCTCGACCTTTTCTTTTGTGGGGGTGGGTAGCACTTCGTTCCCTTGGAGGGCACTCTGAACTTGGCTCAAGCTAACAATGTGGGAGACCAATTTGTGGGTTTCCTCATCAAACAAAAGATCTGAAGTCAAAAAAGGGCCTTGCATAGGTCATTTCAATGGGGCTAAGTTTTAAAATTCCCTTTGGGGCCATCCTGGTCCATAAAAGGGCTGAGGCAGGAGGGAGACCCAGGTTTCTGAAGTCTCGGCATAAATTAGCAACCGTTCTTTGTAGAACATGATTTGCCTTTTCTACCTTGCCTGAGGATTGAGGCCTCTAGGAAAAGTGGCAGCTGTGGTTAATACTCAGAGCTGAGGGAACCTGTTGGGTCAGTTCGGCAGTGAAGGAAGGTCCGTTATCACTCTGTAAGCTTTTGGGTAACCTGATCTCGGAACTATCTCTTTAAGCAGAAATGTGGATACTCCTATTGCTTTTTCAGTTTTAGTAGGGAAAACTTCTATCCACCCTCTAAAGGTGTCTATGAATAACAATAGGTGTTTCCATCCCCTACATGGGGGCATTTGGGTCAAGACCACTTGCCAATCCTCCCCTGGATAGGCTCCCCAATGTTGTATGGGCCAAGTTAGGGGGGGAAGTATGGGGTGTCTTCCTGGGCTACTGGGGGCACAAAGCTCACAAGCCTTGGTGACATCTGTAACAATTTGGGACAGTCCTTTACCCAGGAACACCTGCGTAACCAGTTTGAATAGGCAGTCTTGCCCTAAGTGGGAGGATTCATGGAAGTGCTTAAGTATTTTCCATTGCTCGGCCCCAGGAGTGAGAAGCTTGTTATCTTTTGTCAGCCACCCTGAGAGGTCTCTTTCCAGTTCCCTACCTGTTCTTCTGGTGTATAAGGTGGCACCATTGAGAAGGGAGGAGCTTGTTGGGTCCGAGAGCTGCAGCTTGTAGGGCCAGCTGTTCTTTGGCTACTGTCTTAGTGACCTTGTCGGCCAGGGCATTTCCCTTTGTAAGGGAGGTGTTGTCCCTTTGGTGGCCTCTGCAGTGAATGACTGCAACTTCCTTTGGAAGCTGGATGGCTTCTAGCAGTTCTAGAATTTCTGCCTGGTATTTTATAGGGGACCCGTTGGCTGTTAGTAATCCCCTTTCTTTCCATGTGGCAGCATGGGCATATAGTACTAGGAATCCATACTTGGAATCAGGATATATGTTGATTCTTAATCCCTTTCCTAGCTAGAGTGCCCTGGTCAAGGCAATCAATTCGGTCTCTTGGGCGGAAGTGTGAGAGGGTAGAGCTCCAGACTCAACAATTGACTCAACTGACTGTGACATAGCCGGCCTTTCTAACCCCTTCATGTGTACAGCTGCTTCCATAGGTAAATCATTCTGCATCAGGATTGGTCAGGGGCTCGAGGTCAGGCCTACTGGAGTAAACTTGTTCAATAGCCTCCACACAGGAGTGAACAAGGGACCCTTGGTGGGGGGGGTCTGGCCTTAGATAGCTGGGTTCAGCGCTTGGCAGACCTTAAGAGTTACGCCTGGAGTGTCTAGTAGGAGGGCTTGGTGTTTAAGTCATCATCCACCCATCGGACATTGGTGTCCCTTTGCTTCTAGGACTCCTTGTACTTGGTGAGGATCTAGGGCTACCAGTGGTTGTCCCAGAGTGAATTTATTGACCTCTTCTACTAGCAGAGAGGGGCAGCCACTGCCCTAAGACATCGTGGCCATCCAGTGGCCACCTGATCAAGTTGTTCTGAGAAATGAGCTATTGGTTTTGGGAGGTCCCCAGGTTTTGGGGTGAGGACACCCAGGGCTACCCCTTGTCTCTCAGCCATATCGAGGGTAAAGGGTTTTTCTAAGTTCAGGAGACCTAATACAGGGGCAGTCCCTAACTTTAGTTTTAGAGCTAGGAACACCTGTTGGCAATCCTTACCCCAGTTGAGGGGTTTGTGGTCACCTCCTTTCAGGGCCTCCTAGAGAGGCTTTACTCTGAGCCTGAATCCAGGTATCCAGAGCCTGCAAAATCCCGCCATCCCCAGAAAGGCCCTCAGTTACCTCTTAGTCTGGAGGGTTACAATGGCTTCCTTTCAATCCTGGGCTAGAGTCCTCATCCCAGAGGTGAGCACACATCCCAGGTACTTAACCTGTTGGGTGGAAATCTGGGCCTTGTGCGGAGACTCGATATCCTTATCCCCCTAGGAAGTTGAGGATGTGAATAGTGTTTTTATCTGAGTCTTCCCTAGTGGGACTGGAAATTAGGAGGTCATCTCCATACTGTAGGAGAGACCCGTTGACCAACTGTAATTCTATTAATTCCTTTGCTAATGTGTTCCCAAATAGGTGGGGGCTATCCCTGGAGCCTTGGGGCAGCGTGGTCCAGGTTAGCTGGGAAGTGTTATGAGTATCTGGATCTGTCCACTCAAAGGCAAAGAGAGTCTGGGTGCAGGGGAATGCAAAGGAAGGTGTCCTTTAGGTCCAGCCCTGTAAACCAGTGAGCATTTACTGGAACTTGGGTCAGTATGGTATATGGATTAGGGACTATCGGGTGATCTGGGACCCACTGCCTCATTAACTGCTCTCAGGTCTTGAACAAACCTGTATTCTCCACTTTGTTTTTTTTAGCATGTGTTGAAGTTTCATTTATTTTTTAAATTTTATTTTTAATTTTTTATTGACATATAGTTGATTTACAATATCGTGTTAATTTCTGCTGTACAGCAAAGTGACTCAGTTATACATATATATATATATATATATATACAGATTCTTTTAAATTTCTTTTTTCCTTATGGTTTATTACAAGATAATGAATATAGTTCCCTATGCTATACAGTAGAACCTTGTTGTTTTCCACTTTTTTTTTTTTTATGTGCAGAATGGGGGTATTACATAGAAATTGGCAGGGTCATAACAACCCATATTTTAAGAACTTGGTTATTAAAGGCTGGGCCTCGGGCTCAAGGAATCCTGTTTTTTTCCACAGGTAATCAGCATTGGGTTTTAATGAAATCTGAACTGGGGGCACATTAGTAGCTCTGCCAGGAACCTCAGAGTCCCAGACAGGGGGGTTTACTTGAGAAACAACATGGGGTGGAAGGGAGACTTCCTCTGATTTGTGACCGAGGCAGTCAGGCTCCCGTGGCTAAGAGCAATTGTTTCTCCTGGTGGGTGCCTTCTCTGAGGGAGTCTCCGAATTGAACTATTGTCTGGAACTTGGTGAGCAAAGCCCTTCCCAACAAGGGGACGGGGCACTCAGGCATGAGCAGGAACTGGTGGGCAAAGGTAAAACTTCCTAGTAAGCAGTTGAATCGTTTGGCTTTGGGCCGTCCATCGATTCCTGTTACTATACAGGATTGAGAGGACAAGGGTCAAAGGAAATCAGTCAGCACAGAGTAGGCGGCTCTGTATCTAATTAAAAAAATAACTTTCCTACTTCCCACATCAAGGGTTACCCGAGGTTCCTCCAGGGAAATGACCAGGCATACTTTGGGAGCTGCGGGGTGGGGACTTCCCGGGCGCCAACAGCTTTCAGTCCTCTCAGCCACCATCAGTTTGGGAGCCCCAGTTCGCCTTCAGGACTGAGGGCAGTCCCACTTCCAGTGGCCCTAAGTTTACATATCGGGCAGGGTCTTGGTGGATTTTTCCCAAACAGAGGGTGTTCATCCTTCCAGTGGCCCTCCTGGCTGCATTTAAAACATGTCCCTTCTCCGTGGGGCAGTGACTCTGATCCAGATTTTCTAGATCCTGCCCACCCCCCGGTGAGCTTTCATAAGCCGGGGCAGGAACTCTGAGGTTGTGCAGGGGCTAGGGCTGCCGCCAATAATTGTGCCTTTCGTTGTTGTCCCTGAATCCTTTTCACTTCCTCAACCCTATCTCTACTGTTAAATACTCCAAAGGCCAAGTCCATGAGCTGATTCTTGGGGGGTTGGGGTCCCATAGCTGCCTTCTGTAATTTTCTCCTAATGTCTGGGGTAGATTGAGTGATAAAATAAAAATGGGTATTTACTAGGACTTACCCTTTGGAGGTATGGGATTAATACTGGTATACTTTCTTTTTTTTAATTGATTAATTTTTCTTTCTGGCAGGCACGTGGGATCTTACTTCCCCCATCAGGGCTCGAACCCGTGCCCCCTGCAGTGGGAGCTCAGAGTCTTAACCACTGGACCACCAGGGAAGTTGCAATATTGGTATACTTTCTAAAAAGCTTCTACCAGGCAGTCCTGGAAGAGGGCTGGATTCTCATCTTTTCCCTGTGTTACTGAAACCAAGCAGGACCCTGTGGGGCTCCTGGGCACAGAAGCCTTTCCGTGTCCCACATTCCCTGTTTGTAGGGAACAGACTCCAGCCTCCATGACCTACCCTGAGTTACAAAGTGCAGATTCAAGCAGTTGCTAGTCAGAGAAGGGAGAGGTAGATTACGTGTTCCTGATTTTGGACTGCCATTTCATCAGCAGACACCAGGGCTGCACCAAAGATCCAGCTTTTCTCTTCAAAGGTGCAGCAGGTAGAAAGGGGGGATCCCCCCAAGTAAACTCATAGAACTTTGTCAGCTTGGTGAATTCCTCCAAGGACCGACTGGGGTTCTCAGAAAAAAAAAATGACCAAATTTCTCTTTGCAAGTAGCTAGGTCAGCCATAGGAAAAGGGACATGGACCCTGATTGTTCCCTGTCACCAGCCAGCACTTCGCTTGAAGGACAGAGTTTGGTATTGGGAGGCTGGTAGGTAGCCCTGTTGCAGTAAGGGGGATCCCTTCCAGGGTCTGAGAGTGGGCTCTTATCTAACACTTGGAAATAAATTGTCCGAGGAGACACTCATGCTGATGAATCAAAAGACTTTATTGGAAAGGGCCTCTCCGGGCCCCCCGGAGAGCAGCAGTGGAAGGGAACCCAGGAGGACTGCTCTGCCACGTGGCTCGAAGTCTCAGATTTTATGGTAATGGGGTTAGTTTCCAGGTTGTCTCTGGCCAATCATCTCTGGCCCATATTTGGTGACTAAGGGTCCTTCCGGGTGATGCACACTTTGCTCAGCCAAGATGGATTCCAGTGTGAGGGCTTCTGGGAGTTTGGCAGGACATATCGTCTCCTCCCCCCTCCTTTTGGCCCCTCCCAAATTTTCCTGATTAGTTTTCAGCGGCAGCAACAGAGACCTCCTGTTGTGAGACAACTCAGGCAAGCGATTATCAATGTGCCTGGCCAAGGTGGGCAGTTTCGGTCAATGGTTCCCTAACAACTCTGCTTTGTGTAGCACTGGCAGGACTCACCTCTGGTAATGGAGGCTACAGGACAGGGCTGGAGGGATAAGGTGGTGGAATTTCCAGCTGTCCAGGTGGGGCGCTAGGGGTAGATGGTCTGAAAAACTGTCCCCCCTCAGAATTGGGAGAAGGGGTAGGAGTTCCCGGTGTGGACCTCGAGGAGGTGGACTCATAAGGGGGTCACCTAAAACACGAATGCCAGCTAAGAAATGTAGAGGGAGTACAGGAGTTGAAAAACCATCTTTTTGCAATATCATAGTCAAAATTAATTCAGGCAAGAATCATCACTGGGTGCAAAATCTAGGGTGAGAGTTTTATGAGGAACAGGATGCTTTTATGCTCTTTTTTTTAAAAATATATCTTCATTGGAGTATAACTGCTTCACAATACTGTGTTAGTTTCTGTTGTACTACAAAGTGAATCAGCCATATGCATACACATGTCCCAATATCCCCTCCATCTTCAGCCTCCCTCCCATCCTCCCTATCCCACCCCCCTAGGTCATCGCAAAGCACCAAGCTGATATCCCTGTGCTATGCTGCTGCTTCCCACTAGCTATTTTACATTTGGTAGTGTATATATGTCAGTGCTACTCTCACTTCTCCCCAGCTTTCCCCTCCCACCCCGTGTCCTCAAGTCCATTCCTGTGTCTACATTTTTATTCCTGCCCTGCAGCTAGGTTCATCAGTACCATTTTTTTGTTTAGATTCCCTATGTATGTGTTAGCATACGGTATTTGTTTTTCTGTTTCTGACTTACTTCACTCTGTGTGACAGACTCTAGGTCCATCCACCTCACTCCAAATAACTCAATTTCGTTTCTTTTTATGGCTGAGTAATATTCAATTGTATATATGTGCCACATCTTCTTTATCCATTAATCTGTCAGTGGACACTTAGGTTGCTTCCATGTCCTGGTCATTGTAAATAGAGCTGCAATGAAATTTGTGGTACATGACTCTCTTTGAATTATGATTTTCTCAGGGTATATGCCCAGTAGTAGGATTGCTGGGTCATATGGTAGTTCTATTTTTAGTTTTTTAAGGAACCTCCATACTGTTCTCCATAGTGGCTGTATCAATTTACATTCCCACCAACAGTGCAAGAGGGTTCCCTTCTCCACACCCTCTCCAGCATTTATTGTTTGTAGGTTTTTTGATAATGGCCATTCTAACTGGTGTGAGGTGATACCTCATTGTATTTTTGATTTGCATTTCTCTAGTGATTAGTGATGTTGAGCAGCTTTTCATGTGTCTCTTGGCCATCTGTATACCTTCCTTGGTGAAATGTCTATTTAGGCCTTCTGCCCTTTTTTTTAAAAAATAAATTTATTTATTTATTTATTGTATTTTATTTATTTTTTTATAGAGCAGGTTCTTATTAGTTATCCATTTTATACATATTAGTGTATATATGTCAATCCCAAACTCCCAATTCATCACACCACCCCACCCCCGGCACTTCCCCCCTTGGTGTCCATACGTTTGTTCTCTACATCTCTGTCTTAATTTCTGCCCCGCAAACTGGTTCATCTGTACCATTTTTCTAGGTTCCACATATATGCGTTAACATATGATATTTGTTTTTCTCTTTCTGACTTACTTCACTCTGTATGACAGTCTCTAGATCCATCCACGTCTCTACAAATGACCCAATTTCGTTCCGTTTTATGGCTGAGTAATATTCCATTGTATATACGTACCACATCTTCTTTATCCATTCATCTGCCAATGGGCATTTAGGTAGCTTCCATGTCCTGGCTATTGTAAATAGTGCTGCAATGAACATTGGGGTGCATTTGTCTCTTTGGATTATGGTTTTCTCTGGGTATATGCCCAGTAGTGGGATTGCTGGGTCATATGGTAATTCTATTTTTAGTTTTTTAAGGAACCTCCATACTGTTCTCCATAGTGGCTGTATCCATTTACATTCCCACCAACAGTGCAAGAGGGTTCCCTTTTCTCCACACCCTCTCCACCATTTGTTGTTTGTAGATTTTCTGATGATGCCCATTCTAACTGGTGTCAGGTGATACCTCATTGTAGTTTTGATTTGCATTTCTCTAATAATTAGTGATGTTGAGCAGCTTTTCATGTGCTTCTTGGCCATCTGTATGTCTTCTTTGGAGAAATGCCTATTTAGGCCTTCTGCCTACTTTTTGATTGGGTTGTTTGTGTTTTTAATATTGAGCTGCATGAGCTGTTTATATATTTTGGAGATTAATCCTTTGTCCATTGATTCATGTGCAAATATTTTCTCTCATTCTGAGGGCTGTGTTTTCGTCTTGTTTGAAGTTTCCTTTGCTGTGCAAAAGCTTTTACGTTTCACTAGATCCCATTTGTTTATTTTTGTTTCTATTTCCATTACTCCAGGAGGTGGGTCAAAAAAGATCTTGCAGTGATTTATGTCAAAGATTGTTTTTCCTATGTTTTCCTCTAAGAGTTTTATAGTGTCTGGTCTTACATTTAAGTCTTTAATCCATTTGGAGTTTATTTTTGTGTATGGTGTTAGGGAGTGTTCTAATTTCATTCTTTTACATGTAGCTGTCCAGTGTTCCCAGCACCACTTATTGAAGAGGCTGTCTTTTCTCCATTGAGTGTTCTTGCCTCCTTTGTCATAAATTAGGTGCCCATATGTGTGTGGGTTTATCTCTGGGCATTCTATCCTGTACCATTGGGCTCTATTTCTGTTTTTGTGCCATTACTATACTGTTTTGATTACTGTAGCTTTTGTGGTATAGTTTGAAGTCGGGGAGCCTGATTGCTCCAACTCCGTTTTTCTTTCTCACGATTGCTTTGGCTATTCCGGGTCTTCTGTGTTTCCATACAAATTGTAAAATTTTTTGTTCTAATTCTGTGAAGAATGCCATTGGTAGTTTGATAGGGATTGCACTGAATCTGTAGATTGCTTTGGGTAGTATAGTCATTTTCACAGTATTGATTATTCCAACCAAGAACATGGTATATTTCTCCATCTGTTTATGTCATCTTTGATTTCTTTCATCAGTGTTTTATAGTTTTCTGAGTACAAGGCTTTTGCCTCCTTAGGCAGGTTTATTCGTAGGTATTTTATTCTTTTTGTTGCAATGGTAAATGGGAGTGTTTCCTTAATTTATCTTTCTGATTTTACATTGATGTTGTATAGGAATGCCAGAGATTTCTGTGCATTAATTTTGTATCCTGTAACCTTATCAAATTCATTGATTAGTTCTAGTAGTTTCCTGGTGGCATCTTTAGGATTTTCTATGTATAGCACCATGTCATCTGCAAACAGTGACGGTTTTACTTCTTCTTTTTCAGTTTCGATTCCTTTTATTTCTTTTTCTTCTCTGATTGCCATGGCTAGGACTTCCAAAACTATATTGAGTAAGAGTGGTGAGAGTGGACATCCTTGTCTCATTCCTGATCTTAGTGCAAATGCTTTCAGTTTTTCACCATTGAGTATGTGGCTTGCTGTGGGTTTATCATATATGGCCTTTATTATGTTGAGGTAGGTTCCCTCTATGCCCATATTCTGGAGAGTTTTTATCGTAAATTGGTGTTAAAATTTGTCAAAAGCTTTTACTGCATCTATTCAGATGATCATATGGATTTTATTCCTTAATTTGTTAATGTGGTGTATCACAGGGCTTGATTTGTGTATATTGAATAAGCCTTGCATCCCTGGGATAAATCCCACTTCATCATCGTGTATGAGCCTTTTAATATATTGTTGGATTCAGTTTGCTAGAATTTTGTTGAGGATTTTTGTGTCTGTCTTCATCAGTGTTATTGGCCTGTAATTTTCTTTCTTTGTGGTATCTTTGTCTGATTTTGGTATCAGGGTGATGGTGGCTTCAAGTATCTCCCCACAGATTGCTTATTAGGTGCAAAGGAAAAAACAACAACAATACATTGTAACCAAGCAGGACTCGCTTTTGGTGACACCTCCCCCAACCCCTTTTATTTAGTAGAGGGTTGTCTGATGTTTCCTTGTGATTAGGTTCAGGTTATGCTTTCCTGGCTGGAATGTTACATAGCAATGCACCATCCTTCTCAGGATGTTATTTTTGAGTCACACAGTGTTCTTTTTTTTGGGGGGGGGTGCGTTGGGCCTTCGTTGCTGCACGCGGGCTTTCTCTAATTGCCTCGAGCAGGGGCTACTCTTCATTGCGGTGCACAGGCTTCTCATTGTAGTGGCTTCTTTTGTTGCAGAACACGGGCTCTAGGTGTGGGGGCTTCAGTAGCTGTGGCACGCGGGCTCAATAGTTGTGGTTCACGAGCTCTAGAGCGCAGGCTCAGTAGTTGTGGCACACGGGCTTAGTTGCTCCACGGCATGTGGGATCTTCCCAGACCAGGGCTCGAACCCGTGACCCCTGCACTGGCAGGCGGATTCTTAACCACTGCACCACCAAGGAAGTCCCACACAGTGTTCTTTGACCCCTCAGTGGTGATGTTAATTTTGATCTCCTGGCAAGATGGTGTTGAATTTCGCCATGTTGTTACCAAATGCAAGTTTATGTACCCGATGCACAGTGAGGCCCAACGATCCCAATATGTCATGTCAGAGTTTGGAGCAAAGAAATGTTGATTGCAGGGCAATGCAAGGAGACGGGTGGTGCATGCCCTCCAAAGCCTGGATTCCCTGAAGGGTTTCAGCAAAACAGCTCTAAAGGCCAAGTGGGGAGCAGGGTTGCAGGGTACGTGATCAGCTCCTGCACAATTCTCTGATTGGTTGATGTTGAGGTGGTTACCCGTTAATCAATTCTTAGGTGCTAGTAGGTGTGTGGGGGGGGAGGGAGGCTACGTGCTCATCATCAAGCAGTTAATTTTTTCCATTTGGTGGTGGTTTTGGTCCCTGAAAAACTCAGGAAATAGGCTTGAGATACTATTATCCGTGTACTTCAGAGAGGAGCTACAGTAGAGGTTATGGGGAAGGGTCTGTCCCAGGAAGGACCCATAGGGTCCTGCTCAGTTACAGAGGGACTAGCTTCTTCAAAAATGGCAATGTCATAAAAGACAAAGGAAGGATGTGGACATGCTTCAGGTTAAAGGAGAGTAAAGAGTCAGACAATCCAAACGCAATACATCTGATAGTAGACTTGACCTTGTACTGGAGAGAAAAATGGATACAGGTGGTAGAAAAGCATTGTATCAATGTTAAACTTACTGGTTGATAACTATGGTTGTGTAAGAGAATATCCGTATCTTTAGGGAACATATACTGAAGTATTTAGAGACAAAGGGCCACATGTATATAACTTATTCTCAAAGAGTTCAGAAAAATGTTGTGTATTTGTGAGTGTGTGAAAGAGAGAGAGGCAAAGAGATCTGCAAATGAAGCAAACGGGATAACATGTTAATAAGTGAATTTGGGTAAAGGATATGTGGGTGTTCTTTGTGCTGTTCTTATTCTTGGAACTTTTCAGTGGTTTTGAACTTATTTCCAAATAAAAAGGTTTTTAAGAAAAAAATGTAGCATGATAGATGGCGTTATGTCCTATGGAGAAAAATAAAGCAAGGTTGCAAATGTCAATCATAAAATGATGAGGGAAGACCAAGGAGCAGGACCCTATGGGGCTTACTGGGAGCCCACCTCCTCTGCTTCAGCTCTTCTCTGAAGTACCTAGATAATATTATCTGATGAGTTTCAGATGCTGAAAACTCAGTTCCTCAGTTTCTCAGATGCTAAAACCACCAGCAAGTGGAAGAAATTAACTGCTTGATGATCATGAGCACGTAGCCACAGACCTCTGGTGCCTAAGGATTGGTCACCATCAACCAATCAGAATTGTGCACGAGCTGATCAGTACCCTGGGACGCCCTGCCCTCACCTTGCTGAAAGCCTTTAGTGAGGTTGGGTTTCTGAGCAGGACCCTAGCGTTCTCCTTACTTGACCCTGCGGTAAACCTTTCAATGCTCCCAAACTCCACGAACTTGCATTCAGTAACAAGACTTCAGGAAAGTGATGTGAGTCAAGACCTGAGCCCGGTGAGTGAGCAGCCCATGTGGCTATGTGGGGGAAGAGCATTCCAGGCGGAAGAAATAGTAAGTTCAAAGATGGGAACAGGGCTTCCCTGGTGGCGCAGTGGTTGAGGGTCCGCCTGCCGCTGCAGGGGACGTGGGTTCGTGCCCCGGTCCGGGAGGATCCCACATGCCGCGGAGCGGCTGGGCCCGTGAGCCATGGCCGCTGAGCCTGCGCGTCCGGAGCCTCTGCTCCGCAACGGGAGAGGCCACAGCAGTGAGAGGCCCGCGTACGCAAAAAAAAAAAGGAACAAGCCTGGCACCTTCACTGGCAGTGAGGCCAGTGGGCTGTAGCTGAGAGAGTGAGGGGAAGAGTAGGAGAGGAGGTGAGAGCAATAACAGCCTGTCTGGGCGTTTGAGAACCACTAGAAGTAAGAGGGAAGGTCCTAAGGGCTTCGCACAGAGGATTCAACTGATCTTTTGTTTTCAACGCTCTGCTTGCTGTGTGAAGCAGGTGGAAGAGGAGGCAAGAGCAGAAGCAGGGGAGCAGTCATTGGGTCGTTGTGATAATCCAGGCAAGAGACAATTATTGGCTGGGACCCAGGGTGGGAGCAGAGGGGTCTGCGAGCAGTGCTTGGATTCTGGCTATATTTTAAAGCATTTGCTGATGGATAGGAAGTGACGTACAGGAGGGATGTCGTAGATGAATCAAGTGTTTTGGCCTGAAGAGCAGCTACGAGGATGGAATTTCCATTAACTGGAATGGGGGAGCCTGTGGGTGAAGCAGCTTTGGGGATGCACTGAGGAGTTTAGTTCTGGACTTAAGTTTCAGACACCCTTTCAGTATTGCAGTGGAGGCGTGGAGCAGGCACCTGTAGGTAGGAGTCAGGCCATGGGAGAGCCCCAGGCAAGAGATGAGCATGGAGAGGATTTTTAAAGACGTGAGAGTCGATGAGGGCACCGGGGAAGTAGAGAGGCGAGGGACGAAGACTGGGCCTGGGAACGCCAAATGCAAGCTGCTGGCCTGGGAAAAGAGGACAAACTACCAAAGGAGGCGGAGAGGGGGTAGCCAGAGAGGGAGGAGGAGAACCAAGAGAGGGTGGGGTCCTGGAAGCCAAGGGAGGAAAGTGTTTTGAGGAGGAAGGAGTGATCAGGTGTGTCAGATACTGCTGACAAGTTGAGGGAGTCGGGAGTTAAGAATCAGCCGCGGGGCAATTATCCTCCAATAAAGATGTTTAAAAAATAAATGAAGCTAATAATAACAACTTAAAAAAAAAATCAAGCGGGGAGGGGGGGCTCCCCTGGTGGTGCAGTGGTTAAGATTCCGCCTGCCAATACAGGGGACTCGGGTTCGAGCCCTGGTCCGTGAAGATCCCACATGCTGCACAGCAAGTAAGCCCGTGCGCCACAGCTCCTGAGCCTGCGCTCTAGAGCCCGCGATCCACTACTTGTGAGCCCGTGTGCCTAGAGGACGTGCTCTGCAAGAAGAGAAGCTACCATAATGAGAAGCCCGCGCACCGCAAGGAAGAGTAGCCCCCGCTTGCCACAACTAGAGAAAGCCTGTGTGCAGCAAAGGCCCAACGCAGCCAAAAATAAATAAATAAATAAATTGATAGGGGGGAAAAAATCAACCGCGGGATGTAATGCTGTTACGGGATGTAATGCTGTTAAGGTCATCGAGGTTTCTGACGAGAGTTTTATTGCAACGTGGGCGCAAAATCCTGATGCGAGTGGGCTCAAGGGGTAATGAGAGGGGAGGAATTGGAGACAGCGAGTAGAGACAGCTGTACTGAGGCCTTTTGCTGTAAAGGGAACGAGAGAAACGAGGCAGTAGCTGGAGGAGGAGCATCATCGAGAGGCTTTCCTTAACTGGAGACAGTGGATTGGCTGTGTTTTGCAGCGTCCTGGAAAGGCACTCTGTTGTTCCTTATTCTCTCTCTGGCCTGACCCTGCTCCTGGTTGACCCTGTAAAGCCCCCTGAATTTAAAAGTTTAACTTCCTCTCTGTCCTGTTTCTTCGTGCGGCTCTTCTTGAAAGCTCTAGGTTCTCTTGTCCTGCAGCTCCGCTTTCCCCATCTCATCTGGCCTGTTTCTCTTGTAATTTCCTAGAGTGCCCCCTAGATCCACACCAGCTGCTCTGGTATATCCCCCTTTACAATGGCTGCCCTCCTTGACTCCCAATGCTGCAAGTTAAGGAGCCCCACTTTAGACTTTTGGGAACTTTTGAAAAATACTTAAGACGGTTCTTCTACGATGGACTCCCACCTCTAAATCCACAGTGATTCTGTGGGTAGGAAGCATTTTATCATAGAAGAGATTTTAGGAAGGGGTATCAGTTGAGGGTGGAGTGGGGCATAAGGTGATGAATTCTTAGCGACAGAAAGGAAAGGACAAATCGAAGATAGGTTCCAAGGAAGAACTGACAGGCCTTGTCAACAGTTGTGTGCCAATATAGATGTGTTGAAAGTCTTCAAATCGGCATAACCTTTGATCTGGCAATTCCACTTCTAGGAACTTATCTAGAAAAAAATGGTAGGCAGCTAAGGTACTAAGAGTACACAAAAGGTGGTTCATCATAGACTATCCATTGTTGCAAAATACTGGAAACATCCTAAGTGTCAACAGTAGAGGGCTGCTAGATATGCCATGTGATCATTAAAACAATGACATAGAGGTGACTAGGTATTGTCAAGAAAGGTGCTTGTGATAAGTAAAAACAGCAGGTTACAGACGCTCATGTTACACATATGCATATCTGTGTGGAATAGTTCAAGAGGTTTTTTTTTTTTTTTTTTGTGGTACGTGGGCCTCTCACTGTTGTGGCCTCTCCCGTTGCGGAGCACAGGCTCCGGACGCGCAGGCTCAGCGGCCATGGCTCACGGGCCCAGCCGCTCCGCGGCACGTGGGATCTTGCCGGACCGGGGCACGAACCCATGTCCCCTGCATCGGCAGGCAGACTCTCAACCACTGCGCCACCAGGGAAGCCCTACTTCAAGAGGTTTTATCTCAGTGGCAGTGATGATGTGAGTGCTCTGTAACTTTGTATTGTTTTAAATTTTTTTCTTTTTAATTTTTCTTTTTAATTTTTTATATTTAAATATTATTTTTTATTGAAGTATAGTTGATTTAAAATTTTGTAGTAGTCTCAGGTGTACAGCAAAGTGATTCAGTTATATATATCTATTCTTTTTCAGATTCTTTTCCCTTATGGGTTATTACAAAATATTGAGTATAGTTCCCTGTGCTCTACAGTAGGTCCTCGTTGGTTATCTATATATGTAGTAGTGTGTATGTTAATTCCAAACTCCTAATTTATCCCTCTCCACTTCCCTTTTGATAACCATAAGTTTGTTTTCTATGTCTGTGGGTCTATTTCTTTTTCGTAAATAAGTTCATCTGTATCTTTTTTTAGATCCACATATAAGTGATATAATATGACATTTGTATCTCTCTGACTTAGTATGATAATCTCCCGGTCCATCCATCCTGTGCAAATGGCATTATTTCATTCTTTTTTTATGGGTGAGTAATAGTCCATTGTGTATGTGTGTGTGCTATGAACACTGGGGTGCATGTATGTTTTCGAATTATGGCTTTCTCCAGATATATGCCCAGGAATGGGATTGCAGGGTGATATGGTAGTTCTATATTTAGATTTTGTTTTTGTTTTTGTTTTGCGGTACGCGGGCCTCTCACCGCTGTGGCCTCTACGGTTGTGGAGCACAGGCTCCGGACGTGCAGGCTCAGCGGCCATGGCTCACGGGCCCAGCCGCTCCGTACCATGTGGGATCTTTCCGTATCGGGGCTCGAACCCATGTCCCCTGCATCGGCAAGCGGAGTCTCAACCACTGCGCCACCAGGGAAGCCCTATATTTAGTTTTTTAAGGAACCTCTATACTGTTCTCCATAATGGTTGTACCAGTTTACATTCCTGCCAACAGTGTAGAAGGGTTCCCTTTTCTCCACACCCTCTCCAGCATTTGTTGTTTGTAGATTTTTTGTTGATGGCCATTCTGACTGAAGTGAGATGGTACCTCAGTGTAGTTTTGATTTGCATTTCTCTAATAATTAGTGATGTTGAGCATCTTTTCATGTGCTTTTTGGCCATCTGTATGTCTTCTTGGGAGAAATGTCTATTTAGATCTTCCGCCCATTTTTTGATTGGGTTGTTTATTTTTTTGACATTGAGCTGCATGAGCTGTTTGTATATTTTGTCGGTCGCTTCATTTGTAAATAGTTTCTCCCATTCTGTGGGTTGTCTCTTCGTTTTGTTTATGGTTTCCTTTGCTTTGCAAAAGCTTTTACGTTTAATTGGGTCCCGCTTGTTTTTTATTTCCATTACTCTAGGAGATGGATCCAGAAAGATACTGCTGGGATTTATGTCAAAGAGTGCTCTGCCTATGTTTTCCTCTAGGAGTTTTCTAGTATCTGGTCTTATATTTAGGTCTTTAATCCATTTTGAGTTTATTTTTGTGTATGGTGTTAGAGAATGTTCCAATTTCGTTCTTTTACATGTAGCTGTCCAGTTTTCCCAGCACCACCTATTGAAGAGAGTGTCTTTTCTCTGTTGTAAATTCTTGCCTCCTTTGTTGTAGGTTAATTGACCATAGGTGTGTGGGTTTGTCTCTGGGCTTTCCATCCTGTTCCACTGATCTATATGTCTGTTTTCTGTGCCAGTACCATACTATTTTGATTACTCTAGCTTTGTCATATAGTGTGATGTCAGGGAGCCTTATTCCTCCAGCTCTGTTTTGCTTTCTTAAGATTGCTTTAGGTATTTAGGGTCTTTGTGTTCTAGTTCTGTGAAAAATGCCATTGCTAATTTTTTTTTAATTAAAATTTTTTAAAATTTTTGGCTGCATTGGGTCTTCGTTGTTGCACACAGGCTTTCTCTAGTTGCAGCGAATGAGGGCTACTCTTCATTGTGGTGCATGGGCTTCTTGTTGGGGTGGTTTCTCTTGTGGAGCAGAGGCTCTAGGCATGCGGGCTCAGTAGTTGTGGCATGCAGGCTCTGGGGTGTGCAGGCTTCAGTAGTTTTGGTGTGCAAGCTTCAGTAGTTGTTCCATGCAGGCTCAGCAGTTGTGGCACATGGACTTAGTTGCTTCACGATATGTGGGATCTTCCCAGACCAGGGATCGAACCTGTGACCCCTGCATTGGCAGGTGGATTGTTAACCACTGTACCACCAGGAAAGTCCGCCATTGCTAATTTGATAGGGATTGCATTGACTCTGTAGATTGCCTTGGCTAGTATAGTCATTTTGACAGTGTTGACCCTTCTAATCCAAGAACACGGTATATCTTTCCATCTGTTTGTGTCATCTTTTATTTCTTTCATCACTGTCTTATAGTTTTCAGAGTTCAGATCTTTTGCCTCCTTAGGTAAGTTTTTTCCTAGGTATTTAATTCTTTTTGATGTGATGCTAAATGATTGTTTCCTTAATTCCTGTTTCTTATCTTTCATTGTTAGTGTATAGAAATGCAACAGATTTCTGTGTGTTAATTTTGTATCCTGCGACTTTACCAAATTTTTAATGAGCTTTAGTAGTTTTCTGGTAGCATCTTTAGGATTTCCTGTGTATAGTAACATGTCATCTGCAAACAGTGACGGTTTTACTTCTTCTTTTCCAGTTTGGATTCCTATTCTTTCTCTTCTCTGATGACTGTGGCTAGGACTTCCAAAACTGTTGAATAAAAGTGGTGAGAGTGGGCATCCTTGTCTTGTTGTTGATCTTAGAGAAAATGCTTTCAGCTTTTCACTGTTGAGTATGTTAGCTATGGGTTTGTCATATATGGCCTTTATTATGTTGAGGTATGTTCCCTCAATGGCCACTTTCTGGAGAGTTTTTTTTACAATCATAAATGGATGTTGAGTTTTATGAAAAGATTTTTCTGCATCTACTGAGATGATCGTGTGGTTTTTATTCTTCAGTTTGTTGATGTGGTATATCACACTGATTGATTTGCAGGTATTGAAGAATCCTTGCTTCCCTAGGATAAATCCCACTTGATCATCGTGTATGAGCCTTTTAATATATTGTTGGATTCAGTTTCCTAGTATTTTGTGGAGGATTTTTGTGTCTGTCTTCATCAGTGATATTGGCCTGTAATTTTCTTTCTTTGTGGTATCTTTGTCTGATTTTGGTATCAGGGTGATGGTGGCTTCAAGTATCTCCCCACAGATTGCTTATTAGATGCAAAGGAAAAAACAACAACAATACATTGTAACCAAGCAGGACTCGCTTTTGGTGACACCTCCCCCAACCCCTTTTATTTAGTAGAGGGTTGTCTGATGTTTCCTTGTGATTAGGTTCAGGTTATGCTTTCCTGGCTGGAATGTTACATAGCAATGCAGCATCCTTCTCAGGATGTCATGTTTGAGTCACACAGTGTTCTTTTTTTTTTTTTTTTTTTTGTCTGCGTTGGGTCTTCGTTGCTGCATGTGGGCTTTCTCTAGTTTCGTCGAGCAGGGGCTACTCTTCATTGCGGTGCACAGGCTTCTTATTGTAGTGGCTTCTCTTGTTGCAGAGCACGGGCTCTAGGCGTGGGGGCTTCAGTAGTTGTGGTTCGTGAGCTCTAGAGCACAGGCTCAGTAGTTGTGGCACACGGGCTTAGTTGCTCCACGGCATGTGGGATCTTCCCAGACCAGGGCTCGAACCCGTGACCCCTGCACTGGCAGGCGGACTCTTAACCACTGCGCCACCAGGGAAGTCCCACACAGTGTTCTTTGACCCCTCAGTGGTGATGTTAATTTTGATCTCCTGGCAAGATGGTGTTGAATTTTGCCGTGTTGTTACCAAATGCAAGTTTATGTACCCGATGCACAGTGAGGCCCAACGATCCCAATATGTCATGTCAGAGTTTGGAGCAAAGAAATGTTGATTGCAGGGCAATGCAAGGAGACGGGTGGTGCATGCCCTCCAAAGCCTGGATTCCCTGAAGGGTTTCAGCAAAACAGCTCTAAAGGCCAAGTGGGGAGCAGGGTTGCAGGGTACGTGATCAGCTCGTGCACCATTCTCTGATTGGTTGATGTTGAGGTGGTTACCCGTTAATCAATTCTTAGGTGCTAGTACGTGTGTGGGAGGGGGGAGGGAGGCTACGTGCTCATCATCAAGCAGTTAATTCTTTCCATTTGGTGGTGGTTTTGGTCTCTGAAAAACTCAGGAAATAGGCTTGAGATACTATTATCTGTGTACTTCAGAGAGGAGCTACAGTAGAGGATATGGGGAAGGGTCTGTCCCAGGAAGGACCCATAGGGTCCTGCTCAGTTACAGAGGGACTAGCTTCTTCAAAAATGGCAATGTCATAAAAGACAAAGGAAGGATGTGGACATGCTTCAGGTTAAAGGAGAGTAAAGAGTCAGACAATCCAAACGCAATATACATCTGATAGTAGACTTGACCTCGTACTGGAGAGAAAAATGGATACAGGTGGTAAAAAAGCATTGTATCAATGTTAAACTTACTGGTTGATAACTATGGTTGTGTAAGAGAATATCCGTATCTTTAGGGAACATATACTGAAGTATTTAGAGACAAAGGGCCACATGTATATAACTTATTCTCAAACGGTTCAGAAAAATGTTGTGTATTTTTGACTGAAAGAGAGGCAAAGAGAATGCAAATGAAGCAAACGGGATAACATGTTAATAAGTGAATTTGGGTAAAGGATATATGGGTGTTCTTTGTGCTGTTCTTATTCTTGGAACTTTTCAGTGGTTTTGAACTTATTTCCAAATAAAATGGTTTTTAAGAAGAAAATGTAGCATGATAGATGGCGTTATGTCCTATGGAGAAAAATAAAGCAAGGTTGCAAATGTCAATCATAAAATGATGAGGGAAGACCAAGGAGCAGGACACTATGGGGCTTCCCGGGACAGGACTCTCCCCACCTCCTCTGCTTTAGCTCCTCTCTGAAGTACCTAGATAATATTATCTGATGAGTTTCAGATGCTGAAAACTCAGTTCCTCAGTTTTTCAGATGCTAAAACCACCAGCAAGTGGAAGAAATTAACTGCTTGATGATCATGAGCACGTAGCCACAGACCTTCTGGTGCCTAAGGATTGGTCACCATCAACCAATCAGAATTGTGCCCGAGCTGATCAGTACCCAGGGACGCCCTGCCCTCACCTTGCTGAAAGCCTTCAGTGAGGTTGGGTTTTTGAGCAACACCCTAGCGTTCTCCTTGCTTGACCCTGCGGTAAACCTTTCTCTGCTCCCAAACTCCACGAACCTGCGTTCAGTATCAAGACTTCAGGAAAGTGATGTGAGTCAAGACCTGCGCCCGGTGAGTGAGCAGCCCATGTGGCTATGTGGGGGAAGAGCATTCCAGGCGGAAGAAATAGTAAGTTCAAAGATGGGAACAGGGCTTCCCTGGTGGTGCAGTGGTTGCGGGTCCACCTGCCGCTGCAGGGGACGTGGGTCCGTGCCCCGGTCCGGGAGGATCCCACATGCCGCGGAGCGGCTGGGCCAGTGAGCCATGGCCGCTGAGCGTGCGCGTCCGGACAAGCCTGGCACCTTCACTGGCAGTGAGGCCAGTGGGCTGTAGCTGAGAGAGTGAGGGGAAGAGTAGGAGAGGAGGTGAGAGAAATAACAGCCTGTCCGGGCGTTTGAGAACCACTAGAAGTAAGAGGGAAGGTCCTAAGGGCTTCGCACAGAGGATTCAACTGATCTTTTGTTTTCAACGCTCTGCTTGCTGTGTGAAGCAGGTGGAAGAGGAGGCAAGAGCAGAAGCAGGGGAGCAGTCATTGGGTCGTTGTGATAATCCAGGCAAGAGACAATTATTGGCTGGGACCCAGGGTGGGAGCAGAGGGGTCTGCGAGCAGTGCTTGGATTCTGGCTATATTTTAAAGCATTTGCTGATGGATAGGAAGTGACGTACAGGAGGGATGTCGTAGATGAATCAAGTGTTTTGGCCTGAAGAGCAGCTACGAGGATGGAATTTCCATTAACTGGAATGGGGGAGCCTGTGGGTGAAGCAGCTTTGGGATGCACTGGGAATTAAGTTCTGGACTTAAGTTTCAGACACCCATTCAGTATTTCAGTGGAGGCGTGGAGCAGGCACTTGTAGGTAGGAGTCAGGCCATGGGAGAGCCCCAGGCAAGAGATGAGCATGGAGAGGATTTTTAAAGACGTGAGAGTCGATGAGGGCACCGGGGAAGTAGAGAGGCGAGGGACGAAGACTGGGCCTGGGAACGCCAAATGCAAGCTGCTGGCCTGGGAAATGAGGACAAACTACCAAGGAGGCCGAGAGGGGGCAGCCAAAGAGGGAGGAGGAGAACCAAGAGAGGGTGGGGTCCTGGAAGCCAAGGGAGGAGAGTGTTTTGAGGAGGAAGGAGTGATCAGGTGTGTCAGATACTGCTGACAAGTTGAGGGAGTCGGGAGTTAAGAATCAGCCGCGGGGCAATTATCCTCCAATAAAGATGTTTAAAAAATAAATAAATGAAGCTAATAATAACAACTTTAAAAAAAAGGAATCATCCGCGGCAGAGGGGTGCGGGCTTCCCTGGTGGTGCAGTTGTTAAGATTCCTCCTGCCAATACAGGGAACACGGGTTCGAGCCCTGGTCCGTGAAGATCCCACATGCTGCACAGCAAGTAAGCCCGTGCGCACAGCTCCTGAGCCTGCGCTCTAGAGCCCGCGATCCACTACTTGTGAGCCCGTGTGCCTAGAGGACGTGCTCTGCAAGAAGAGAAGCTACCATAATGAGAAGCCCGCGCACCGCAAGGAAGAGTAGCCCCCGCTTGCCACAACTAGAGAAAGCCTGTGTGCAGCAAAGACCCAACGCAGCCAAAAATAAATAAATAAATAAATTGATAGGGGGAAAAAAAATCAACCGCGGGATGTAATGCTGTTACGGGATGTAATGCTGTTAAGGTCATCGAGGTTTCTGACGAGAGTTTTATTGCAACGTGGGCGCAAAATCCTGATGCGAGTGGGCTCAAGGGGTAATGAGAGGGGAGGAATTGGAGACAGCGAGTAGAGACAGCTGTACCGAGGCCTTTTGCTGTAAAGGGAACGAGAGAAACGAGGCAGTAGCTGGAGGAGGAGCATCATCGAGAGGCTTTCCTTAACTGGAGACAGTGGATTGGCTGTGTTTTGCAGCGTCCTGGAAAGGCACTCTGTTGTTCCTTATTCTCTCTCTGGCCTGACCCTGCTCCTGGTTGACCCTGTAAAGCCCCCTGAATTTAAAAGTTTAACTTCCTCTCTGTCCTGTTTCTTCGTGCGGCTCTTCTTGAAAGCTCTAGGTTCTCTTGTCCTGCAGCTCCGCTTTCCCCATCTCATCTGGCCTGTTTCTCTTGTAATTTCCTAGAGTGCCCCCTAGATCCACACCAGCTGCTCTGGTATATCCCCCTTTACAATGGCTGCCCTCCTTGACTCCCAATGCTGCAAGTTAAGGAGCCCCACTTTAGACTTTTGGGAACTTTTGAAAAATACATAAGATGGTTTTTCTACAGTGGACTCCCACCTCTAAATCCACAGTGATTCTGTGGGTAGGAAGCATTTTATCATAGAAGAGATTTTAGGAGGTGGTATCAGTTGAGGGTGGAGTGGGGCATAAGATGAATTCTTAGCGACAGAAAGGAAAGGACAAATCGAAGATAAGTTCCAAGGAAGAACTGACAGGCCTTGTCAACAGTTGTGTGCCAATATAGATGTGTTGAAAGTCTTCAAATCGGCATAACCTTTGATCTGGCAATTCCACTTCTAGGAACTTATCTAGAAAAAAATGGTAGGCAATTAAGGTACTAAGAGTACACAAAAGGTGGTTCATCATAGACTATCCATTGTTGCAAAATACTGGAAACATCCTAAGTGTCAACAGTAGAGGGCTGCTAGATATGCCATGTGATCATTAAAACAATGACATAGAGGTGAATATGTATTGTCAAGAAAGGTGCTTGTGATAAGTAAAAACAGCAGATTACACTCATGTTACACATATGCATATCTGTGTGGAATACTTCAAGAGGTTTTATCTCAGTGGCAGTGATGATGTGAGTGCTCTGTAACTTTGTATTGTTTTAAATTTTTTTCTTTTAATTTTTCTTTTTAATTTTTTAAATTTAAATTTTATTTTTTTATTGAAATATAGTTGATTTAAAATTTTGTATTAGTTTCAGGTGTACAGCAAAGTGATTCAGTTATATATATCTATTCTTTTTCAGATTCTTTTCCCTTATGGGTTATTACAAAATATTGAGTATAGTTCCCTGTGCTCTACAGTAGGTCCTCGTTGGTTATCTATATATGTAGTAGTGTGTATGTTAATTCCAAACTCCTAATTTATCCCTCTCCACTTCCCTTTTGATAACCATAAGTTTGTTTTCTATGTCTGTGGGTCTGTTTCTTTTTCGTAAATAAGTTCATTTGTATCTTTTTTTAGATCCACATATAAGTGATATAATATGACATTTGTATCTCTCTGACTTAGTATGATAATCTCCCGGTCCATCCATGTTGTGCAAATGGCATTATTTCGTTCTTTTTGTATGGGTGAGTAATAGTCCATTGTCTGTGTGTACACACACACACACACACACACACACACACACAGATATACACACATACCACATCTTCTTTATTTATCTGTCAGTAGATATTTACTTTGCTTCTGTGTCTTGGCTGTTGTAAATAGAGCTGCTATGAACATTGGGGTGCATGCATCTTTTCGAATTATGGCTTTCTCCAGATATATGCCCAGGAATGGAATTGCAGGATGATATGGTAGTTCTACATTTAGCTTTTTAAGGAACCTCTATACTGTTCTCCATAATGGTTGTACCAATTTACATTCCTGCCAACAGTGTAGGAGGGTTCCCTTTTCTCCACACCCTCTCTAGCATTTATTGTTTGTAGATTTTTTGATGATGGCCATTCTGACTGAAGTGAGATGATACCTCACTGTAGTTTTGATTTGTATTACTCTAATAATTAGTGATGTTGAGCATCTTTTCATGTGCTTTTTGGCCATCTGTATGTCTTCTTTGAAGAAATGTCTATTTAGATCTTCCGCCCATTTTTTGATTGGGTTGTTTATTTTTTTCGACACTGAGCTGCATGAGCTGTTTGTATATTTTGTCGGTCACTTCATTTGTAAATAGTTTCTCCCATTCTGTGGGTTGTCTCTTCGTTTTGTTTATGGTTTCCTTTGCTTTGCAAAAGCTTTTACGTTTAATTGGGTCCCGCTTGTTTTTTATTTCCATTACTCTAGGAGATGGATCCAGAAAGATACTGCTGGGATTTATGTCAAAGAGTGCTCTGCCTATGTTTTCCTCTAGGAGTTTTCTAGTATCTGGTCTTATATTTAGGTCTTTAATCCATTTTGAGTTTATTTTTGTGTATGGTGTTAGAGAATGTTCCAATTTCATTCTTTTACATGTAGCTGTCCAGTTTTCCCAGCACCACCTATTGAAGAGAGTGTCTTTTCTCTGTTGTAAATTCTTGCCTCCTTTGTTGTAGGTTAACTGACCATAGGTGCGTGGGTTTGTCTCTGGGCTTTCCATCCTGTTCCACTGATCTATATGTCTGTTTTCTGTGCCAGTACCATACTATTTTGATTACTCTAGCTTTGTCATATAGTGTGATGTCAGGGAGCCTTATTCCTCCAGCTCCGTTTTTTTTTCTTAAGATTGCTTTAGGTATTTAGGGTCTTTGTGTTCGAGTTCTGTGAAAAATGCCATTGCTAATTTTTTTCTTAATTAAAATTGTTTTTTATTTTTGGCTGTGTTGGGTCTTTGTTGTTGCACACAGGCCTTCTCTAGTTGCAGTGAGCGAGGGCTCCTCTTCATTGTGGTGCGTGGGCTTCTTGTTGAGGTGGTTTCTCTTGTTGGGGGGCAGAGGCTCTAGGCATGCGGGCTCAGTAGTTGTGGTGTGCAAGCTTCAGCAGTTGTTCCATGCAGGCTCAGCAGTTGTGGCTTGCGGGCTCTAGAGCAAGGCTCAGTAGTTGTGGCACATGGACTTTGTTGCTGCACGATATGTGGGATCTTCCCAGATCAGGGATCGAACCTGTGACCCCTGCATTGGCAGGTGGATTGTTAACCACTGTGCCACCAGGAAAGTCCGCCATTGCTAATTGATAGGGATTGCATTGACTCTGTAGATTGCCTTGGCTACTATAGTCATTTTGACAATGTTGACCCTTCTAATCCAAGAACACGGTGTATCTTTCCATCTGTTTGTGTCATCTTTTATTTCGTTCATCACTGTCTTATAGTTTTCAGAGTTCAGATCTTTTGCCTCCTTAGGTAAGTTTATTCCTAGGTATTGTATTCTTTTTGATGTGATGGTAAATGTGATTGTTTCCTTAATTCCTCTTATCTTTCATTGTTAGTGTATAGAAATGAAACAGATTTGTTTGTGTTAATCTTGTATCCTGCGACTTTACCAAATTTTTAATGAGCTTTAGTAGTTTTCTGGTAGCATCTTTAGGATTTCCTGTGTATAGTAACATGTCATCTGCAAACAGTGACGGTTTTACTTCTTCTTTTCCAGTTTGGATTCCTATTCTTTCTCTTCTCTGATGACTGTGGCTAGGACTTCCAAAACTGTTGAATAAAAGTGGTGAGAGTGGGCATCCTGTCTTGTTGATCTTAGAGAAAATGCTTTCAGCTTTTCACTGTTGAGTATGTTAGCTATGGGTTTGTCATATATGGCCTTTATTATGTTGAGGTATGTTCCCTCTATGCCCACTTTCTGAAGAGTTTTTTTTTCTTTTTTTGAGTTTTTTTTTTTAAGTATAAATGGATGTTAAGTTTTATGAAAAGATTCTGCATCTACTGAGATGATCGTGTGGTTTTTATTCTTCAATTTGTTGATGTGGTGTATCACACTGATTGATTTGCAGGTATTGAAGAATCCTTGCTTCCCTAGGATAAATCCCACTTGATCATCGTGTATGAGCCTTTTAATATATTGTTGGATTCAGTTTCCTAGTATTTTGTGGAGGATTTTTGTGTCTGTCTTCATCAGTGATATTGGCCTGTAATTTTCTTTCCTTGTGGTATCTTTGTCTGATTTTGGTATCAGGGTGATGGTGGCCTCATAGAATGAGTTTGGGAGTGTTCCTTCCTCTGCAGTTTTTTGGAATAGTTTCAGAAGGATAGGTGCTAACTCTTCTCTAAATGTCCGATAGGGACTTCCCCAGTGATCCAGTGGTAAGGAATCCACCTTACAGTGCAGGGGACATGGGTTTGATCCCTTGTCAGGGAACTAAGATCCCACATTTCGTGGGGTGACTTAGCCCATGCGCCACAACGAGAGAGCTCGTGCGCCTCAAATAGAGAGGCTGCGTGCTGCAAACTACAGAGCTTGCACGCTCTGGAACCTGCGTGCCACAACTACCGAGCCCACACACCGTAGAGCCTGCATGCCACAACTAGAGAGAAAAAACCCACACGCCACAACTAGAGAGAAGCCCACGCACTGCAATGAAGAGCCCGCATGCTGCAATGAAAGATCCTGCATGCCTCAACGAAGATCCTGCATGCTGCACCTGAGACCTGATGCAGCCAAATATAAAATAAATAAATAATAAAATAAATCTTTAAAAATATAAATGTTTGATAGAATTCACCTGTGAAGACATCTGGTGTCAGACTTTGGTTTGTTGGAAGATTCTTGTGGGTTTTTTTTGAAATTTTTATACAGCAGGTTCTCATTAGTTACCCATTTTATACATATTAGTGTATATATGTCAATCCCAATCTCCCAGTTCATCACACCCCCCCCCGCCACTTCCCCCCTTGGAGTCCATACGTTTGTTCTCTACACCTGTGTCTCAATTTCTTCCCTGCAAACTGGTTCATCTGTACCATTTTTCTAGGTTCCACATATATGCGTTAATATACAATATTTGTTTTTCTCTTTCTGACTTACTTCACTCGGTATGACAGTCTCTAGATCCATCCACGTCTCTACAAATGACCCAATTTCGTTCCTTTTGATGGCTGAGTAATATTCCATTGTATATACGTACCACATCTTCTTTATCCATTCATCTGTCAATGGGCATTTAGGTAGCTACCATGTCCTGGCTATTGTAAATAGTGCTGCAATGAACACTGGGGTGCATGTGTCTCTTTGGATTATGGTTTTCTCTGGGTATATGCCCAGTAGTGGGATTGCTGGGTCATATGGTAATTCTATTTTTAGTTTTTTAAGGACCCTCCATACTGTTCTCCATAGTGGCTGTATCCATTTTGATTTGCATTTCCTTAATAATAAGTGATGTTGAGCAGCTTTTCATGTGCTTCTTGGCCATCTGTATGTCTTCTTTGGAGAAATGTCTATTTAGGTCTTCTGCCCATTTTGGATTGGGTTGTTTGTTTTTTTTTAATATTGAGCTGCATGAGCTGTTTATATAATTTGGAGATTGATCCTTTGTTGATTCGTTTGCAAATATTTTCTCCCATTCTGAAGGTTGCCTTTTCGTCTTGTTTGTAGTTTCCTTTGCTTTGCAAAAGCTGTTAAGTTTCACTAGGTCCCATTTGTTTATTTTTGTTTTTATTTCCATTACTCCAGGAGGTGGATCAAAAAGATCTTGCTGTGATTTATGTCAAAGAGTGTTTTTCCTATGTTTTCCTCTAAGAGTTTTATAGTGTCTGGTCTTACATTTAGGTCTCTCATCCATTTTGAGTTTATTTTTGTGTATGGTGTTAGGGAATGTTCTAATTTCATTCTTTTACATGTAGCTGTCCAGTTTTCCCAGTACAACTTATTGAAGAGACTGTCTTTTCTGCACTGTATATCCTTGCCTCCTTTGTCATAGATTAGTTGACCATAGGTGTGTGGGTTTGTCTCTGGGCTTTCTATCCTGTTCCATTGATCTATATTTCTGTTTTTGTGCCATTACCATATTGTCTTCATTACTCTAGCTTTGTGGTATAGTCTGAAGTCAGGGAGTCTGAGTTCTCCAGCTCCTTTTTGTCCCCTCCAGACCCCTTTGGCTATTTGGGGTCTTTTGTATCTCCATACAAATTTTAAGATTTTTTGTTCTAGTTTTGTAAAAAAATTGCATTGGTAATTTGATTGGGATTGCATTGAATCTGCAGATTGCTTTGGGTAGTACAGTCATTTTCACAATGTTGATTCTTCCAATCCAAGAACATGGTATATCTCTCCATCTGTTTGTATCATCTTTAATTTCTTTCATCAGTGTCTTATAGTTTTCTGCATACAGGTCTTTTGTCTCCTTAGGTAGGTTTATTCCTAGGTATTTTATTCTTTTTTTGCAGTGGAAAATGGGAGTGTTTCCTTAATTTCTCTTTTAGATTTTTCATCATTGGTGTATAGGAATGCAAGAGATTTCTGTGCATTAATTTTGAATCCTGCAACTTCACCAAATTCATTGATTAGCTGTAGTAGTTTTCTGGTGGCATCTTTAGGATCTCTATGTACAGTATCATGTCATCTGCAAACAGTGATAGTTTTACTTCTTCTCCAATTTGTATTCCTCTTATTTCTTTTTCTTATCTGATTGCCATGGCTAGGACTTCCAAAACTATGTTGAACAACAGTGGTGAAAGTAGACATCCTTGTCTTGTTTCTGATCTTAGAGGAAATGCATTCAGTTTTTCACCATTGAGAATGATGTTTGCTGTGGGTTTTTCATATATGGCCTTTATTATGTTGAGGTAGGTTCCCTCTGTGCCCACGTTCTGGAGAGTTTTTATCATAAACGGGTGTTGAATTTTGTCAAAAGCTTTTTCTGCATCTATTGAGATGACCATAAGGTTTTTACTCTTCAGTATGTTAATATGGTGTATCACATTGATTGGTTTGCATATATTGAAGAATCCCTGCATCCCTGGGATATATCCCACTTGATCATGGTGTATGATCCTTTTAATGTGTTGTTGGATTCTGTTTGCTAGTATTTTGTTGAGGATTTTTGCATCTATATTCATCAGTGATATTGGTCTGTAATTTTCTTTTTTTGTAGTATCTTTGTCTGGTTTTGGTATCAGGGTGATGGTGGCCTCATAGAATGAGTTTGGGAGTTTCCTTCCTCTGCAGTTTTGGAAGAGTTTGAGAAGGATGGGTGTTAGCTCTTCTCTAAATGTTTGATAGAATTCACCTGTGAAGCCATCTGGTCCTGGACTTTTGTTTGCTGGAAGATTTTTAATCACAGTTTCAATTTCATTACTTGTGATTGGTCTGTTCATATTTTCTATTTCTTCCTGGTTCAGTCTTGGAAGGTTATACCTTTCTAAGAAATTGTCCATTTCTTCCAGGTTGTCCATTTTGTTCGCATAGAGTTGCTTGTAGTAGTCTCTTAGGATGATTTGTATTTCTGCGGTGTCCATTGTAACTTCTCCTCTTTCATTTCTACTTTTATTGATTTGAGTCCTCTCCCTCTTTTTCTTGATGAGTCTGGCTAATGGTTTATCAATTTTGTTTATCTTCTCAAAGAACGAGCTTTTAGTTTTATTGATCTTTGCTATTGTTTCCTTTGTTTCTATTTCATTTAGTTCTGCTATTATCTTTATGATTTTGTTCCTTCTACTATGGGTTTTGTTCTTCTTTCTCTAGTTCCTTTAGGTGTAAGGTTAGATTGTTTATTTGAGTTGTTTGTTGTTTCTTGAGGTAAGATTGTATTGCTATAAACTTCCCTCTTAGAAGGGCTTTTGCTGCATCCCATAGGTTTTGGATCATCGTCTTTTCATTGTCATTTGTCTCTAGGTATTTTTTGATTTCCTCTTTGATTTCTTCAGTGACCTCTTGGTTATTTAGTAACGTATTGTTTAGCCTACATACGTTTGTGTTTTTTGCGTTCATTTTACCTGTAATTGATTTCTAATCTCATAGCGTTGTGGTCAGAAAAGATGCTAGATATGATTTCAATTTTCTTAAATTTAGTGAGGTTTGATTTGTGACCCAAGATGTGATCTATTCTAGAGAATGTTCCATGTGCACTTGAGAAGAAAGTGTAATCTGTTTTTGGATGGAATGTCCTATAAATATCAAATCTATCTGGTCTGTAGTATCATTTAAAGATTCTGTTTCCTTATTAATTTTCTGTTTGGGTGATCTGTCCATTGGTGTAAGTGAGGTGTTAAAATCCCCCACCGTTATTGTGTTACTGTCGATTTCCTCTTTTAGAGCTGTTAGCAGTTTCCTTATGTATTGAGGTGCTCCTCTGTTGGGTGCATATATATTTATAATTGTTATATCTTCTTCTTGGATTGATCCCTTGATCATTATGTAGTGTCCTTCCTTGCCTCTTGTAACATTCTTTATTTTAAAGTGTATTTTATCTGAAATGAGTATTCCTACTCCAGCTTCTTTTGATTTCCATTTGCATGGAATATCTTTTTCCATCTCCTCACTTTCAGTCTGTATGTGTCCCTAGGTCTGAAGTGGGTCTCTTGTAGACAGCATACATATGGGTTTTGTTTTTGTATCCATTCAGTGAGCCTGTGTCTTTTGGTTGGAGCATTTAATCCATTCACATTTAAGGTGTTATTGATATGTATGTTCCTATTACCATTTTCTTAATTGTTTTGGGTTTGTTTTTTGTAGGTCCTTTTCTTTTGTGTTTCCCACTTGGAGTAGTTCCTTTAGCATTTGTTGTAGAGCTGGTTTGGTGGTGCTGAATTCTCTTAGCTTTTCTGTAAAGCTTTTGATTTCTCCATCGAATCTGAGTGAGTTCCTTGCTGGGTTGAGTAATCTTGGTTGTAGATTCTTCCCTTTCATCACTTAAAATATGTCATGGCACTCCCTTCCGGCTTGTAGAGTTTCTGCTGAGAAATCAGCTGTTAACCTTATGGGAGTTCCCTTGCATGTTATTTGTTGTTTTTCCCTTGCAGCTTTCAGTAATTTTTCTTTGTCTTTTTGCCAATTTGATTACTGTGTCTGAACGTGTTTCTCTTTGGGTTTATCCTGTGTGGGACTCTATGCACTTCCTGGACTTGGGTGGCTATTTCCTTTCCCATGTTAGGGAAGTTTTTGACTATAATCTCTTCAAATATTTTTTTGAATCCTTTCTCTCTCTCTTCTCCTTCTGGGACCCCTATAATGCAAATGTTGTTGCATTTAATGTTGTCACAGAGGTCTCTTAGGCTGTCTTCATTTCTTTTCATTCTTTTTCCTTTTTTCTGTTCCACAGCAGTGAATTCCACCATTCTGTCTTCCAGGTCACTTATCCATTCTTCTGCCTCAGTTATTCTGCTATTGATTCCTTCTAGTGTAGTTTTCATTTCAGTTATTGTATTGTTCATCTCTGTTTGTTTGTTCTTTAATTCTTCTAGGTCTTTGTTAAACATTTCTTGCATCTTCTCGATCTTTGCCTCCATTCTTTTTCCGAGGTCCTGGATCATCTTCACTATCATTATTCTGAATTCTTTTTCTGGAAGGTTGCCTATCTCCACTTCATTTAGTTGTTTTTCTGGGGTTTTATCTTGTTCCTTCATCTGGTACATAGCTGTCTGCCTTTTCATCTTGTTTGTCTTTCTGTGAATGTGGTTTTCATTCCACAGGCTCCAGGATTTTAGTTCTTCTTGCTTCTGCTGTCTGCCCTCTGGTGGATGAGGCTATCTAAGAGGCTTGTGCAAGTTTGCTGAAGGGAGGGACTGGTGGTGGGTATAGCTGGCTGTTGCTCTGGTGGGCAGAGCTCAGTAAAACTTTAATCCGCTTGTCTGCTGATGGGTGGGGCTGGGTTGGTTGTTGGGCCTGAGGCGACCCAACACTGGAACTTCCCCAGGCTCTTTGGTGGGGCTAATGGCGGACTCTGGGAGGCCTACACCAAGGAGTACTTCCCAGAATTTCTGCTGCCCGTGTCCTTGTCCTCACAGTGAGACACAGCCACCCACCCCCTCTGCAGGAGAGCCTCCAACATTAGCAGGTAGGTCTGGTTCAGTCTCCTATGGGGGTCACTGCTCGTTCCCCTGGGTCCTGATGCGCACACTACTTTGTGTGTGCCCTCCAAGAGTGGAGTCTTTGTTTCCCCCAGTCTTTCGAAGTCCTGGAATCAAATCCTGCTAGCCTTCAAAGTCTGATTCTCTAGGAATTTCTCCTCCCGTTGCTGGACCCCCAGGTTGGGAAGCCTGACGTGGGGCTCAGAACCTTCACTCCAGTGGGTGGACTTCCGTGGTATAAGTGTTCTCCAGTCTGTGAGTCACTCACCCAGCAGTTATGTGTTTTGATTTTATTGTGATTGCCCCCCTCCTACCATCTCATTGTGGCTTCTCCTTTGTCTTTGGGTGTGGGGTGTCTTTTTTGGTGAGTTCCAATGTCTTCCTGTTGACGATTGTTCACCAGCTAGTTGTGATTCCTGTGCTCTCTCGAGGGAGTGAGGGCACGTCCTTCTACTCTGCCATCTTGACTCCTGGACTTTTGTTTGTTGGAAGATTTTTAGTCACAGTTTCTATTTCAGTGCTTGTGATTGGTTTGTTCATATTTTCTGTTTCTTCCTGGTTCAGGCTTGGGAGATTGTACCTTTCTCAGAATTTGTCCATTTCTTCTAGGTTGTCCACTTTATTGGCATATAGTTGCTTATAGTAGTCTCTTACGGTCCTTCGTATTTCTGTGGTTTCAGTTGTAACTTCTCCTTTCTCATTTCTAATTTTATTGATTTGGACCCTCCCTTTTTTTCTTGATAAGTCTGGCTAAAGGTTTATTAATCTGGTTTATCTTTTCAAAGAACCAGCTTTTAGTTTCATTGCTCTTTTTTGTTGTTTTCTTAGTCTCTATTTCATTTATTTCTGCTCAGATTTTTATGACTTCTTTCCTTCTACTAACTTTGGGTTTTGTTTTTTCTTTTTCTTGTTGCTTTAGGTGTAAAGTTAGGTTGTTTGAGATTTGTCTTGTTTCCTGAGGTAAGCTTGTATTGCTATAAACTTTCCTCTTAAAACTGCTTTTGCTGTGTCTCAGGTTTTGGATTGTTGTGTTTTTGTTTTCATTTGTCTCTAGGTATTTTTTGATTTCCTCTTTGATTTCTTTGGTGATCCATTGGTTGTTGTAGTAGCATATTGTTTAGCCTCCACATGTTTGTGTGTTTTTGCAGTTTTTTTCTCTTGTAGTTGACTTCTAATATATAGCATTGTGGTTGGAAAAGATGCTTGATATGATTTCACTTTTCTTAAATTTACCTAGGCTTGCTTTGTAGCCCAGCATGTGATCTGTCCTGGAGAATGTTCTATGTGCACTCGAAAAGAATGTGTATTCTGTTGCTTTTGGATGAAATTCTTTATAAGTATCAAATAAGTCCATTTAGTCTAATGTGTCATTTAAGACCTGTGTTTCCTTATTGATTTCTATCTAGATGATCTGTCCATTAATGTAAGTGGGATGTTAAAATCCCCCACTATTGTGTTACTGTCAATTTCTCTTTTTATGTCTGTTAACATTTGCCTTATATATTGAGGTGCTCCTATGTTGGATGCATATATGTTTACAGTTGTTATATCTTCTTGGATTGATCCCTGATCATTATGTAGTGTCCTCCTTTGTCTTTTGTAACAGTCTTTACTTTAAAGTCTATTTTGTCTGATATGAGTATTGCTACTCCAGCTTTCTTTTGATTACCACTTGCATGGAATACCTTTTTCCACCCCCTCATTTTCAGTCCATATGTGTCTCTAGATCTGAAGTGGGTCTTTTGTAGACAGCATATATATGGGTCTTTTTAAAATTTTTTTAATCCATTCAGCCAGTCTATGTGTTTTGGTTGGAGCATTTAATCCATTTACATTTAAGGTAATTATCGACACGTATGCTTTTATTTCTATTTTGTTAATTGTTTGGGGTTTGTTTTTTGTAGGTCTTTTTTTCTTCCTTTTCTCTTTTGTTCTATTGTGATTTGATAAATATCTTTAGCATTGTATTTGCATTCTGTTTTCTTTTTTGTATGTCTATATCTATTTTAGACTTGGTTTATGGTTTCCCTGAGGTTTTGATATAGCACACATACATGATTGTTTTAAGTTGCTGATCTCTTAATTTTGAATGCATTTCTAATATTCTGCATTTGTACTCTCCTCATAATTACTGGTTTTGATATTATTTGTGTGTGGATGATTTCCTAACTTTACTGTCTGTTTGCCTTTACCAGTGAGCTTTCCCATTTCATAATTTTCTTGTTTCTAATTGTGGCCTTTTCTTTTCCACTTAAAGAAGTTCCTTTAGCATCTGTTGTAAAGCTGATTTGGTGGTGCTGAATTCTTTTAGCTTTTGCTTGTCTGTAAAGTTTTTGATTTCTCTATCGAATCTGAGCAAGAGCCTTGATGGGTAGAGTATTCCTGGCTGTAGTTTGTTCCCCTTCATCACTTTAAACATATGGTGCCAATCCCTTCTGGCCTGCAGTTTCTGCTGAAAAAAGGAAACCCCCCCTTATGGGGGGTTCCTTATATTTTGTTTGTTGCATTTCCCTTGTTGCTTTTAATATTTTCTCTTTATCTTTAATTTTTGTCAATTTGATTACTATATGTATTTGCGTATTCCTCCTTGGGTTAATCTAGTATGGGACTTTCTGCACTTCCTGGACTTGAGTGACTATTTCCTCTCCATGTTAGGGAAGTTTTCAGCTATTATCTCCTCAAATAGTTTCTCTCGGGGCCTTTCTCTCTTCTCCTTCTGGGATCCCTATAATGCAAATCTTGTTGCATTTGATGTTTTCCCAGAGGTCTTTTAAACTCTCCTCATTTCTTTTCATTATTTTTTCTTTTGTTCTGTGGCAGTGATTTCCACCACTTGGTGTTCCAGCTCACTTATCTGTTCTTCTGCCTCATTTATTCTGCTGTTGATTCCTTCTAGTGTATTTTTCATTTCAGTTATTGTATTTTTCAACTCTGTTCTTTATATTTTCTAGCTCTTTGTTTAAAAACTTCTTGTAACTTCTCACTCTGTGCATCCATTCTTTTCCCAAGTTCTTGGATCATCTTTATGATCATTACTCTGAACTCTTTCTGAGATAAATTGCCTGTCTCCTCATCACTTAGTTGTTCTTCTGGGGTTTTATCTTTTTCCTTCATCTGGAACATATTCCTCTGCCATCTCATTTTGTCTAAATTTCTATTTGTATTTTTATGTATGTGGAAGGTTAGTTATGTTTCTCCACTTTGGCCCTCTGTAGGGGATGTCCTATGTGTCCCAGCAGCACAATCCCCTCTCATCACCCAAGGGCCAGGGACCAGCTGGTCCTGGGGTAGGTTCTGACCTGTGTGTGGAATCACTTCTGCAGGCTGCGGGATTGTAGTTTTCTTGCTTCTGATGTCTGCCCCCTGGTGGGTGAGGCTGGTCTAGAGGCTTGTGCAGGCTTGCTGGTGGGAGGGGCTGGTGCCTGCCCACTGGTGGGTGGAGCTGGGTCTTGGGCAGAGTTGTGTCAGTGTTGTGTCTAGAGGCAGCTGTGGGCTCAGGAAGTCGTTAGGTACCCTGTCTGTTGATGGGTGGAGCTGTGTTCCTGCCCTGATGGTTATTTTGCCTGAGACATAGCAGCACTGGAGCCTACAGGCCTGGGTGGGGCCAGGTCTTAGGGCCAAAATGTCAGCCTCCAGGAGAGCTCGCACCAATGAATACTCCCTGATACCTTCACCACCAGTGTCCTTGTCCCCAGAGTGAGCCACAGCCACCTCCCATCTCCCCAGGAGACCGTCCAAGACCACCAGTTAGGTCTGGCCCAGGCTCCTATGAAGTCACTGTTTTTGCTCTGGGTCCCAGTGTGCATGAGACCTTGTGTGCTTCCTCCAAGAGTGGAGTCTCTCTTTCCCCCAGTCCTGTGGAGTTCCTGCAATCAAGCCCCACTGGCCTTCAAAGCCAAATGCTATGGGGGAGGCTCCCCCGCTGCCAGACACCCAGGCTGGGGAGCCTGACGTGGAGCTCAGAACTCTCAATCCTGTGGGAGAACTTCTGCAATATAATTCTCCAGTTTCTGGATAGCCCACCTGGGGGTTTGGGATTTGATTATATCATGAGTGCACCCCTCCTGTGTTTCATTGTTGTTTCTTCATGTCTCTGGATGTAGAATATCTTTTTTGGTAGGTTCCAGTCTTTTTCTTATCAGTGGTTGTTCAGCAGTTATTTGTGATTTTGACGTGCTCATGAGAGGAGGTGAGCTCAGGGTCCTTCTTCTCTGCTATCTTGTTTCAAGTCTCTCCAATAACTTTGTATTGTTTAAAAAGTAGAAAAAAGCAACTTGTGGGGGAAAAGGGGTAATAAAGTTAAGAGAACAGATAAGATTGCCTGGGCAACAGACTGTAGAGAGAAGCTTGGGGAACATTTGTCTGTATTGAAAGGGTGAGGAGAGGATGAGAAGAATTCAAAGAAACAGTGAGGAGCAAGGCAGGAAGATCTCCTGGAAGTTAAAGAAAAAGAGCATCCAGGCAGGGCTAGCCTGTGGTACTCACTGCTGATTGGCTACCCAAAGCCATTCCCAACCATCTCCTGCCTTGCCCCCTCCCTTTAGCAATTTCTTTTTTATATATATATAAATTTATTTATTTTATTTTTGGCTGCATTGGGTCTTCGTTGCTGTGCACAGACTTTCCCTAGTTGCGGCAAGCGGGGACTACTCTTCATTGTGGTGCACGGGCTTCTCATTGTGGTGGTTTCTCTTGTTGTGGAGCACAGGCTCTAGGCTCATGGGCTTCAGTAGTTGTGGCGTGTGGGCTCAGTAGTTGTGGCTCGTGGGCTCTAGAGCGCAGGCTTAGTAGTTGTGGCGCACAGGCTTAGTTGCTCCGTGGCATGTGGGATCTTCCCGGACCAGGGATCAAACCTGTGTCCCCTGCATTGGCAGGCGGATTCTCAGCCACTGCGCCACCAGGGAAGCCCCCCTTTAGCAATTTCTTTACAGCCGGGAGTAACCACATGATTGGCTCCAGCCAATGAAATGTGAGAAGATGTCTGCAGGGGGGCTTTTGGAAAAGCTTTTCCTTCCCTAATGAGGGAAGCGTATAAAGAGAAAAAGAGAAAAATTCTGTCCTTTGTGCTGCTTCTTGCCTTCAAATATAGTTGTATGAAGATATGACACTTGGAGTTGCCATTGTAGCCAGCTTATAATGATGAAAGTTCAGGGGACTCAAACACTAACCCAGAGCCCTGTCTGTGAAATATAAGACATATCTGTGTCACATAAGCTGCCACTTGTTGGACCACCTGTACTACAGTTAAAGTCATTCTTAACTGATACAGAAAATATGGAGGGGCACAAAGTTCTTAATGACCTTTGAGCTTTGCAGATCTGCAACACTACATAGTGCAGGCAATGAAGGGTTAGTGTGGCAGTGAGGAAGCACAGGTCCAGGCAAGGCTGGACCACACTTCTGAGAGGCTTTTGAGTGATAAAAAATAACATGACATGGAATCATGAGGGATACCTGAAAATTACTTCTATGCAATTTCTGCTGTTGTTGGCTCTGGCAGAAGACTGAGGAGGGACATACTGAACTTTCAGTGTTCAAGCACATAATAGGTGCTCATCAAATGGTTATCACTGTTATCATGATTCCATGGGGTCACTCTTGGAAATGTTATAATCTGGGTAAACTTTAGATGTTCCAGAGGTATACTGGTCTGCAAACTTGTTCTTGATGGCTTTCCTTGGAGGCAGTAGAATGTAATCAATGGAAAGGGCCCTGGCTTTGGAGTGAGACTGAATCCACTTACTTGCTGTAAAAAAGAAACCTTGGGCTAAACTTCTCTGAGTCTCAGGTTCCTCACCTGTTGACAGAGAAAAGAATACCTACCTTATAGCTTTGGTATGGGAAGTAAATGAGATAATGCATGGAAAGTGCTGGTACACAGTAGGCACTGGAATAACTGGAGAGCTCTGTGGTGGGCACTGCAGGTTGCCGTTCAAACATCACTTCCTGTTCCTCCTTCCTAACAGAGTCCCCTCTTTGGTCCAGATGTCTCCCCTCCCTGATGAAGAAACCAAGGCTCAGCTTAAGTGGCATTTCTGCGGTCTCATAACCTGATAAGTGTCAGAGGCAGCACTTGAACCCAGGTCTTCTGACTCCCAGGCCATTGTTCTTTTTTTTTTAAATTTATTTTATTGAAGTATAGTTGATATACAATGTTGTGTTCATTTCTGGTGTACAGCAAAGTGATTCACTTATACATATATATATATTTTTTCATATTCTTTTCCATTATGGTGTTAACTGAGAAAAAAAAAAGCACAACCTAGGTCACTCTGAGGGACTGCTCCCAGGCTTGAAGTCCTCAGAAAGTCTGCCAAATAAAACATAACTCTAAACTTCTAGGTTGTGCTTTTTTGTTTTTTTTTTTTCAGTTGACAGTTTTGGTGGCCAATTATGAAGGGTCCCAGAGTAGACTTCTCTCCTTTGCCTGAACTCTGCAAGGAACAGGAGCCTTGGTACCAGTAGAGGCCGCTTGGGCCCATCTGCCTCCTCGAGGGGTACAGATGAATTTGGAGGAGTCTCTCCTGGTTCTCGGATCTCTTGATTATCGGTTGATGATCCTGAGTTTTATTTGGTGGTATCTCACTGGTACGTGGCTCCCCACCTGAAAGATATTGGGGAGTGCCCCCCTCCCCCGATTTAAAGGCATTAGGTGAGGCTGGTTGAAAAACACCGGGAAAAAGTGCCCATAACTGAAAGATATTAGGGGAGCCTGGGATTTACTCAGTAAAGGCAACTGAGCGGTCTGAACTGAGAGGCTGGGGAGGAGGCTGACCTGACGTCTTTCATCAGATTGGCTACCTTAACAAGAATTAACAAGAATTTGTCGGGATAAAAGTAAAAATATTACATGAGAGCTTCTCAGCTCCGAAGAAGTAACTCTCTCCTCCTGGCTGGCAACAGCTCTCTCAGGAGGCTGAGAAACTTGCAGGAGTGGTGGAGGCAAAGACCTCATGCTGGGTAGCTGTCCCTATAGGGAAACCTACTCATTTTAGTTAACAACCTGCTCAAACAGGGACACAAATAAGAACTGGCCATTCCATGATCTGAGCACCCACGGTAGTCTTATGCTACCAAAGGGAGAACCTGAGACATGTAAAAGGGAGCTAAAACAACTTGAGGGCAAAAACCTAGAGGAGTGAAACTCACAGACAGCACATTAGCCCACCACACAGTTTTCACTAGAAAATTTTATCCCCAATAAATTCAACTTTAAAATGGGAAACAGATTCTCTCAAACAGAGAAAGGGGCGTCAGAAAGCCAACTTCCAACTAACACTCCAGCCAGATTCATGTATTCAATACAATACGTACGGAGCTCGCACTTGGAAGTACCTATCTAACTGGGGAAATTATATTAAAAGAGATCTCAACCTTACATGGCCAAATTGGGGCTCTTTTGACATTCCAAAACTGTTTTTTGTTTCTTTGCATACGCAGTTCAGTTAAAAAGCCCGCTTGATAAAAAACATATTTTCAAAATTCTGACCTTAACCAGGGGAACTTGCATTTCTCTTCCTGTGTCTTTGAGATGTAAATGTTCTACCTGATCTTAGGGTGTGTGTGTGTGTGTGTGGTGTGTGTGTGTGTGTGTGTGTGTGTGTGTGTGTGTGTGTGTGTGTGTGTGTGTGTGTGTTTTGAAAACTTGACCTCTGCCATACTATTTTGGGGAGTAAACTTTCTGGATCTTATTTAGGTGACATCCTCCCCACTCTCTTATGGAGAAGCCTCTTGAGTGTTGAATCACTGTTAACATATATCTCATTAATAGCCAGAGATAGATCCTTTAAACTGGAGAAACTTCTAAATTGGTATATTTTTAGAGAGCTCTAATTATAAACAACTGTTTTTTTGGTACCTATAAAAAAATCGAATGTGAAAATATAAATATATATGTATCTCTAATGGTTAACCTAAGAACTCTCTTAGTTTAAAGCAAACAAGAAAAACTGGTTTGGAAAGCCTTATAGTGTTCTTAGCTTCCCCTCAATAGGTCTTACAGATGCTAATAAAAACATTAAATTAGGTTGATTAACAGGAAAGAAAAAACTGTAGAGAAAGTCTAGAGACTTTTTCCAACAAGGTAGACATTTAAAAGGTACTTATCCCAAATGGATAAAGAAATCTTTAGATGGTTATTTTAAATGGGATAAATAAAATGGACATTTATGGGATTAAAACACAAGGTTTTGATATTATACTACCTAAGGTTAAATTAGCTAAAAGGGACCCCCTGCTGGTCCCCAACATTAAAGGCCAAACAAGTCTGCTCTATTTACCCCAGTTTAAATTATATAAGGGGCTGGAAAATTACACTGATATACTTGATCAGCAATTACTTGGGGCAACAGTTAGGCCAATTAATCAAGATTGACAAAAGGGCCTGAGGCTCAACCCCTCTCTTGGGATCCCAGAGCCTTTTATATAAAAATAGACTAAATGGACAGGGAAACAAAAGAAAGAAAAATTTCTAGGATACCTCCTGTAAGATCAAAACTTGTTGTTTGGGTCCTATCCTAATGAAAACTAAAGTTAAGGGTATAAAAGTTGATAGGATTGAGATAAAGTTTGTAAGAATTTATAGATGGGCTTTATATAAGATGGTTACATTTCTTTTTTTAAATCTTTATTTTTTATTGAAGTATAGTTGAATTACAGTGTTAATTACTACTGTACAGCAAAGTGACTCAGACACAAACACACACACATATATATATATATATACATACACACACACATTCTTTTTCATATTCTTTTCCATTATGGTTTATCACAGGATAATGAATATAGTTCCCTGTGCTATACAGTAGGATCTTGTTGTTTACCCATTCTATATATACCAGTTTACATCTGCTAATCCCAAACTCCCAATCCAACCCTCTCCCACCCCACTCCCCCTTGGCAACCACCCGTCCATTCTCTATGTCCCTGATTCTGTTTCTGTTTCATAGATAGGTTCATTTTTGTCATACTTTTTAGATTCCACATATAAGTGATATCATATGGTATTTGTCTTTCTCTTTCTGATTTACTTAGTATGATAATCTCTAGTTGTATCCATGTTGCTGCAAAAGACATTATTTTGTTCTTTTTTATGGCTGAGTAGTATTCCATTGTATATATGTACCGCATCTTCTTTATCCATTCATCTGTTGATGGACATTTAGGTTGTTTCCATGTCTTGGCTATTGTGAATAGTGCTGCTGTGAACATAGGGGTGCATGTAATATCTTTTGAATTATAGTTTTGTCTAGATATATGCCCAGGAGTGAGATTGCTGGATCATATGGTAATTCTATTTCTAGTTTTCTGAGGAACCTCCATACTGTTTTCCACAGTGGCTGCATCAACTTACATTCCCACCAGCAGTGTAGGAGGCTTCTCTGTTCATCACACCCTCTCCAGCACTTTTTTTTTTTTTTTTTTTTTTTTTTGGCTGCTCCGTGTGGCTTATAGGATCTTAGTTCCCCTACCAGGGACTGAACCCTGGGCCCTCGGCAGTGAGAGCTTGGAGTCCTAACCACTGGACTGCCAGGGAATTCCTATACTGGCTTTTAATCTTTGTTTTCCAGAAAAATCTTACCTCATGCTATGACCTACAACAAGTTGATAAAATGTTTTATCTTTGTTTACAACAGTATACTTTTTTCCTCTCTACCTTATCATTCCAAAATTTGGCTTCTCCAGTTGGCTCTCCTGTGGACTTGATGGTTTATTGCAACCGGATTACAACTAGTTATACTAATCATTGTTCTTTGCTTGTCTATCTCTCTGCTGCACTATGACTTTATTAATGTTACTGGCTCTATTACTTGTATCCTGTCTATTTTATAAGATCGTTGTCTCTTACCCAATGTGTAAACAGGCCTCTAACAAAATTGATGATGGCTAAACATCTTGAGTAAATAGATCACACTTAAAACTCTACATAGAATAATTGCAATAGTGTAATTCTAGATATGGGAAGAAGCAACAAAGGAAAACATTTTCTGGATCGTAATAGACTAGTAAGACAGATCCAGAGAATTTTAAAGTGTCAACAGGGCCAGACCCAAAATTAGCACCTCGAGTGGCATATCAACAGAATCTTTGCCTGATCTAGGGATAAGCTTCCTAGCAATGTGGGACAAAAAACTGGTCATGAAATGTCTCCCAAACCTTGGTCAAATTTATGACTGTGAAGGAGAAACCTTGCCTGCCATATCAGTGAACAAAGGATGTTGCAGCTATCAAGCCAACATATTACAGCCGCCCTTGACGGTGAGCCCAGAGGGAGCTCAGGATGGAAACAGAATGCTGGTCAACAAGCAGTCAGCTGCTGCAGCCACTCCCCCAAGGGTGCACGCTGAGGAGACTCAGGATGAGAAAGCACAGGATACTGGCCCCAGAGAGCTGAGGAGCACATCAAAGGAATGATTTCAGTGAGCCCAGACTTCGCATCTTCCCACACGTAGAAAAGCACTAATTTCATTAATTTGAGATGGCTGGTTTTCTTTAATTAACAATAATCTTTTGATGTTCCGACTACCTGGTCTTTGATGCCCAAACTCCTATATATCCTGGCTCCCCGCTTGCCTCTTTGGAGCAGTCCCTCAGAGTTATCTGAGAGTCCTGTCTCCTGGGCTTGAAGTCCTCAGAAAATCCACCAACTAAAACATAACTCTCAACTTCTAAGTTGTGCATTTTTTTTCAATTGACAATGGTTTATTACAGGATATTGAATATAGTTCCTTGTGCTATACAGTAGAACCTCATTGTTTGGCCATTCTGTATATGATAGCTTGCCTCTGCTAATCCCAAACTCCCAGTCCATCCCTCTTGCACCTCTCTCCCTCCTGGCAACCACAAGTCAGTTCTCTATGCCTGTGAGTCTATTTCTGTTTTCTAGTTAGGCTCATTTGTGTCATATTTTAGATTCCTCATATGCAATATTGTGGTATTTGTCTTTCTTTTTCTGATTTACTTCACTTAGTATGATCATCTCTAGTTGCTTCCATGTTGCTGCAAATGACATTATTTCATTCTTTTTTATGGCTGAGTAGTATTCCATAATACTACATTCAACATACCACATCTTCTTTATCCATTCATCTGTTGATGGACATTTAGGTTGTTTCCATGTCTTGGCTATTGTAAATAGTGCTGCTGGGAACATAGGGGTGCATGTATCTTTTTGAATTATAGTTTTGTTTGGATATAGGCCCAGGAGTGGGATTGCTGGATCATATGGTAATTCTATTTTTAGTTTTCTGAGGAACCTCCATACTGTTTTCCATAGTGGCTGCACCAACTTACATTCCCACCAACAGTGTAGGAGGGTTTCCTTTGCTCCACATGCTCTCCAGCTTTTGTTATTTGTAGAATTTTAAATGATGGCCATTCTGACCAGAGTGAGGTGGTACCTCATTGTAGTTTTGATTTGCATTTCTCTAATAATTAATGATATTGAACATCTTTTTGTGTGCCTATTGACTGTATATCTTCTTTGGAGAAATGTCTATTTAGGTCTTTTGTCCATTTTTTGATTGAATGGTGGTTGTTTTTTTTTTGTTATTGAGTTGTATGAGCTGTTTGTATATTTTGGAAATTAAGCCCTTGTCAGTTGTATCATTCAAAATATTTTCCCCAAGTTCGTAGGTTCTCTTTTTGTTTATGGCTTCCTTTGCTGTGCAAAAGCTTATAAGTTTGATTATGTCCCATTTGTTTATTTTCAGTTTTATTTCTATTGCCTTTGGAGACTGACCTAAGAAAACATTGCTACAATTTATGTCAGAATGTTTTGCCTATGTTCTCTTCTAGGAGTTTTATGGTGTCATGTCTTATGTTTAAGTGTTTAAGCCATTTTGAGTTTATTTTTGTGTATGGTGAGAGGTGTGTTCTAACTTCATTGGTTTTCATGCAGCTATCCAACTTTCCCAACACCACTTGCTGAAGAGACTCTCTTTTCTCCACTGTATATTCTTGCCTCCTTTGTCAAAGATTAATTGACTATAGGTGTGTGGGTTTATTTCTGGGCTCACTATTCTGTTCCATTGACCCACATGTCTGTTTTTGTGCTAATACCACACTGTTTTCATTACTGTAGCTTTGTAGTATTGTCTGAAGTCTGGGAGGTTTGTGCCTCCTGCTTTGTTCTTTTCCCTCAGGATCACTTTGGCAATTCTGGGTCCTTTATGGGTTCCATATAGATTTTAGGATAATTTTTTCTAGTTCTGTGAAAAATGTCACAGCCCATTGTTCATTTTAATGCCTCCTTTTGGATGAATTAGGACATTTATCCAACACAACAACTAGGACTTACTTATTTCTAAAGTGTAGTTCAAACAAAAGACAGAAGCCACAATGGCTTTTATGGCCTAGACTTGTTATTGACATACCATCTCTTCTGCCATATTCTATTGGTCACACAACCCTGATAGAATGCAGAAGGGGACCACACAAGGGTGTGAATACCCGGAGGTGAGGATCACTGAAGGCGTTCTTGGAAGCTGGCTACCACAAGTGTCTTAACATTATTATGAAAATAATTTACATTATGAATCTCCTGAGAGGGATTAGGGACTCCTAGGGGTCCATGGACCATACTTTGAGATCCACTGACCTTAATAATATAAGCTCTCATCAGTCTACATGATATATGCTATTTTGAAGCTTATTCTCAGATCTACCTCTTTTGCAGTTTCATGTGAGTTTGTCAGAAGTCACTTTAAAAATGAGTAAGCCAGAAGGGGCCAGAGAGACTCAATCTACCCAGTATTTTGCCTCTGATGATGCCAGAGTGAGGGGGCTGGAAGAACAGAGTAGTTGTTCTCCAGGAGAGACCTCATAAACTGAAGTGTCACGTGGTCATTCATAGTATCTCATCAGGGCTTTTATATCTATGGGTTCATCTTAAATTTTCTTTAAATATTCTCCTTTTTTTGAAAAAATTGCTTTTTATTGAAGTAGAGTTGATTTACAATGTTGTGCCAATCTGCTGTGGACCAAAGTGATCAGTTATACACAGAGACATGCTTTTTTTTAATATTCTTTTCCATTATGGTTTATCCCAGGATATTGAATATAAGTTCCCTGTGATATACTACACTAGGACCTTGTTGTTTATCCATCCTATATAAATATTTTCGATCTGAACCACCTTCTTGCCTAATACATTCCACAGACTACTTGTTATCAAGTAGTAACTTCTTTCGTTTGTCCTAATAGGCCTCCGCTAAGTATCCCTGAGATAGGTTTGACATGCTAAGACTTGATAGGTTTGACATGCTAAGACTTGTCCAATATACCCACATACAACTCACCCAAACACTTCATGACTTTTGAGACACCACTCTTTGTTCCTTTTCAGAAGAATCATACTTTTAGTGTGTGATACAGTTGTGCTATGTCCCCTTGGTCACATCAGCCTCCTCCTCTGGATGGACGTCCTCCTATGCTATGTCCTTCTCAAGACCTTGGCTAGCAGACCTTCTGCACAGAGAGCCAACATTCAGCTACACTGAAGTTTGTCCTGGGACAGGAAAATGGTGTCCCATTTTCCAGTTTGTCACAATAATGCCTAAAGTCCAGTTTGGAACATTGAGTTATCTCTCCAGCTGCCTTCTTATAGCAGTCCACCCCCTCGCCTGGCCTTCTCCTGTCCCCTATTCCATGATGTTCTGATGGGCCTGCCAATCACACTCCAGTCCCTTTAACCCAAGTGATGAGTCAAGGAACACTAAATATTCATGTCGGGCCTGCCAGCGTCTGGAATTGTTTTCAGGGAAGTCACAGGAAGGCCCTTTTGCCTGGTCTCGAGTTACAGAACTGGAAGAGTGAGGCTGGAGCTGCCTGCAGCTGTAGTTCCTATTACTGCATTCAGGAGGTGAAAATGTAGTCAAACAAGACCAACAGAGCCAAGAATAAGACAAATACAGAGAAAGTTTGAGTCTCTGGATTCACTCCTGCCTGAGGCTATTTCCAGCTCCTTTCTTCCCAGGGATGTGACTCAATACCAGCAAGTATGTTAGTTTTCCACTACTTATCAATGAAAGGAGCCCAGACAATTGACTCTTCCAGCCAAATTATATCGTGGGGAGTCTGCTTGCTGAAGGAGCATGTGTGGAGAGAAAGTAACAGAGGGCTGAGATGTGGTGAAGATCTAGAAAGGGGACTGAGAAGCTGCTGGCCAGAAAAGGTGGGCAGACCAAGGAAGAGCCTTTCATGGAAGCAGACAGTTGGGTGGTGGGGAAACACAACAACACATTTGGTGGGAGTGTAAACTGGTGCAATTTTTTGGGAAGACAATATTTCTTTAACGTTTGAAATGTTCCTGCTCTTTGAGCCAATAATTCTACTCAATGCTGAATTGTTTGTTGTGGTAAAAAGCTGGCAGTAACATCAAACTGTTGCATCACCAATAGGGGGGGGTTAAGTAAATTATGGAAACATGTCCGAGTTCTATTGTTAACAGGGAAAAAAGCATGTAAGACTGTCTAAAGCATTTGTTTAGAGATGTGTTTTGTATGCGCAGAGCGAAAAGCTTGGAGGATCATACGTTGGATAGTTAGGTGATCTCTGTGGGCAGGTGACTTTAATTACAGAGAACTTTCACTTTCTTTTTTTTTAGAACTTTCACTTTCTATGTTTGCAGAAGCCCAGAATATTTAAAGAGATTAATTTCTGTTATTTTTGCTGCTGTAAGAAAGTGACATGATGATGGTTCACTGCTTTCACAATTAGTGTCAGTTTTCTGAGTTCTAGGATCTCTGGTCTGGAGGGGTTCATTGCTTAATTTAATTCATTTATCTACTCATTTGTTTGCTCAAACCATTTGTTTGCTCAAACTAGTTGGCTGAGTGCCAACTAGTTGGGCACTCTTCTAAGTGTTGGGCATGTAATAGCAAGACAGAATCCTTACCCTCGTGGACTTTATACAATTGATTGTGAAAACAAATATCAGATGGTGATGAGTGTTTGGAGAAGCACAGAGGAAAAGAGCATGGGATAGAATGCTGGGGTTGGAGACCGTAGGATCCTATTACATATAAAGTGGTCAGAGAAAGCCTCCCTGAGAGGGCAACAGGAAGACCTAAAGGAAGGAAGGACGCCATGCAGCTCTGGGGGCAGGGTCTTTCAGGCCTAGGGGACAGCATAGTAAGACCCTAAAGCTGAACGTGCTTGATGAGTGTGAGGCCGGAAGGACTGTGTGGCGGCAAGGAACAACGAGAAAGGCAGAGGTGAGGGAGGAGGCAGGGCAGTGTCCTTTGGACTCGAGGCCATTGCACCACTCCGAGGGAGAGGAGTAGCTGCTAAAGGGATCACTCTGGTTGCTCTGTTCAGACTGAGGTAGAGGGGGCAAGGGTGGGAGCAAGGAGACCAGTTGGAAAGTGACTGCAATGACCCAGGTGAGAAAATGGCTTGGACTGTGGTGATAGAAGTGGTTGGGTTCTAAAGGTATTTTGAAGGTAGAGCTGATGGATTTGTTGGACGGGATGGAAGGAAGAAGTAGTACTTGTGACTCAGGGCCCAGCATCAAGGCTGTCAGACCCCTGGAAGATGACCCTTTTCCCAGGACTGTTGAAGGCTTAAGCAAAGGAGATTCCACCGAGTCACCCCAAAGGGGTAGCAGTGCGAATGGGTGCTTTGAGTTGAAGGGCGAAGGACAGCATCAGAAGAGGCAGGGTGGGAGTTTTGGGGTTTTCTACTATGGGACAGACCCAGGCTGCTGTAGCAGGCCCCACCCCAAATGGAGATGCCAGGGGAGGCTGGATGCCTAGTGCCACAGCCTTGACACACTTGGTTTGGGAGTGAACACAAGGACAGACTGCATTTTCACCCACTGTGGACTCGTAGCCAGATTTAACTTGTTTAGAAAACTAAGTGCTGTCTCATTTTCTGTACCCATGTCTTGTGGAGTAAATCAAGACCCATTATACATATTTTATAATGGTCACTTTTGCTTTTAAAGACATGTGCATTATTTTTGTAATCAGAACAAATACAAACATTTTAGAAAGAATGGTGAAATGGTCAACATTAATCAATTCAGAGTGTCACGGAGTTAGCCTGTTGAGAATAGAGTAAGTGGTACCCTCAAGGAGTGAGGGGGAAGCCAGATGTAAGAAAGAATGGAAAAGGAGAGTGTGCACCATTGAAGAGGTGAATATAGGTCTCATTTGAGAAACTTGAAAGGGTAGGAAACAATGAATGGTAAGAACAAACATATGCCACGTAATTCTGAATAAAGTTTATTAAATAACATGTACAGCCAATGTAGTAATTCAACATCTATTTGTCAGATCGATCCACTGCATAAAGAAAAATAGATGAACAGAAAAATCTGTGTCTGCATAGTACATGCTCTTGGTGTATAATTTAAATGGCAATACTTTAATTGGTTATATATAATGTCAGTTATTTTTCTTTCAGAATATATTTTTTGTAGTAACCTATTCTAGCAATAGGCCTTAATACTACTGCAGATAAACAGGACTGCAAAAAAAAAAAATCAAAAACAAAATAAGAAAAACCACTATAATTGAGATAACAGTTACCTTCTCTCCCAGAAAGAATGATTATTTAAAATTATAACACTTTACAAGGGCTATTTTTGTGCTAAAAATCGGCAGGTAAGTTATTTTGGAATTCCTTCATTTAAATATGCAAAAAAACTTCATGACTTCCTTATTTTACTCCCCCTTCGGTTCAAATTTTTAAAATTATTTTTCTATACAAAGTAGGTACATGGACTATACAAAGTTAAATATACATATTTACAGTCCCACTTCTTAAGCATGTGATTTTTTTTCTCTTACTGATCCCAGAAAGACTGCAGAAGTTAAGTAGTGTGGGGCTTGCCTTTGCCCAGAAGCATGGCTAATCTATTCAAAATGTGTTGCAGGGCATGCCGCCAGTTAGTTGCACTTGCAATTAATAAACCTGTATAAATATCTCAGCATAAAAATAGGTATTTTGTATTACTAAATGTCTGAAGACAAAGGGGCAATTGGAACCCTTTGTTCCTTGTTGTGTCATATGTAGGAAGCTGAAGTTTGATGCAAATTTTAACAGATGAGTTTATTAAAGATGGGCAAATTGGTGAGGCATACCTGGGATTCTGGAGATATACAAAGTCGTGAGGCTGGCATCATATGCAAATGTGGCTTTACAAATTGGTTTATTTTCTAGCTGTATTTAAAGAGGTGTTCAAACTTACCTACTTAATCAATAAGCACCCCTCAAAAAACAGGTAAGATCGTGTTATGAATGGTTTGCATCTAAGAAAGACCAGGAAACACATTAGCCAATATACATTCCAAAATGGGTGATGCTGCTGTGTGAAATGCATGTGGATATGCACTTGAACTACATTCGGAGCGGGGAGGAGAGACAGAAACAGAGTGTCCTTGGATGGTGAGGTGGACTTCCAAAGCACTGAGGCTTTCTTAGGGAATAGCAATAAGTCCCTTTCTACTCAGGAAGCTCATCCGCCCTCACCTATAGCCCCAGCCCCACCTCCACCATTATTAGTTCCACAGCCTTTCCCCCTTGGGATTAAGGCTCTGCTCTGTTCTAGTGAAAAACCAGTGTTTCTGTGAAGAAATAACACCTTCCTCTTGTCAGTCATTTATACTTTACTGTGAAGGAGTCAGTGGCAGTTGCTTTCCTGAGAGCATGCTTTGAAGGACAGGGAGTGAGGGTACTGTGGCTCTCTGACGGGGGTAGGCAGCTGGTGGGGGTCCTAAGATGCGTAGTGGAGGGAGAAGCTGAGGCACTGAAGACAAACTCTGTGCTTATAAAGACTCTGGGACATGGGTCCTAGGCCAATTCTGAGCTATATGCAAAGAGTCAGGGTTCCTGTACACACCCTATCAACCTGGAACTGCTACTCCTATTTGTGACCTTGGATGTGTATTTGTGGGCAGGATGAGAGTTTGAAGACCCTGGAAACAGTTCCAAGTATTTCCAGCCATAAACCACCTTCAGACAAAGGTTCTTCCAGCATCCTAGTTGTTCAAGGTGAGCTAATGGAGACAGAAATATGACAATGCTTTCTAGGGTCCCTTCAGGGAAAATTCATCTCTTCCTCTCTCACACCCTTCTTAGCACTTATCACAGTCTCTCTTGATTCAGTATTTTTGTGTGTCTGTCTCTCCAACCACCTCTGAGTTCCCAGCAGGCAGGGAATGAGTCATTTCTATCTTTCTCTCTCCAAGGTGTCTAACAGAGTGGCCAGTAAGCATCCTTGAATTGGATAAAGTTGTGACGGAACACCCCAGGCATCCCAGCAGCCTCCATCCCCCACAAAAGACTGGCCTCCTGGGAGTGGCAGAATCACGGCCTCACTCTTAGGGCCACTGTATCTGCACCTTCTGCTCTAAAGAGAAGCCTCACAGGGTGAGTCAGGATTCATAACCTTGGGTTCCTACATTTGGGGTAGTCCTTGGACTCCTATGGCCAATGAAAATGGAGACACGGTGAACCTCTTCTAAGGCTTGGAGTGTGGCTTGCTCATCAGTGGCCCCTGGCGTCCAGTGTACACTGGTGTACGTTACCTGAGTCACTGAACACCATCCTTGGTTCTCTGTGAGAACAGGCCTATCAACCCCAAACTGTCCTGGCCTAAAACAACCCAGAAAAGAAAGAGCAGCAATGGCATTCTGCTAAATGAAACTGTGCTGCCCTGAAGGTGACCGTTCATAACAGCCAGTGATACGGGGAAGGAGCCACTGCAAGGGCCCTCAGGCTACAGCGCTTCTTGAGTTAATCACCTGGAAATACAAATTTAACTATCTGCCTGGCCACCCTGCTCCAGGGGCAAACCTTGTGTGCTTTTGTGGCTGAACACCGGGGCGTCAGTGGCAAAGCTGCACGCAGGCTGAATGCACTGGGCGCCTACTTTGACCTCCATTTCCCCACCTACCTCCAGTGAGGCACTGGGCCTTGGGTAGTTTGGGGTCTCCGCTACTGTTTAGGGATCGCCTTGGCAGCCCTGACTGGTCTCTCACAGCACTAGGGGACTGGCAGGCTCCGGGGCGACTGGGGGAGTCTGTGTGGGCCTTGGAGGATGGCTGGGGATCTGCCTGTTGCTCTGAGGGCTCCTGCAGGCTAAATGACCCTTTTGAGCCAAAGCCGGTCAAGCCTGAAGCAGCAAGAAGCATTTCTGGCCTAACTGCTCCTGGACCAGGCTGCAGGTCAGATTACTCAAGGTGGGGCGGGGGTGGGGGAGAGGGCAGGGCTGGAGTGGCTCCCAGAAGCAGCTAAGTAAATACCAACTTGCCTCATTCCTTTTCTGCGTGGTTCAGCCCTGATACACGCAGTAAGCTTAGACAGGTCCAGGTTTTAAATGCAACACTTCTCTGTCCTCTCTTTTTCTTCTTTCTTTATCCACTGCATTAGTTTTCCTACTGACTCAATGTTTAAATAAAGAGACAAATTCATGAATTATGCTTCATCCTCCAATAAAAATCATCTCTGTGGTTTTCAGTCTTCTTATAGGTACAAAGGCTTTACATAGTTGCCTGGGAAAGTACCAAACTGCCTTGTCCTTCTTGAAGTACCTATAAAAAAAAAAAAAAAAAAAAACAATGAGAAGACTCACCCATTTGAGTTCAGAGAGAGTCCTTGGTAACAATCCTGCAGCTTGTAGAAGGGCATTTGGTTTCCAAATCACTTTCCCCTATCTTATCTCATTTAGGCTGCAGAATAATGCTGGGTGATAAGCAAGGCGGGCATTTCTAACACTCCCATTTTTTTTCACAGAAACCCAAGCTCAGAGAGACAGACTTTGAACCCAGGTCTCTGACTCCCAGCCCATTGCTCTTTCCAGTACTTCTCCTTTATGGAAGAATGAACAGTTACCAACACAACAAGGTACTGGGGATTTAGAATTTCTAAACTGTAGGATTTCTAAAGTCCACTGGCTATGACTGCACAGCAAAAGGAAATCTCCCTCCTGAGCCTAGGCCCCAGATGACTCCCTGTCTTCACTACCAGCCTTGTCAGGGTTCCCTCTGAGCCAGGAACGTTGAGCTACCAGGGAACAAGCCCTTCCCGGGCTGCTCCACATCCAGCATTGCTGGATCCCTAATCTAGCAATAGTTCCTTCCCTTGGGATTCTCTCTCTAAAGCTGGGAGATAAGGGTGGAGTGGCAGATAGATGTTGCGTCATTATTACCCTCTCATTAGCAAACATCACAATGTGATCATTGCATCCTTTCCCCGATTGGCTTGGATAGGGCTTCAGAATCCTGCTGCACACACTTCAAGCAGCCACTATCAGTGGGTTGGAGTTGTTGCCCAAAGTAAAACTTCTAGGCTAGAAGAATGTGTCAAAGCTAAGGCCATCTAAAACAGCTAGCTGAAACCCCAGGGGGATGGTCAAGGAGGCTGCAGAGAACTGAGATGGTAAAGCCCAGAGATGTGCTCATATGGGTGGTGAGCACCTTTCCTGACGGATGAGAAAAATGAGCTCTCCTGGGTTATTTTCTTCATAGTCTGAACACAAGGCCACTTTTCTAAGTGTTTGAGGAATTAAGGAATCTAAAATATTTCCTTTATTTAGCTGCCTGGCGGATGCCCCTCACCCCATCCCAAGTTCTCATAAAAATGTAAATACTCCTGGAAGAGTTTAACAAATCCCTGCTAGCCTGCACTCTAATAGGACGGCCACATGTGGCTCCTGAGCCCCTGAAACAGGGCTGGTCTGAACCGAGCGATGCTGTGACTGAGAAGAATGTAAAATACCTCCCTAGCAATTTTTCATACTGATGACGTGTTCAAATGATAATATTTTAAATGCACTGGGCTTAATATATTAAAATGAATTTCACTGGTTTCTTTGTACTTTTTTCAATGTGGCTTTCAGAAAATTTTAAATTTCATACATAGTTTGAATTATGGTTTTTTTGTTTTTGTTTTTTTTTTGCGGTACGCGGGCCTCTCAGTGTTGTGGCCTCTCCCGTTGCGGAGCACAGGCTCCGGACGCGCAGGCTCAGCGGCCATGGCTCACGGGCCCAGCCGCTCCGCAGCATGTGGGATCTTCCCGGCCCGGGGCACGAACCCGTGTCCCCTGCATCGGCAGGCGGACTCTCAACCACTGCGCCACCAGGGAAGCCCCATTATGGTTTTTTTTTTTGGCTGTGCTGTGAGGCTTGCAGGATCTTAGTTCCTTACCAGGGATTGAACCCGGGCCCTCAGCAGTGAAAGCACAGAGTCCTAACCACTGACTTTCAGACCTGGTTTCCTTCTGAATAGAACCTCAACGTGGTGAGGACCACAAAACTTCTGCGGGCCCTGGGAGGAGGATGGGGTAGTTTTCTAGGAGGCTGGTGAGGCCGAGGCAGATCTTTCTGTCTTCCCATTTGTGCTGAGGCCTTGTTCTCACGGCCCCAGTCCTGACATTATTTCGATTTAGCAAAGCTTTTCTAGGGAGATAGGAAAGAGGTGGTCTTTGGAAAGAAGATAAAGGTAAAGCCAGTTGTTTGAGGGGTAGAGTGTCAGTGGTTCCCAGCATTATATTTGTGCCTGAGCAGAAAGAACAGAGGCTCAGGGAGAGACGAGCCTAAGTTCATATACTGGCCCTACCATTTGCTCCCTGGGTGGTGACCTTGGGGCTAGTTACTTAACCTCTTTGGGCCTCAGTTGTTGAATCTGTGGAAAGAGGATAATTCTTGTCTTACAGGCTGTTTGTTGAGAGAACTTCAGTATATCAAGCATCTGTTTTGTTACAGAATCTCAAATTCTGATCTTTCTCTCCCCCATCCTATGAAAGTGACTCCTTTAATTAAGCAGGTTGCTTTGAGGAAAGTTATTAGAAGCCTCGAGTAAATGGGGTCTTTGGAATGTCTACACATATGCTTGAGCTTCATGGCAGAAATCTAGGCTCAAGTGTTCTTGTGGTGTTCCACAGGCGTTTTAAAAATTAAAATTTCCGAATGTAGGACGGACAGATGCGCAATAGAAATACAGAGGGAATTCCCTGGCGGTCCAGTGGTTAGGACTCAGCGCTTTCACTGCTGGGACCTTGGTTCCATCCCTGGTCAGGGAACTAAGATCCTGCAAGCTACATGGCACAGACAAAAAAAAAAAAAAAAAAGAAAGAAATACAAACAAACAGAACTCAATGGATGAAGGTGGCACCTGCCCTTCCATGCAGTAGGTGTTGGCATTTTTGGTTGTCAGGTTCAATGTTAGCATCATCCACACTGCCCTGAGAGCAAACATAAACTGGGTGGCTCATCGTTCCTAATGGTGGTATAGGAACTGAGAAGGCCCTTCTCTGTGTGTAGAGAATAGTGCTCTCTTCGTGACTCATCACGCCTAGTTCTTCCTTCAATACACAACTGGTAAGAAAAGTATGATGTCACTTACCAACAAACCATCCATCGTCACACTTTTCCATGACATCAACAATATCTCCATCTCGGAGTTCCAATTCATCATCATTCTGTGGTATATAGCTATACAATGCTTGGTAGCTAAATCTGTGAGAGAAATAAACATTGACTCAAACACTGATGGAATTAAATAATGAGTTTTAAAAACCCATTTCAGCTGAATCAACATTTGGGTAGTGTTTCCTACTCATCAGTGGGGATAAAAGTATTTTATTGGCTATTTCTCTAATAATTTGGGGAGATCCATGTGATAAGCAAATTAAGATTCACAGGGATGGGGAACTTTTGAGAAGCAAGTCCTGATCAGTCCTTTTATTCAGTTTCATTTGGTTACCACAGCCAAGCTTTTTTGTCTAGATGCTCCCCCTTTAAAGTTAATTGAGTCTTTTTCTTAACATAGGGTAATACATGTCGATTATCAAGGATAATCAGAAGTTACTTAGGTCCAGAGACAGACATTATATTCTGGTCACATACATTGGAGAACATGAGGCAATTGTCATGTATATATATAATTTTTTAAAGTACATCTCAATTGCCTCACTGTTCAGCAAAAGTACCTTGAGTTTCTTTACGTGCCAACACACATTTCATTAATTGCTTTTAAACGTGGATGCCACTTTTCTGAAACTCTTGAAAGCATTTCTATCCCAGTGATGTTTGGGGTTAAGATTTTTATTTGCTTGTTAGTTGGCCTTAAGGCAATTTGGTCTGTTCTGACAACAGGCTCTGGAAAAAGCTGGACTACTTGTGAAATCTGATACCTGTTTTGGCAGCAAATAAAGGCTTGCTTTCATTTACTCTTTCGATAGATATTTAAGAAGCACCTACTATGCACCAGTTCACAGTTCTGTTTACTTGCTACTTTGAAACACAACAGTAGCAGGTAAAACTTTGCAAACCAGCCCATCATCTACCATTTTCAGTGGATGTCAGTGAATGCCAGCATGTGGGCAAGAGAGACTAGAAACGAGTAAGTGGAGTCAGTTCCTAGGTTCTGCTCTCTGCTAAAACCAAAGGGGCAATTTAATTTTACATATTTATTCAAATGTAGTGAAACTCTGGTAGATGGATCTGCCCGCCAGAAGGAAGGTCTCTAATGAGGAATTAAGAGTTGCAGATGGATTTCCAGTTGGTAAATGAATACGTTTTGATGTTTCTGTATTTGCCTGCTGTCTCTTACCCAACCTGGACTCGTTACGATGCCTCAGGCCCTTTACTGCCGCTGTGGCTGCTTTGCCACTCTCAGCTCTGGGAGATTACTCCTGTTATCTGCCTCACTGTCTCACCCCAGACAGCGGAGACCGGCTGGAAGCAGTCCTGCAACCTTGCTGCTTGGGTCCCCGACTGGCTCTAATTTTGGAGGGGCTTCATACTGTTTGGACACAGTTCCATAGAGTCCTTCCCCCGCCTCTGAGCAGAGCTTTAATTTTCCTCCCCTCCTGCCCCTACTGCCATGTGTAAGGAAGGGTCCCTGGTCCTGGCCAGGCTAAACTCCCTTCCCTGGGCTATTTCCTCGACTTAACGTCTTCTCTCTTACATCTTTCGATTCTGTTAACTCCTTCTCAAGTATAGATGTGCTTAAGCCTCTGCATACTCCCTGAACCTACAGTAGCCTCCCTGTCGCCCGCTCCGCCCACCCACCATCGCACAGACTCATCAGCCCTCTGTAACACAGGGTCTGCCTGCAGCAGCGCTGTCATTGCAGAGGTCACCAACGATTTCTCCAGGTGCCACCTGGAGGACATTTCTCATTTCCTACCCTCCTCGCCTCTCTGAAGCAGGGGCACCACTGGCCACACACTGCTTGCTCTGTGGCACACAGTGAGTGCTCCTAGACCCTCGCCTGTGTCTCCTGCTGTCTCCTTTGCTGGCTGCTACTCTGTTGCCTTAAAAGTTGGTTCCCCAAGGACCTATCCTCAGTTCTCTTCTCCCTTTCTCCCAATCTCCTCGGGGAATCTTATATAATCTTATATTCTTCCATGCACCAGAGGCCCACTCTTTCCTAGCTCAGGCCCTCACCACTTTTTTGCTGTATTCATATCTCCAGACCACTATCTTTGTCCTTCGTCTCTGAAATCCTCTCTCCACTCTGTTGACTGATGTATCTACCTAAAACGAAATCCAATTCATGTGTTCCTCTTTTTTTTTTTTCTGGCCACGCTGCGTGGCTTGCAGGATCTTAGTTTCCCGACCAGGGATTGAAGCCGGGGGCCACAGCAGTGAAAGCGCTGAGTCCTAACCACTGGACCCACCAGGGAACTCCCAAGTATGGTCCTGATTTTAAAACCCTTCAGTGGCTCCTGAGTGAATGCAGACTAAAATCCAAATTTATTTCAGTTGCATCCTACAGTCTGGTCCTAACCTGCTCCTTGAGCTTTGTCTCCATTCCCTCCATGAACTGCACACCGTGGCCACAGGGGTTTTTCCATGTTCTCCAAACACACTACCTACTCCGGGCCTTTGCACGTTTGGTTTGCTCAGCTGAGAAGACCTTTTACCTCCCTGCTCTAGCTCTCAAATCCGATCTGTCTTTCAATGCTTATTCCAGAACCCCCTTCCTCTGTGAATGGAGTTTACTCCTTTGTGCTTAGAACATAGATAGCCAATACTTTTTTTTTTTTTTAAATGAATGGATCAACCCTATTCATTCCTCTCCAGTCAGAATTAACACTCCTTCCTCTACACTATCACAGCACTAGGAATGAAACCAGTCAGCGCAGCTCCCAGTTGCCCTATATGGCAGTAAATTCTTTACCTCTCTCCCCCAAGAGTCCATGACCTCCTTTATTTACCTGCCACCTATTTTCACGTTGGCTGATGGGAAACAGCCTTAACTAGAAACCCTCAGAGAAGCTTGGAGTGACTGGTTCATCCCCCCAAATGGCTGCCCTTCCCACAGTCAGTCAGTGACCCACTTCCTAAGCCCAATGGTCTACTGAGAACTCGAGAACTGAGGTTCGCCAAGTGTACTTACAAATCCTGGGAGGTTTGACTCCTGTCTGGGGTGACTCTTCGCTGCTGGGCTTGAGGTTGCTGAGAAATGATTAGAGATGATTTATTGTCAGAAGGGGATACCTTGTGATGAAAGTCAAGGGGATGAGAAACAGTGCTGCAGTAATGAACAGATTTTTCGGCAATGTTTATGATCTCATTGCAAACTGCTTCCTGTGGTGGCCCCGAGATATCCAGAAACCCCCATAAAACAGTCAACATGGGGACAAAAAAAAAGAAAGAGAGGAAGAGATGTAACATTCCAGACGAAGCACATAAGTCCAGGGAAACAACAGAGTTGAAGATCCAGGTTAAAAAAATAGATATTCCAGTAGTGGAGTGCAGGAGGAATCCAGGTGTAAGCATGGAAAAAACAGGTAAGATACAGAAGAATTTGGGATTTAGTATGAATATTTAAAAAAAAAAAAGGCAGCAGCATAAAAGCCTGTAATTAGTGAGTAACTGTTACAAATGGAATAATTACAGGATAGAAATGCAAGTATGTATCCCCAATCATGCACTAATATATTAATTTAATCCCACATGTAGGCAGAGTAGAAATATGGTCTCTAAATTCCTCTGCTTTTTTTTTTTTTTGAGGGGAGAGGGTGGCCTAACATCTCTCTCTACTACAATAGTCATATAATTCTTGTAAATAATGGCTCTGTGAGTTAACCAGGCATTACTCCAGTCTAGACTCTACAAATCAGTAAGAATTCTCTTTAGAAAAGCTACAGTCTTATTCAACAGGCATCTTACCACATAGCTCTTTTCAGATTCTGTGAGATCAGGTCCTGCTCTCAATGAATGATGAGAAGGCTGTGATCACCAAGCAAATTATAAGGGAGACATTTTAGCAGATGTCACATTGGAAAGGATTCAAAATAAAAGTGTGAGCAAATACACATACCACACCATCACATTCAATGACACCGGATACTCGTGGCCTGTGGCCACCGAGTTTCCAAGACAACACGGTGGGTGCAGAGGAGAAAATGCAACGTACAGAGTTAGAAGCAAGGTTCCAGGCAATGAAATGAGCACTTGGGAACATGGCTGCAGTGAGGTGAGAATGAACAACACAGGGACCCCAGATTGGCAGGGAAGAGACACAGAAGGGCTACCTTAAGGAACAGTTATGTCCCTCTGTAACCACACAGGTTGGTCCCCTTGCTCTCAGCTGGCAAGCATCTATGGAAGGGCTGCTGTACCAAAAGCCAGTTCCACTTATTCTGACTGGGAACCTCCTCTGGCCGAGCAGGCTCATAAAAGTATCAGGTATGCCCTTTTCCCGTGTGTATAAAAAGAGCAACACTTTTGAAAAACTCCTTGGTAATATGTGACGTATCAAGTGAGACTGTTCCCCAGGAAAAACCTGCACATGATACTCTCCAGCTAAGTATGCGATCGATGAGTTCTGATATCTCATGGGGCAGAGCTTGCTTCCAGAAACAGGATGGTGTGTCCTGACACACTGGTAGAAATGAAACTATCACTCTTCACTCACCAGCTTAGACCCCACATGCTGACATGGAAATAAAGTGCAATCGTGGCCAAGCGGACCTGTCTTTTAAGTAAGGATCCTATAGCACAGGCCAGGCCTTCACTGGAAGAATGTCTGGAATTATTTATCCCAGAGAGGATTCAAATCCAAGCTCTAAGAAGTCTCCCTAAATGAATATTTGAAGAGCCATCCTTGGAGAAACCCTCCAGCTAACGTGCAATAATAGTGATGAGTCACAGCAGCTCCAGGGCCTTCTAGAAGAGCGTTCAGATCTTCAGTGTGTGACCCCCTTGTTTCACAGGAAGGCCCAGAGAGGGTGAGGGCCTCCCCTGAGGTCACCCAGCAAGTTAGTGGTAGACCTGCCTCCTGGATTCACCTACTGTCCCACTGGACCTTCTCTTTCATCCTCGGACCATTTCCCTCATTATTAAGTGTGCTCACTGACATTATTCTCAATGAGTCCCACAGGAACCCTGGAGACAGGAAGGACAGGGTTTATCATCCCATTTTCTTTTAAAGCCCAGGAAGCGGATGCTCAGAGGGGTTTAGTGCATTCCCCAATGTCACACAGCTAACAAGAGGTAACACTGCCCCACCACACCATCCCTTCCTGTTCGTCTCCGCTGTAAATTCTCATCCATTAGCATGGCCTGCAGGACCAGCTTTCATCCCAGCCATCACTTCTATACTCTCATCCTTTTGGAAAACCTTTTCAAGTTCTCCAAACTGCAATCTCTTAAACCAGCGCCCTTGGACTCGGGGAGAAGAGACAGAACTGCAAGGGTTCTGCTCTTTAGAAGACGTCTCAGGACCCGCGGGCCTTTGCCAGGTGACTGGGAGCTGACCTTGTGTGGCCCCACTCACTGCCCATCCAGCCTCTGGATCAAGGCTTCTGCATAACAAAGGAAAATAATGACACTCCCAGGCATCTACTATATGGGCTTCTATGTGGCAGCACTGAGTGGGTGATACCTACAGGCAGATTTTGACTTGATAGAAGGTAAAACTTTCTAAACATGAGAGCTGTCCAACAGAAGGGACTTGCCTCGAGAGGAGGTGAGTGGTCAGTCCCAGCAGCTGTTCCAGCTGAGGCAGTGTTGACTTTTGCTAGATGGGATATTGTAGAGCACTGCTGCTCAAACCCTAATGTATGTCAGATTCACCTGGGATCCTGTTAAAATGCAGATTCTCATCTGCCACATCTGGGATGCATCCTAAGCCTGTTCATTTCCATTTGGTGGTGCCCATGCTGCTGGTCCACAGACCAACTTTTGGGGAGCAAGGCTGCAGAGCACCTCGGTTACCCAACACTGAGATTCTTCAGCTACAGTGTGCCAAGACTGGTGGGTCTGGCTCACCTCGTGAAAATAAAAGTTCTCATAAAGAGAGAAAAGATTTCCAAACTCCAGCTGGTGGCCTAACAACCTCAGGTCAAGTGCAGCACAAAGAGAGGATGCAGACAATTTACTGAGATGACCTCCAGTTTACCAAAGCCCCACAGCATCTTTCGAATCAACTTTAATCCTAAAGGAGTGACTGGAATCAATCATCTAGCAAATACTTCACACTTAAATTTAAAAGAGTTTTGGTGAATCAGCTACCTTAAGAACCACCTGATAGTTTACTATCCCCCTTTTTTTTTTTTTTTTTTTTGGCTGAGCCGTGTGGCATACAGGATCCTAGTTCCCCGACCAGGGATCAAACCCATGCCCCCTGGACCACCAGGGAGGTCCCACTGTCCCTTTCTTTTGTAAAGCATCTTTTTTTTTTTTTAAAGTCGCTTTCAAAGCACATATAGGGGGGCTTCCCTGGTGGCACAGGGGTTGAGAATCTGCCTGCTAATGCAGGGGACACGGGTTCGAGCCCTGGTCCGGGAGGATCCCATAGGCCGTGGAGCAACTAGGCCCGTGAGCCACAACTAGTGAGCCTGCATGTCTGGAGCCTGTGCTCCACAACAAGAGAGGCCGCGATAGTGAGAGGCCCGCACACTGCGATGAAGAGTGGCCCCCGCTTGCCACAACTAGAGAAAGCCCTCGCACAGAAACGAAGATCCAACACACCAAAAATAAATAAATTAATAAACTCCTACTTCCAACATCTTAAAAAAAAAAACACATATAGGTCCATTACCTCGCATGACTTTTATACTCACCCTTTGACTTGGGGAGGGCAGAAAAGGAAATTTTAAGGCTCATGGAATTCTGAAGATTTTCACAAGGTGGCAAAGCCACTGAGTACTGAACCTCTCAGGTTCTAGTCGCCATACACCACCTCCCTCTTGGCTCGTGATGGGATAGCTGGGGTAAGGATGATAGCAACACCCAGCTTCTGCCTCTCCTGAAAACAGGCACTGTAACTTTTCTTGAATACTTTTTCTTTGTGTAAAAGGTCCAGTGTGCAGTAATGGATGTCATCCAATCATTAACTCAAGGATCCGCAGTTCTGAGAAGGGATCCTGACCCAGCTGATACCCTCCTTGGACTCAGGTCATATGCAAACCAGAGGATGATCGTCACCGCAACCTTCACATCTAGACAAACTTAACATCTAGTACAAACTCAACTCATCCCTGAGAGTCACCTGGTTGCTTACTTAACGTCTGTGGAATAAATGAAGACGGCAAGAAGAATATTTATCCTGTTAGGGAAGATGGGAAGATTCAGTTTCTCCCTATTTGAAATGCATTCCTTAGATTTAAGCCAAACATCTCATACAGCGGAAATGTAAACAGTTTTTTTGGGGGGGAGTGGGGTGGGTGGAGTAGAGGTGGGTACAGCATGTGGACCTTTGGTGGAGATGGAAACCATTGATATCCGTTACAGGGACTCGCCCTTCACTTTGAAGGCTGTTTACTTTCAGACATTTTTTCCCTCTGGGCGTATGTTTTGTCTTTCCCTGGTCTCACTTTCTAACCATATACAGCTTTATATATCTCTTCCTCTGAACTTATCCTATCCAATACGGTAGCCAGTAGCCACATGTATCTACTCAACACTTGAGATGGGGCCAGTATGGACTGTGTCATAAGTGTAAAATTATTTACACTTCTTACGAAATTATTTTTTACAAAATTATTTCCCAAACTTAGTATAAAATGTAAAATAGCTCAACAATTATCCTGATTATATATTAAAATGATACTATTTTAGATATGTTTGGTTAAATCAAATATAACTAAAATTAATTTCACTTACTCCATTTTACTACCAGAAAATTTTAAATTACGTACGTGACTCACGTTATATTTCCGCTGGCCAGTGATGCTGCCAACCCCTCCCGGGTCTTAGCGTACACCCTTCTTTAAGCCTAAAAGTGGACAAAGTTCTAACCAGGACCTCAGCCAGGGCTGGGGATAAAGGGACTATTATCTCATGCTAAGTACACTTCAGACTCTTGGAAATACATTCCAGTTTTTCACATGTTTAGAAAAACAGCCACCAGCACCCCCCGCCCCGCCCCACTGCACTGCCCTCCCGGATCAACAGTAAGCAGGTGATAGTTGCTGATCCAGAAACAGCTTTTCTTCCATATTTGCACACAGAAACACAAGTCGGCCCTCCTGGCCTGGAGCTTTTGTTTCATTCTTCCGAGTGAGCAGCCCTTCATGTGTCCTTGCTCTGTGGCCCTGCTGCCTTTCTACCTTCAGTTCACAGCGGTCCCTCAGAAATCTGACCCTGCATCCCTGGGGCTGTTAATCCCTCTGGATCCACAAAAAACACCTGGTGCTCCTATGAGTTACTAAGCATTCTCTTCCAGCTCTGGGCGTGTGCCAAAGCCTTGAAGCCCAAAATAAAATGTCCCCAGGCTAGAGGCCATCAGGAAGTCCTGGCGACGTGGACAGGGCAGAGGACTCCACCTCCACGTGGCCCCGAGCCCCTCTAGAAGCGGCAGGAGTCTCTGCTCTCCCAACCTGCGTGCGTCTCTCAGAGATGGCGTGCCTCTGCTCATCACATACCCCGAATCTCCTCTCCTCAGACCTCACCTCTCTGGTGACCCACACTGTCCTCCCAGGGGACACTGGACTGGGAGGGAGGAAACTGGGTTCCAGGACAGGGTCTCCCAGTAATTTATTGATTTTTGAGCAAAATGCTTAACTTCTTTGGATTTCAAGTTCTTAGGAAAATAAGAGGCTTGGGCATGATTTACATAAACATCTTTTTTGGCTCTAAAGTTCTAATGTAGTCATTAGACTGTGCTCGTCCTATGAATTGAGAACCAGGGCTGGGCAAGGCTGACCTGGCTTAAGGGGGCCAGCACTCCACTCACTGCCCACTGGACAGTCGCCTCCGGGTGGCTGGAGAGCTCACCTCTGGCAGTGTGGGAGGCGAGGAGCTGCCCGGATGGTAGAGGGAGAGGTGCAGCTCCTGGAAGACCGCAGGCAAACTCTGCCAGAGCAGTTAGAAGACCTGAAAGACAGGCTCCTGGCTTTCGGCTCTAGGAAACCTCCGCAGGTCCTGCAGAACAGTCTGACTCCACTGAGTTTTCCTCTTGCATTTATTAAGAAAAAGATCCCAGCTTACGTATAAAACTAATTACCACCAATTAGTTCAACTGCTTACCGCCTAGACTCAATCTCCTTGCAGATCAGTCCACGGACAACACATCGGCGTTGTTGTGACGTGAATCTGATGACAGCACTGAACTTAACACGCTCAGCCTTCTCATAGTCTGTGGCGGGGTATGTTTCTTTCCCAAAACAATCAGACGAGTGATGGCAAATATGTATCCAAGTATGAAGGAACCAAAAGCTTTCCAAGAGGATGCCTTTGTACTCGAGGTGAGAGAGAATAACGAGAAGCACTGATTTACAGAGTGCAAATTCTAAATGTTCTAAAGTCTGGATTTGTATAACCAAAGTAAAAGAATTCTTCCACCTTCTACTTTCTTGTGTCCCCCAACCCCATCTTCCTCTCCTAGGTGGAATGGAGTAAGGAGGATAAAATAAACTACTTTTGTTTCTTTTCCCTGTCAGCAAGTATTTATCGAGTCCCAGCTACTTGCTCTGTGCTAGGTTCATTCATCTCCAGGAAACCTCATTTCGTCCTCATAATAACTCAATAAGGCAATCAGTATTTACCTCATCTTACAAAACTAAGACCCAACATGTCAGAGTTGGGAATTGAAGCGCCAGGATTGGAACCCCATTCTCTCTGACTCCAAGTTCCCTGCCCTCCCAACACACCCTGATCTGCCGGGCTGTGCTCTGCCAGAGGGGAAGACGTCAGAATAGCTGAGGGAGGTGCCCATCAAGAGACCGCCTTAAGTCGCCCCGTACTCTGCAGCTGGCATGAGCGTTTCTACTGCAATCCTCCATTTCTCCTAACACCTTTGTAGGGGTGGACACTGCAACTGCAGGTTCCCTGCACCTTAGGTGTTGAGCGCATACCTGCTGATCATTTTTCTAAGAACTGCAGCCAATGTCTCTCCATCCTGTACACTGTTGAACACCCTCTGTATATATTGAGAGGTTTCCCTTCTGAGTGAGTCAAAGGAAAATGTTTCCCCTTATTAGGTGGGTATTTTAACATTTCTTATTTTCTTTTTGTTCTTGTAAGTTGCATCACATGCTTTCCCTTCTACTTCTGATTTCCATGCTCAAAGAGGGCCTATGCCTTTGTTCTTACCTTTCTGGGAACTAACCTAGTTTCCATGCGGTAAGGGATGTTCCCTCTGAGTTCACCAAAGCACATCTTCCTGTCATCTTTCCCTCTCTCCTCTCCTTTCTCTAAGGCTGTAGTTTGTTCTTATGCTTCTCAGATGCTTTGAAGACACAGAGCTTTCCTGAATACTTTTATTTAAACGTGATGCCCTCAGATTTTACCGTTTGATTGGCTTTCTCCTCTTTAGGACCCAAACTGACATCACATAGGTTTTGTCACTTTTCTCAGCCCTCAGTGCTGTCATTGTAAAAGTAGAGTAGACTGGGGGTTCACAACCTGGGCGAGGGGGTCTGTGGACTCCTAGGGAGCTCTCAGAATGATTCAGGTGTGAATCTCCTAAAACTTTATGCAAAATTGTATGTGTGCCACCCTCTTTCCCAAACAACTGGCCTAGAGTCCTCAGCTAACCTCAGGTTCTCAAAGGTTCTGTGATCCAGAAAAAGTTACGAGTCACTGGAGTAGATGATACTTAAAGATTCTTTTAAATTCAGAAATTCTGTGAGGATCTCTCATTCAGTTGTAGGAGCTCTTAACAACAAAGTCTGGATGCCAGTCTGCAAACAGTGCTATCTTGGGGAAAGCTCAGAAAATATTTGATGATGCTAATGGTGGAGATCTCCCAGATGATATTCCCCTTCACTTTCTTGACCAATTGTCCTAAACCTTCTTGGCCAAAATTTACACGCAACAAGATCCAAGAACTTGGTTGATAATTCTGAACTCTTGGGCATTTTGGATGTGTTTGTGTGTATGTCTTTGTCCAATTGGTTAAGTTGTCCCTCGAAAAAGAAAAGGGAAAGCTTTTGTTTTTCTGTTGTGAAAGTCCACAGGTCTATCATAAACCCCCTCCTTAAAATTTTGTATTTGTTCTTCTCTCTCCTTGTAACTGAAATTCACAGGATTTTTAGCTGATCATAGAATATCAAAGCTAACAGGAAGTTATCTTTGTCTGAATCTTTTGTTTATGGATGAGGAAGCTGCCAGAGAAAGGAAGTGATTCACCCAAAGACACACAGCAGGCTCATGGCAAAGCGGGAGCTAGAGCCCAGGAATCCTGACCTGCAGTGCAGCACCCTTCCCAACGATCCCGCTTCCCCTAAACGCTCCCTACCTCTCATTCACCCCTTTCTGCTCTTCAGAGAACACCACGAGCAACCAACCCAATGTCTCATCAGCTTGGGAGTCTTCAAAGGAGTGAAAAGTCAAACCCTTTCACAGCTGCAGAGATGGGGGCAGTGGGCTGGGCTGGACAGGTGACTCAGGAGAAGGAAAGCAGCAAAGCAGGGACTAACACAATTAGGGAATGCTGATGAGCAATTAGCAAGGGTCACAGGACTTGAGGAAGATGACCAGACACACTGGGAGAAGGTGCTGACCAGTATCCACAAGAGGCACCAATCAGCCCTCCAAGCTCGGCTCCCAGCCCCTTCTGTCCACCTGCGGAAGCGTCAGTGAAACCAGGAACTCACGACTCCCCTCCCTCCTCTCACGTTCCTACTCCTGGGGCTTGGCTGGGCTATTTGCTTGCCTTGAATGCCGCCCTCCTGCTGTTCACCTATCATAAAACCCCCAGTTCTTTAAGCCCCAGATCAAAAGCCGCTTTTCTCTTAAAGTCTTTCCATCTTCCTCTTCCTGCCGCTTATTATTTCTTCCCATCTTGAACTCTCAGAGCGAACTGTTTGTGACCCTACTTCCCTGTCTGCGTTACAATTGTGAACATGTCTCATCCCCCCAGTGGAGCTCATACACTCCTTTAGTTGGGGTCAGTCATATTGTATTCTTTCTTTCACTCAAAAAATATTCATTGAGTGCCTTCCATATCTCAGGGGTTCTGGTCCCTTATGCTCTAATGGTGACAAACAAAGGGACGAATACAATAGAGCTGATAAGTGCCCCTTAGGTCAGGTGCAGGGAGCTGTGAAAGCACAAAGTCCAGCATTTAATCTAGTCTTGCAGGGGGAGGGAAAAGTTGTCAGGAAAGGCTTCCTGGAAGGAGCAGCATCTAAGTGGAAAAGTGAAGGACAGGTGGGAATTTCCCAGACATACAAAGCAAGGGAGGCTTTGGAAGGTGAGGCTGGCTTGCTGTCTAAGGGGCCTGATCACATGGGGCCTTCCTAAGCCCATGAAGGAGGAGAGACTTTCCTGAGAGCAAAGGGGAGCCCCTGACGATGTTCACTCCTCTGTGCCTCTTGCAGCACTTAGCACAGTGCCTAGAACATCCTAGATGCTTGAATGGGAGAGGCAATGGTCATAACATTTCCCAATGTCTTTTCATGCTCTCAGGTTACATTCCCTCGACTTATGGGTCAGATGCTCAACCTAGCTTCCCAACAGTGATAACAAAATTGAACTACTGGTTTAGCACCGCACAGCAAGGACAAGCGTGGCTGGCAGTTCTCCTGATAACGCAGACTGGTCTGGAATGCATTTATTCAAATAAGTGACACAGCCTGAGATCACATCTTGTGACTGGATCACCAGAGAATACCTGTCATTCAAGCCCTTCCCATCTTTAGCTCTGTCATCCAAAGAGGCCCTCAAGAGGCAGAAAGCTTCTTTTGCAGGACCTCATTTCCCGGGTTGCCATCCTGCTCCCAGTGCCAGGAGGGGAAGGCAAAGGGGCTTGGGAGGGAGTGTGTGGGCAGGAGCCCTTTTCACACAACCCCCAGCTCTCAACAGGGAGCAAGATGGGTGCCGTGGAGAAGGGGCTCGTGCTGGGAAAGCAGGAGGAAGGGAGGGGACAGGAAGCGGTGCACTTGGGGTCTGGAAGCCCACCAAGAAAGGCAAATCAGTTTTCAACAAGCCTGGCTTTCTGTGTTGCCAGCCCCCTCCTCTCCTCGTTAGGAAGCGGGAAGTGCGTACCACTAATCTCACCCGAGCGAGCGCCATGCGCACTTCCTGTGCACACTGGGTCCTGGCGTCAGGCCGCAATGACTCACTGCTGACCATAACGAGGCCTCCAGGCCCCAGGCGCTGACTTAGAACATTTACAGAATTGTTCCTGTGTTGAGACATTCACTTCTTTTCAACCAGCCACTTCACCCGCTCTCCCCCGGCGAACTATTCATTCCTGACTAGACACACCCTTCTTTCCTCACAGAACACCCCTTCCAGGAGCACCTGCTCCCGGGCCAGGTAAAACCCTCCCCAGGTATTCTCTTTCCTCAGGCCCACACAATCCACTTTAGGGAGCCTTCCCACATGCCAGGCACCACACCCACCTCATTTAATCCTTACACTGCCCTTCGAGGGAGGGACAGAGTTCCACTCCTACTTTGCATAGGAGAAAACCAGTGGGGAGGCTAAGCCTGGTTATTTATCATTATCCCACACTGTCCTTCCTTGCAGCAATGATGCCCCACTCCCCGCCACAGGCTGGGGCTGCAGGTCTGGCCTCACCTGTGCTTTAGGCCGCTGGGCTCCTGCGGCCTCCAAGCACACCTCTACTGCTGTGTCCGTCAGACTCACTGAAACATAAGGCTCCTCAAGGGCAGAGATGAGATAACCCCTGTATCCTGCCCAGAGGCTGGTGTCTACAGGCCTTCAATCAACTATTTGTTGAGTAAATGACACTTTAAAGGGAAACTGGGATTGCAGGTCTGAGGATCAAGCATCGTCTATCATGGACATTGTGCACAGTAGATAATAAATGATTTGGAGACATCTTCAAGAATTCTATCTGGTTCGAAAAACATTCTAGAATGTTCTCAGTTCCAGAAGCAGCTCTCCATCACCCAAAGCGGATAGCTTCCATTTGTAAAGTGCTGACATGTTCCGTTCCCAGCCCCTGTGCTTAGCACTTTACATGCATCACTTCGTGGAATCCTCTCAACCAGACTCTGAGGTAGGTGTCAATCTCCATTTTATGGATGAGGAAACTGAAGCTCAGAGAGGGGAAGTAACTCACTCCCAAGTCACTGGACAGTAGAGGTGAGCAGGCATTCAAACCTGGCTGCTTTAGAGAAGCTGCCCAAATCTTTGCCTTCTGGGGTAGTAAACAACGTAGCCAAAATTAGAACCGTGATCCAACTGCTAAGTTCATCTCCCCCTGCCCCCAAATTTTCAGCCCTCAAAACACCCTAGGGCCGCCCTGGTCCAAACCCCCAAATCCGGATAGCTGACCCGGAGAGAAAAATGGGACAGTCACCTAAAACCCTGGCCTGCCTTTCAAGGAGCCCAGCACGGGGCCACTCCCCCCAGAACCAAAACGCATTTGCTCTTCAGTGAACAAGTCAGCTCGCACACAAACACGAGACAGGACGAAGACCTGACACGGCTGAGCGCTGGCAGGCAGAGCACCGTGGGTTACGGAAACGAAGCGTGTCGCACACAAAACCGAATCACACGGAGCCCCACCGAAGCCTGGTGTTCTCGGCCGTGTTGGGCAGAGGGAGGATCGTCCCCCAGCACGACGGGGCCGGGAGGAAGGCCTGCCTCCTCGTGGGCTTTTGCACCAGCCCAGGAGGTGCCCAACGTGGGGGTCGCTTCTGAATCACCTTGAGAGGCCAGGATACAGACTGTCCTCTGCCTCCACTGTCCCAGCCCTGACACCTTAGTGGACGACCCCTCCGTTCCCTCCTGGGTCATATTTTTGTTCCCAAGAAAGCAAACAGCTCTCACGGGCGTCCACGCGGCCAGGGGTGAGCCCACCCTGCTGGCCAGGACACCCGGGCACACACGGGCATGCTGCAGGCCTACCTCGCTCGCGGCAGTCCGAGCGGCCTTCCTCTCGGCCGGCTCGCCACCTCTCTGCAGCTCTGAGGGCTCAGCCTCCCTTCCCGGGAAAGGGCTACCCCGGGGCTGGCGGGGCCGGCTCTCCTCTGGGGTGTGGAGCTCTGTGGGTCTCTGTTCGGTGCTCAGACACCTGACCACGTCTGACGGTCTCAGGCAGCTCTTCTTAGAGATGGCGGGTCCACCCGGGCATCTCTCACCTGCCTCCCTGTCTGCTTTCCTCTCATGTGCTCCACTTCCTTCTCGCCACGGCTGCCGCTCACCCTGGCTGCTAAAGGCGTCACTAAGCTCCGAGATGACCCTGTCCGAACGCCCAAGCCTCAGCTGGGAGAAGCTATCCTTGAGGACCCCTGGAGGTGGCACGTGGGTACCACCATCTCCGCTGGCGTGGAGGGAGGTCTGGGAACCGGGCGCCAGGGAGCAGGCTTTGTGCGGGGGAGGCAGGGCCAGCGGGGAGACTGCTGAGCGTGGGGTGGCCCAGGCCGACCAGCCCGAACGGGGGACGCTGAGGGTAAGGGAGGAGCTGGGCCTCGCCCACAAGGCCAGGGGTTCAGGGCTATAGACAGAAGCCTCTGGCAGAGGAGGCAAGGGTGGGGTCAGGGCCAGAGGCCGCCTGCTCGGGACTCCTACGGTCAGCGAGATCCACTCAGAGGTGACAGCGTGCATCTCGGGGGACAGGGCTCGGTGGGCGTGGGGCAGAGATGAGGGGGCTGGCGTGATGAGCTTGCTGTGACCGGGAAACTTCAAAAGAAAAGGAGAGAGAGGAAAACAAAAGAAGCAAAAGGCACAAGTGTCAGCACAGAGAAGAAAAGGGGAAAATAATCACAAGGGCTATATGGAGAGGAGTGAAATGGAGAGGAAGAGCAGGACACTCTGGTGTCCAAAAAGGAAATCATCTGGTTAGGTTGGGAGAGAAACTGGGATGTGGGTGCATGCGTGTGGATGCGCGGGTGTGTGCAGGCGGGGGGAGGATGGAGAAGCACGCGGTATGGAGATGGGAGAAAGGGTCCCATCAGGGCAGGAACAGACGGTGCCGGCTGGTCTGTGGAATCAGACTTGTAAAGGGACACACTGGAAGCACCCCACCCAACCGCCTCTGCCAATGCAGCCTTGACCCAGAGCCATGAGGAGAAAAAGGTGTCCTGGTTGAACCACTGTGCTGTACACCTGACACTAATATAACATTGTATGTCAACTAGACTTCAATAAAAGTTTAACAAGGCCTGCCACTGCTCTGACCCTTCTTGGGCTTTTATTCTCTCTAGGGGGGCTCAGCAGAGAGCCTTCCAGGGAGGAGTATGAGTATCGTAGTCATCTTGTTTTATAGTTGTGCTTGGCTACAGTCAAGCGAAAAATCTAGTTGAGTTCCCCATGCTATGACGAAGCAGAACGCCCTGCGCCTGGCTCACACCCTCTCCTCGAGAGATCATAGGATCTGGATCTCGCTGTGCAGGAAGCCCTGGGTCAGCCCATCTCATGCTTCCTGCCAAGAACCATCTCCTGGGGTCAGCAGTGGCAGGTGGGAGAGGAGGAAATGATTAGAAGATGAGAGAAAAGAGGCACCATCCAAGTGTCCCCAGGTCCTGCTCTCATTTCTCTGGCCATACTCCCTGTAACTTACCACTTATGGTCAGTCTATTTCACAAGCAGTCACCCCACTGTGCCTCTCCTGAACCCAAGGTCTGATTTTTTTCTTGGCTTTGGGAAAGTGGGGATGGGTTTGGAATAATGTATATTTTAAAACAAGTTTGTTCACAATTAATGTTCAGGCAAGCAAAGATCTTATTATGCCTATGAATCTACTTCTTTTCAGCCCAGTACAGACAGAGACACTGTTCCTTTTCCAACCCGGTTCTTGATTGCAAAGAACACTCTGAATCCAGTCTATATGTCTGAGGATGAGCCCATGAAATTCTCTCTTTCAATCTTTGTCTTCTACAGGCCAATCTTGACCAGTAAGATGACTAAGAGAACCATACTGGCCATGGGACACTGGTGGTATCCAGACAACCAGCTTCACCCAGGAAGGGATGCTCCCAGAACAGAGTTTTGGACCAACTGATAATGGCGCTTATTTCTCTCTCCCTAATCATCTTATCCCCAGAGCAATCACCTTAAGCACTTCCTTTTCCCCAAGATAGTATTTCTCCCACCAAGGTCTTGAAAAATGCCATTTGTACACATGAGAACAAACCCTGCACTGCTGCAGACGGTTCTTAATCACAGTGTTGCAGAACCACCCCCGAGGGGCTGTGTGCTATTAGCACGGAGGTTTGTCGTGCTGCGTGTGAAAACCAGTGGCGAGAAGCTTAGGTACCTGAGGGCTTGCAGTGGCACTACGACTTGGGGAGGAGGAGAAAGGCAGGTCGATGTAATCCACGGGGTTTTTCACCAACGGCCGTTTGATCACGTCCACATAGGTGATGGGGAAGATGCCTTGCCGGGACGTCCCTGGGATCCTCCCTTCGTACCAGTTCTCGTCCACCTGTCGAAGCAGCGTGATCCTCTCGCCCTGCAAGACACAGAAAGGCGAGGGTCCTTGTCCTAGCAGCCTTGGCACGTCTGAGGCCCCTGCCTGTACCTCGTGCTCTCCTGCATTATTTATTACATTCTTTGTTCAGAAAAACCTTCTTTGCTAGACCTGGATGGAATCAGTTATCACTGGGACGGAGATGTAGAGATACCTGGAGTAGAGATACCTGGAGTATCTCTACTCCATATATATACCTGGAGTAGAGATACCTGCAGTAGAGATACCTGGAGGCTGTTAAGCTTGGTCTTTACATATTTTGGTAAAGGAGAAGGTCAGACTCATTCTCTCAAGCTAACAGGCAAACATAGTATTTTTGACTCATCTAATGCAAAACAGACAGATACCCAATCTTCTTCTCTAAGGTAAAGGTTTTTGGGGTTCTTTTTCTTTTTCTATGTAATTTTATTTTTTCCTGTATTATTACAGAAAAATTAAAACATAAACCTGAGGCAGAAAAGAATCATTACCATAATATTATCACTTGGGGGTAACCGCTGTTAATATTTTGGTGTAGATAATTCCATGTGAATTAGACTTGCACATACTTTTTTCTTATGAAAACTGAATACGCACTCTATTCCCCTTTCCAACTTGCTTTTTTATACTCAATAACATACAGTGAACCTCCTTCTTTATCAAGAAATAGAATTCTACACTTTTCCTGGCGGTGCACAGCTTAATGGCCCACTGCAGGATGTTCTATTGTACACACATATAATGGTTTAATTATTGGTCTCCTGATGTAAGGCAATTAGGCTGCTTCCAGTGTTTCTTTCTTCTATAAGCTGGCTCATTTTTTTCCAGGCATAAGCTCACGTCCCTCAATCCTCAGTAAAATTAGTAACTTTAATACCTTCGGCCAGTTGAGAATTTTGGCATGTAAAGACAGCGTCTGAATTCGTGGGAAGGACAGTGTCTCTGCACAGCTTAACTGTGTTCAAAATAAGCATGAGCGCCTTGAAGGCAACGATAACACTGTCCTCTCCTGCTCAGTGAGCCCCAACTAGATGCCACGTGTCACACTGGGGGCTTCACTGAGGCTGTTTCATTAAATCCTCTCACAGCCGCTCTGGAAGGGGGCCATTTATCTTCATTTTACATATAAAAAATCGCAGCTCTGAACAATTATTTAACTCCCCCAAAGCCACACAGCTGATAACCTATGACTCTTGGCTTCAAAGTTTTTCAAACTTCCTGGACTTCCTTTTCTCCACATTAATGTTGTACCACCTAGTTACCAACACAGCACTTCTCACATTACTAGGTGCTCGATAAACACTGAATACGGTTTACAAAAGAGGTAGGTCTGTGAGAATTCATGGACCGTTCATTAGTGAACTCAATGCAGGGTTTGTTTTTTTAATACCTCATGGCAGAAACCCTGCAACTGCCCTCTGTGCAATCCTTGATGGGGCACGGAGCTTGGGGGCACGGCAGCCTCACCACAGTGGCCACCGCTGCAGTGCCCCATCCCCACGATGAGAGCGCCACCCAGCGGGGCCCCCTGGCGTGGGATGAGAGGGCAGCTTACCTTTCTGAAGGACATCTCTACTTGTGTATCACCATTAAAGTTAAACTTGGCGATAGCTTCGCCGTATTCCAGAACCTGCACTGGTGCCAGCTTTTTGGGCTGAGCCTTCTCAGCAGGAGGAAGAAGCTGAGAAAGGAAAAAAGAGGCGAAGGAGAATGGAAAAGAGAAGAAAGCAGAGAAATGAAAGGAGGAAACAAAACACAAGTTAAATGAATTGTGCTTTGGGCACGACCAGGCTTTTCCTTAGAAAGAGAAAGAGCCAGAGTACCTCAATGTAGGTGCGGGGGAAGATTCCCACCCGGCCGTGGTGCTCTCCTTCATACCAGTTCTGATCGATCTGCTTATAAATGTACACGACGTCTCCCTTCTGCAGAGGAAGCTCCCTGTGGACAGAGGGTCACAGCATCTTATCAGATGTCCCAATGTGTGTAAGATTAAGATGCTCCTTGTTTTAGCAAAAGGAGACTTCGAGTGAGGTCAAAGGGGACAAGTTACAGAAGAGGCGGCTCCATATGTGGATGCGACAACTCCACTATTCAGGAAACTGCAGCACATTCGGCATTTTTCCAGTCTTGTGGGATGAAGGTTAACTTTCAAACTGACAAGTGCCCAGACACCTTATTAGTTTGTTGTGGTTTCCCCAATGTATTTTTTGTCAATGCTGTCTTATGCTCAGAATATTTATGCAACACACAGTGATGCACCCAGCAGTCTTAGCTGCTGTTCATTAATGAAAAATGTTTCCTTCTAGATACTTTCACTACCCTCTTCTATGCCCTAGAAATGCATGCCTTCATTACCCATGACATTTAAATTACCCTCAAATTGTGACATACGGATATCCTTTTATCATGCTATTCGTTTAGCCATTCATCCACCACTCATTTCATTACCCATTCATCCATCCATCCATCATCATGCAGTAGAAACGCTCTGATATTAGGCAGATCTGGGTTCAAAACCCAGTTATACCATTTACCAGCTCTGGTACCTTGGGCAAGATATTTAATCTCTCTGAGATACTTTCTTTATCTGAAAACAGGAGCTAACTCAGAGTTGGTGGAGAATTCAGCAACAAACTACAAATAAAACACCTAGCACGGTGCCTGTTACATAGTTAACACTCAGTAAATGTTAATTCACTTTCTTTTCAACATGGAAAAGGGATCTTGGAAAGAAAAGTGGATTTTCCTTCAAATGGTCTTCCTGCCCCTTTTCAACTTTTCCATATACATCCCTTTGTTTGCCTCAATAATATGTTAACCGCTAACCAGGACTCCATTTTAAAAACTGAGAGAGAAAGATAAATTTTAAGCAACACAAAAACTGTACCTTGAAATTTTCTTGCATTAAAAAAAAAAAAAATGGGGCTTCCCTGGTGGCGCAGTGGTTAAGAATCTGCCTGCCAATGCAGAGGACACAGGTTTGAGCCCTGGTCCAGGAAGATCCCACATGCCATGGAGCACCTAAGCCCGTGCGTCATAACTACTGAGCCTGCGCTCTAGAACCTGCAAGCCATAACTACTGAGCCCGAGTGCCACAGCTACTGAAGCCTGCACGCCTAGAGCCCGTGCTCCACAAGAGAAGCCACTGCAAGGAGAAGCCCGCGCACCGCAACGAAGAGTAGCCCCCGCTCGCCGCAACTAGAGAAAGCCCGTGCGCAGCAACAAAGACCCAACGCGGCCAAAAAAAAAAAGAAAAAATGACTAGATCTTTTCCATTTGCCTCAAACCAACAGCATGGAAAGACAGGACTCTGACTGCAATTTGGACGGGGTGTGCCTGCTTTGCAGTGTGCCAGGAAGTCCCACGGTACGTGAGGGATGCTGGCTAAACAAAGGGGCACATCTGGAAAACCTCACACAAAGTCAGCACTGTGCTGGATGAGAGAACAAGGCAGCCTGTGTGGGTCTTGCACTGGTAGGCAGGATTCTAACCCTAAAGAGGCCTGTGAAGGGGATCCGGGGCATTTGTCTCTGGAAGAAAGAAGGTCTTTGGCCAAATTCTTGCCATAGCCCTCCCTGGGGGAGTTCTGAATCCTCCCCTCCATTTACTCCCAACTATGGGCACACAGATGAGCAGAACCCTCAGAATATCCACCCCTGCTGGAGATCTGCAGGCTCCAAGCTCTGCCACCCTAAGTGACTTGCAGGTCACTTAGGCACATGGCAAGGTCTGGTAATAACAAGGTTTGGGAAATAATATGATGTACTTTAGATCTTTTCTGGAGTGTCACCATGTACGTTAGCACAGTGGAAGCTTGGAGAAAGTCCTGTGGGACAGAAACCTGTTTAACTTGGTTGAAACGAGTGCTCCCACAGAACACTTTTTTGAGTAACATACTATGGAGGAAAACAGAACCCAGTGACTGGAGATGTTTTAAAATATTCAAGTCTATGGATCTTTTGTTTTCTCTTTAAAAAGTATTATTAACTTTTCTTGGGAGGCAACGTGGTACAATGAAAGCACTGGGTCAGGAGGAAGGAGCCCTGTCCCAGCATGAGCAACGTTGGTAAATGGTGATGAGTTCTGTCTATCTTAGCCTTCTCACCTGTTCTATCTGTGAGGATTTTTAAATGAAATCTAGCTAAATGTAATATCACAATACCGTTCAATGATTACATGGAACTTTCTCAATTCAAAGAAAAAAGAGGAAAAGGTACTTCTTGATTAAACTAAAAAATTAATTTACATAACTATATGTATATATATTTTATAACCAGAGGTCTCTGGTTTAAAAAAAGGAGGGGGACACTTTTGCTACACTATGCAACATATCTTACAAGTATTACCTCGGCTGCCCTGCAAGAGAGGCATTTTTTTTTAAGAGAGGCATTTTTATGCCCATTTTACAGATGAGGAAATTTGAGGTGGAGAGGTTGGTGATTTGCCCATGATCAGAGGCAGTAAGTGGCACAGTCGGGATTCAAACCCAGGACTTCCTGACTCTAGAGCCCATAATCAACCCAGCACATTATGCCACCACCTCTCATTAGGTGACAAGCTAAAGCACTGGAGTAATTACAAGCAAAGCCAAATGCACCAGATTTGTGCCTAGGTTCTGGAAACAGTAGGCTAGTCACTCATTTTGTGTTGGAGGAGATCGGAACCACAGCTGAGCAGCCTCCGTACAGCGTTTTCCAGCGTCCAAGGATGGAGGGCTTTCCTTCCCCTTTCATCACCAGGACAGCAGGATGGCTGCTGTTCACTGCTGCCAATGAAAACTCACAACCCGTTTTAATCCATAATTAATATGAAGTGAGCAAGTTCCTCTAGGAACCCAGTCATTTCTCACATTTCATTCTACGGAAAATGGAAAGGTTTTCTGGTCGTCTAAACTTAGGTAACATTGGCTAAATCAGCTAATTAGGTTTCTTTATTGAAAAACTTCTAGAGAGCCGTTAATATGTCAATAGCAAAGTCTCTCTTCAAGGAGGGGCAGGAGGTACAGACATAGGAGGCAGTGGTTCCCAGACTCATTTCTAAGATGGAACACTATTTGAGAAATATTTACAGAGCCAGCACTCTGAGGAACATACTTAGAGAAATGCTGGTCTCCTGTGGGTTCACATAAGCCTTTAATCTCTCGGGATGTTGCAGCAAAACTGGCAAAGTTATCTTCCTAGAGACTGGTTCTGGTTCCTTCCGTAGAGGAAGTCAGATCAAGCCGCCACTTAATGAAGCAAACTGAGTCCCCACATAGGAGGTAGCAGAGCAGCACAGAGCTGAGAGCCCAGGCTCTGGCACCAGGCTACCTGGATTTGAATCCCAACTCCATCACTGACCAGCTTGGGCAAGTTCCTTAACCTTGCAGAACCTTGGTTTCCCCATTACTACAAGGGAAATAACAATAGCGCCAACCCCACAGGGTTCCAATGAGGGATGAATGAGTTAACATACGTAAAGTACTTTGAATGGTGCTTGCACATAGTACAATCTAAAAACCCCTGTTTCTTACTGTTGTTATTTTCTCCCACTCTTCTCTATGAGTGCACGTCTGTGCTTCAAAGCAGTTAAAATAAATGAATATGACTGGTGGCACTTACTTTAGCGTCTGAGCTTTAAAGTCAAACTTGGCTCTGGCAGGTCTCATCTAAACACAGGAAACAGTGACAAGTTAAAATCACAATTTATGCATAATGAAAAGGACACACGTTTACAAGTTTCCGGAAAGCAAAGCAGAAAAATCCACCCTAACCAGTTTACTCTGGTGTCGAAATCTGGGCAGAAATCTACTTGTCTGACCTTAGCAGAGCACTACATGGACGTTCAATCAGTTATGCCACGCGTGAGGATCTCCCTACGGAGGGGCAGATGTGGGGAAGAGATGGTTAGAAAAGTCCTAAAGTTGAAATGCTGGTCCCCGAGGCTGACACCACTATTTAAAAAACAAACAGACAAACCCCAGCCAGAAGTCCTGAGACATTCCTTATCTAACTGTCTTAGTCTTTGGGGAACATGTTCTCTTTACCTGACTTAAATTATGACCTGCAAGTAAATGAACCCTGAGTGACTTCTCACATCACCTCCAACTCCACATATTTCTCCAGGTCTGTGAAATCATCCAAAAAAGCCAGATAAAGCGAGCCCTGAGCTCATGCTCTTCCTTCAAGGCTTCCATTCTTGTTAGGTAGCCCTCTCCTCCTAGACCCCCCAAGACTGGAAGTCATCCACAGCCCCCATCTCCACTTTCTCATCGAGCCTGTCATTAAGTCACGCCAACCCTCCCTCCGTCCCTTCCACAACCCCACTCAGGTCTGACCTCTATTTCCCACAGGCACAGAGCTTCCTTTGACTTCAGTTCTCTTCACTCTAATCTACTGTCACTCAGGAGCACAAATAACATTCCTCAAATACCTCCATCACATCTCTTCCTTGCTTTGAAGTTGGCCCAGTCTCTCAACTGTGCCTCAGATCAACTCTCAATTCCTGAGGTGGGTTAAGGCCTTTGGGTCATTTCTCCCCACTCATACCTAACCGCCTTTATCTCCTATGACACTTTTCCTGTCCCAGTCAGGCAAAGCTACTTGCTGCACCTTGTCTAGACACCCCTTCTCTGTCTGGAATTTCCTCATCTCCAATTCCAACAAAGAGAGCAAAAGGTTCCCTTTTACTTACCATGTTTATTTGTACATCTTTCTTCCCCACCAGTAAAAGTGGGGAATTTTTTTAAAAAGAAGAAAGATAGAGGGGAGAAATCATGAGAGCAAGCAGTTTACAGCTGCCAGTATAATGCTGCCCCAGCCATGAGCAGCTCCAACCTTTTCAACTGCTATAACTTTCTGGTATAGGGAAACAATGTGATGAAAATTAAATTACATACTTCCTCTTCAATATTAGAAGGCATGGACAAAGCAGAGGGGGAAAATGGGAGACTCTATGTGAGGAAAAAAATGGTTTTAGAAGCTTCATGAAGCTTAGTTTTAGATCCTGATCCCTTAATGAAATGCCCCATATTTCCAGGTTCCTCAAGCTGGGGTCTTACAGGGATCTTCTTTAAGGCCATGGATTCTCCACAGGAATTTTTTTAAATTTTGCATTTTCATGTGATGTTTCCATCTATCTGCCATACATATTAGAAGTCAACTGAATGACGACCTTATAATCAATGTCACAGATTTCAATGCCTGCCTGTGACCAAAGAGCATAATTCAACAGTTGTAAGCAAATAAGAACAAATGTGGAGTTAATGATAAACAACAAGTTCACAAGAGAAAGCCAAATGACCAACGTTTTAAGCACAAAAATTTCAGTGATTCCAATTTAAAAAAGTGGGGGGCGGGGGGGCTGGTTGACAGCCAGCTGTAAAGCTGTATGAACTTTAAAAAAATTTATACCAAAACAGCACGATATTCACACTCTGAGTGGCAACTGAGTTCAGGCAAAATTATATCAACCATCAATTAAATTAATAAAATCCAACCATTTGATGAATAGCCAGTGGTGCCTCTGTCACTCAAAAGATAGGGACATGAATATTAATCAGTTCTCAATTAAATTTATAATTATTAAATAAAAATTGTATACGTGTACAGTTTACTATTTAATTTGTAAATTGGCTTAGGTCAACCCAATCGGGTTGGTGAAAATTTTTTTTCATCAAAGGGAATCCATACATTATTCAAGATTGAGAAACACTGATTCCACTGAACTCTTAAGACATATGAGTCATATTGCCTATACAAAGCATCATCACCTTCTTTATCTTTCTCCATCCTCCTGAGGCTGAATCGATCTTTTCCTCCTCTGGTTCCCAAGGCATTGTGTTACTTATTACAACAGAGGTAACTGTTCCGAGGGTGCCTCTTCCACTAGACTGCCAGCTTCCCAAGGGCACAGTCTGAGTCTTGTTTCTATCCCCTCACAGGGTTCTGGGCAAATTAGTGGTCATCCAAATTCTACTGAATGGTACAGAGGTACATCTACATAGCCTGGTGTACCTGGGACTCATTGGTCTTTATTGTCCCATGTCTGTCAGTCGACATCTAGGGCAGTGATTCTCAAAATGTGGTCCCTGAACTGCTCAGAAATGCAAATTCTCAGGCTCCACCCCAGAATCAGAAAATTGGTGGATGGGGCCCAGCAACCTGTATTTTAACAAGCGTCTAGGGGATTGTGACACATTTAAGTTTGAGAACCTCTGCTCTAGAAGGGAGGCAAGGCAGGTTAGGCAGAGTTTGCCTGCCTCTGTCCATGGTTATTGTGCCCTGGTTGCATTTCATTTGCATGTATTATCTACACGTGGGTTAGGCAGCCCTAGGGTGCCTTTGCATGTTCCCATCTTCTCCATCACTCACAACCAGGTAGGCCTGGGAATAAGGATAACCCATCACTAGAGCCTTCAGAACAGGGTGGTATTCAGGAGCTGGAATGCTGAGGGCTGGCGGTTGTCCTTCACTTGCATCTGAGTAACTCCTGCTAATTTCTGCCTCCCCTTATTACATTTTATTTTTCTCTATCACCTTAGAGTCTCTTTCCCCTCCCCAGCTTTCCTTCTTCTAGTCTGGTTCCCCCTTTTCTCTCTTTGTTACAGTCACCTTCTATTTCTTTTAAAAAAAAAAACAAAACCCAAACCATTTGATGAACAGCCAGTGGTGCGCCTCTGTCACTCAAAAGATAGAGACATGAGTATTTAATTGGCTATTACACTGAACGATTATACAACTGTATATACTTTGGTGTCACTGCCCCATTTCCCCAATCCTCCCCAAGCCCCAGGCACACAGGCTTCCCTGAAAGGAGCTGATCTTCAGCAGGGCTACTTAAGGATCACGTGGCCAAACAAACGCTGATGCAAGCTGCGGCATTTGGCCAGCACAAGAATTTCAATATGTTGACCTTCACGCAGGAGGCCAAGGCCTGGATAAAATCACTCCAAAGGCTTGTACTTCTTTGTTCCTTGTATAATATGAAGTTTCATAATTTCAGCTGAGAAACGTCAAAATTAAGGCAACAAAGGAGATCTCTCTCAGAGAGCTCTTACCCTCCATGGCTTACCCTAACTGCAAAAACGGTCTGGCTTTCAAAATTCCTCAGTGAGGCTTCGGCTCTACTGAACACTTCAGTCAATTAAATCGTCACAGGATACCAAGTGGCTGTATTGCATGTAATACAAGTTTCACTAAACCATCTTTTCAAAGAAGAACCTCGTAATTGTCCACACCATAGCTACTAATGCATATGAACTAAGGTATAGGTTTCTAAGCAAAGTGCACAGGCAACACAGTCTCATGATAAAATGCAGATGGAGAAGACCAGACTCATGAAGGCAGCCGATGCTCTAAGGCATGCATTCAGGTTGTGCACCAGCAGATCCCGGTCCCGCAGCCAGGCATGCTTGGACATACAGAGCACAGGACATGATGGGAATCATGTCCACCGACCAGCCAGAGAAGAGCCAAAGCAAGCCTAAGGGAAGCCAGGATGACAGATGCTGTCTGGAGAGGTAATTTGGCCTACAGAGGGCAATGCCGAGGGAAGGCAAATATTGCTTTGGGTCAAGCAGCAGATCGAGGTGACCAAAACAGACCTCTGACCCAGATTTCCTTTTTGCTGTATCGTCTATATTGAGGAGGTCCCCAAAGCGCTCATTAGTGATAAATTGATGGTGCGTCGGAATGACGCCCGTGTGGCGTCGAGCTGCAATATCGGCTTCTTCTTGCTCACGCTTAAGTCGTCTCTGGTCCGCTAAAAGTTTCTGCCATGAAATTGCATAAAATGGGCTGTGAATCATCTGGTCCAGGGTATTGGAAAACTGCCAACAAAAACAACTAAGGAAAAAGGTGCTGGGTCAATAGGGAGGAAACATGTTGGGGGGGCTTTATGGCCGCAACTGCAAGGTTCCCGCTGTACCCACCCACGTGTGCTCTGCGTAGGGAGGAGACAGCGCTGCGGGGAGAAACCGGGAGAGCACTGGGCTGCGGGGAACGCTGGGTCCCATACGGTTACGCTGTCTGCAGACTATCTCCCAGCTCAGCCAAAAGCCTCCTGCCTCCTGGCACAAGGCGGCCAGGGCATCCAGGGGGTCCGTCCGGAGCATTCACGAGCATGGAGCATGGTGGGAGGCTGGAAGTGCTATCCTTCCCTCACTCAGGCAGTGATGAGTTCCCATAGTGGGACCAGGGCTGGCTGATTCCTCCTCCTCAAATCAGGCTATTAAAACTGCTGTGGGCTTTTATTGTGTGGTTCTGTGGCAAGCAGGTCATCTTTGTGCTTCCTATTCCTGCTACTTTATGCTCAAGAGAGTAGAGATACCCATTTCAGAAAACGTGGCACCCCTTCTCCTAGGCCAGCCAACCCTTCCTCCGAGTACGGTTGTTAGGAGGCCTCAGCACATGCACCGAAGGCTATTTATGTGACTGACAGAAAGCATCACTCACCTTGTACTTCCTACTTAACTATTTCTTCCTTAGGTGAAATGAAACTGAGTTTAAGGGAATGAGGTAGACTATAAATGCAGGAGATAAACTAAGAATAATGGTACCTGGGTTTAGAAGAAATATTCTCTCCTAAATTAAGGAAATAGTCATCTATTTCTATTTTTAAAGGCCTTTTAAAATAATTAAACAATGTTCTATTTAACTAAATGTCCTCATTGCCTACTGAAAGGACCCTATGGAAGAGAATTTTAATGTGTTTTCTTACTCCATACCAATCATACCTTCCTGGGATTAATGTCCTTTGCAGGAAAGCATTGATTAGTACTGATCATTCTGAGCATTCTCAGTAACGCATCAGTCTTCTCCCAGCAGGTAATTAAATGCCTTAAGTGACACCTAGCCCCAAAGGATGGTGGGCCCACTTTTCTATTCTTCTCCAGGGTCTACCAGTAATAAAGCAATAACTCGTCAAATGGCTGTGGGATTCCCAGTGCTCAGGTAAGTTGTGGTAAAGATTAAACGAGAAAAGACGTGAGAAAGTGCTTTGTGAAGCACGGTAGAGCCCTGGTTTCCAGCTCTGCCTCTGGTACAAGGTAACTGGCTATGTGGCCCGAGGCGAGCCACTGTCCTGTGGCAGTCCTTTCCTGGATAAAACAAGGGAATTGCCCAGATGACCACTAATGTCCCTTCCAGGACTGACAGGCTCTTGTTTTCTGAAATGCCATTATCATCAATGTTAGTAAGAAGCCACTTGCATGGAAAAATGCCAGGACTGGCATTCCCTGAGCTGGGACATGTGAGTTGTTTCTGTAGCAATGGGCATGGACAGATGCAAATGGAGCAGAGCTCCCTACCCAGTGTGTGACTCTGACCTCAGCAAATCCATCATTCCCATAGTTTAAACACATAAGCCAAAAAAACAGGGAGAAAGACCCAAGGATCTGTGAGCCAGCGTCATTCAGGAAACAAGCTGCTCACCCTCTAAACTGCTAAACCAGCAAAGTAAAATCTGCTTCCCATGTGGCTGGCAAGAATTCTACCACGAAACCTGCCATGTCGGATGCTAGGGTTTATCATCCTGAAATGGAATGTCACCTTCCCTCATCACAGCAGGCCAGGCTTCGATAGGTAGAATCTTGTATCTCAGTGACAGTGACAAAAAGGAGTCTGTTCTGTGGCCAGATGGACGTCCACTGTGAGTTTTTCACCATGCTATCACAAATAATTCTGTCCATCAAATGCTTCCTCCTGTTTCTTTCCACAGACAGGCGCAAATGTCTTACTGAGCACTGTCTGTATTGTGCCCAGAGAAGGGCAGAGCTGTGGTTTTATTTGTCCTTTGTCTCTCTAGCTGGCAGCAATGATTGTTACCCTCCAGCTCTCTTCAATGTCAGCCTTACCCTAAATCCTTAAGGAAAATCCCCGTAAGCTCTGAAACCAACTCAACAAAACAGCACAACACAGAAAAAGGGCTTCAGACTTTACGGGGAAAGGGACGGAGTTGCATACACACGAACACCTTCCCTTGCTGCCACCAGGTTCAAAGCAATTCTTCCATCTCTTCATTGCAAGAAAACACTCATCAGAGCTTGTTTAAGCTATAGGACCCTTTCTTCCGGGAATGCAAAGTCTAGAAAACATGCCTCGTCATAACACTTCATCACAACAGCAGCTTGTGATTTTGCCCATTCAGCTGATGTGCAGAACTACCTCTTCCTAAACCCCAAGAGAACGCGTTCCTTTCCCGGCCCCGTCAGTCAGATTGCTGCAGTACAGACATTTCAGTAGCTGCAGGACAAGGTCTATATCCTGAAGTTCTGGGGAAGAGGGGTTATCAACGTTTATTGGGGTATCTCTCTTCTTCTGAGTTAAAGGCAACTTCTTCAAACTGTTTTTATAAAATGTATAATGGGCATTATTCTTTTTCAGTTTCCTCTTTCTCCTACTGCATATTTCTCAATATGAACTGTGCTTTGTGCCAATAAGAGGATGGATTTCCCTGGAGAGTGATAAGGCGGGGGTTAGGGGGAAGGACTCTAGGTTCCCCTTAAAAGGCACTGAATGCAGTGGTGGGCAAGCTCTTTCTGAACCTCCCGGGCAGATTTGGCATTTGGAACTTAGCACCTTGGGGAAAATCAGTCCTACTCTTTGGAAAAGTGGACTAAAAGAGGAGTGACTGAGCTCATGTCATATAAAAAGTCACCTGTGAAAATCCCAATGTTTGCTTCTAACTGCTAGGCCAAGCCACCTCCCTGAATGTCTACTTCCTTCATATTTTTATCTGCACAAGAGCTAAGAGATTTCAAAGGGGGCGATTACCTCTTTATCATCATGACGTCTTCGAATAAATTCTTCTGTGGATTCCAAGTAATCAGCTGGTATAAAATGCCTTGGTGATTCTGAATCTTCAAAACAATAAAGTAAAGTTAAAACAGGCAAAGATTTAGTGGGAAACCAGATTGGGAAAAGATTTCACCTTTCATCCATGACAAATATCAAGTTTGTACCGTCGTCGTTTGGTGGTCAGTATTCAAATTCTGAAGGAAAAAAAAAAAACAAATGCCCTCCCCCTCCCGATTTTTGGATTTACCTGTGAACTAGTTTCATACAAAGAAAACTAATCAGAGGCAAAAGGTGAGCAAAGAGAGGACCATCTTTGAAAAGTGTCCCTATTAAGAGGCGTGCAGGATCTTACAGGGACACACACTGTACACTCACACACACATACACAGGGCCACCGAGAGAGGCTGCCTCTCAAAAAACCTCAGGGTGAATTGGGATTGGTGTGAACTGCAAGGGGTTCAGGAGTTCAAATGAACACATTTCTCAGATGAGCTAAACGGCCAATTTTTCTTTCGAAACAGAGTTTGGTGGTTAGTCTAAATGACATGGGGGATCTGTTTTTAAAGAAGTGCAGCCACTATGAGCCATGATTAATTGCCAAGCAAAACAAACAGAAAACAAAGGACGGACCAGAAAATGAGCACCAAGGGCACACGGGAGGAGGGAACAAAGCAAGCAGAGTGGAGAGATGGGTGAGGTGAGACTGGGCAAATACACAGAAGGCCACCTCTGAGGGACGTTCCCAGTTCACTTTGGGGGTTGTTGTTCCTGTCCAGGCTGTGGTCTGAGTACGGCAGAGAGTTCCCATTACTAAAGGCCGTCAGGCAGACCTCCGGGGCCGCGGGTCTCTCCTGAGGGGGCTCTGAGATACGGCTCAGCCTGGCCATGGTGTGCCGGGAGGACAGCCGTCTGGGAACCAAGGGCCTCCCCCCGGAGGGGGGCTCGTCCTGATGGGGCTGAGACCCCCTGGGGGGGTCTGGCTTCTGGCCTGAGAAGTCCCCGGGACAAAGCTGTCTGGAGGGATGCTGGAAGGGCTTTTTCAACCGAAAAGGGAGGGGGCTCATTAGGTAGATGTTCCTGAGGAGTGTGCCCTTGTCCCCTCTGGGATCCGGGCGCCAGTCGGGCCGCCGGGAGGTCTGCTGCTGCTCGTGCCTACGGATGGTGGTGAAGCGGGTGTAGGAGGCCGGGCAGGTGCCCTTGCACTTGTTGAGGCGGTGTTTGGGGAAGTCTCCGTGAACGCTGCCGCTGCTGCCCTCTCGGCTGTCGCTGGAGATGTTTGAGCAGCGGTCCAGCTCGTCCGAGCAGGCGGAGAGCGGCTCGGAAGGCACGAGGCCCCTGAAGCTCAAGGTGGGGTCCGCCATCCGGCTACACGCTGGGGAGGCGTAGATGCCCCCAGGGTTCAGCCCGCCTGCCTCCCTGGGCCGGAGCTTGGTTGACTCCAGGAGGGACTCAGCCGAGCGGGCAGAGGTTAGGCCGCTCCGGGCCAGCATGGGCGTGGGAGACTTGCTCAGCCGGCCGGACAGGTCCAGCGACGGCATGGACCGGGACCGCTGAATCAGCTGCTCGAAAGCTGTGATGCGGGAGGAGACGGTGTGCTTGGGGACGTGCTCCGAGCCTTCCTGGTTGGGGCCCAGCTCGCCCCTGGCCAACGCCAGGCTGCTCCTCTCGAAGTGGGAGGCAAGATCCCGCACACTGGAGGAGGAGACGGACCCCAGGAAGAGGCCGGCCCGGTTGATCTGGTGCATATCTCGGTAGAGCATGGTGAACTGCGGGCCAGCCTTCCTCAAGAGTGGGCAGGGCCTCCTGGCGCTGGTGCTGTACTCCTGCAGGCTCATGGTGCTGCTCGACCTGCCGTCGTAGTCCCGCCGGGAGCGCACGAGCAGGTTCTCCGCGCTGCCCCCCACTTGCAGGGGGAGGCCTCTTTTGGAATCATTCAGAGGAACCGAGACACAAAGGTTCTCACAGCTCTGAGCCTTTTCCGATGGCAACAGGACGCTCTTCTGATCCTGCAAAAGAGCGCTGGGAGCAGAGAGCCTGGGTTTGAATTTGGAGGGGAGGATTTCCGAAATGCAGGCTTTCGCAGCGGACAAGGGTTTCTTGTGCTTACACCCGGGGCCTAACGCACTGCTAGTGTGAACCGCTCGGCTATGAACTGAAGATGAAGAAATCATGTGAGCATTCCCACCTTTATGATCCACTGGAAAGCATGCAGAATAAAATAAACAGACCCATTAGGTTAAAGCTGAAAGCTACAAGAAAAAAAAAAAAAGGAGAGGAAACATGCTCGTTGGTCATAAGGGGTGTTTTGTCTTTTGTTTTAATTTCCAGTCGATGTCCGGAAGCAAAATAATCTGTGCTGCAAAGCAGGTGCAAAGATGCAAAGAAAAATGGCCACCCTGCTAGAGTTAGGAAAAGCTCCGCTAATTTCTAAGACAAGGGAATCAGAACAAAAAAGAGAGAGATGCTTCAGGGAGAGCAAGGTTGGGGTTCAAAGGAAGGGAAACTATTCGTACCAGAAAGAAAAATGGCCGGTGAGATACTAGGGGAGGGGACTACAAGGGCTCCGTGGCCTGGAAATGGATCTCAACGAGTCAAAACTCATCCCAGTCGCTGGAGGTTCACCCTCGCTGTCATCACCCCAGGAATGGGTGTGGACGGGCGAGAGATATCCTGATAGCCGTGTGGATGGGCGAGAGGCCTGCAGGCTTCGCCCAGTTACCTTTAGTTGAGGCCGAGCTGGATGGCCTCTTGAGCCCACTCAGGCCCTGGAGAGGGATATCTCCTCCTTCCAAGACGCTTTTATAAATCTGCCTCTCATTCTCCAAGCTGGTAAGATCCCCGGGAGCCCCATCTGATTCCCTCTTCACCGCGTGGAAGTTGGAAGAATATACACTGAGAACAATGAAATTTTAAAAGAGAGAAGAAAAAAAAAGAGAGAGTAGGATTTAGTATTTTTAACAGTTTTCTAAAAAGCACATTACCAGCTGAGGACAAGGAAACACACTTCCTGGCATCCCAGCCAAGCACCGTCCCTTCTAAAGGGCGTTCTTAGTTAGACACAGAGCTCTACAGACAAGGCAGGCCCACAGGTGCCCCGGAATGCTCAGGAATAGTGTCTAAACAGCAAGGTGCTCTTGAGATGACTACCTCGTGTTTTAAAAGAATAACTCTGAGAAACACTGCCTGGGGATGGAGGGCAGGAGGGGGGCCAGACAGGAGGAGGTTCTGGGGGCCCAGTGGTTGCACTCAAGATGGGACAGTCGAGGACATGAGTGGGGCTTCTGACATGTTGCCAGCCAGAGTTGGCCATTTCAAGTCCACCACCTGGATTATTTTTCTGGGTTGTTCCTCACAAGTGCTTTGACCAATGGAGCATTAAAATCAACAATGAGGGGCTTCCCTGGTGGCGCAGTGGTTGAGAGTCCGCCTGCCAACGCAGGGGACACGGGTTCGTGCCCCGGTCCGGGAGGATCCCACATGCCACGGAACGGCTGGGCCCGTGAGCCATGGCCGCTGAGCCTGCGCGTCCGGAGCCTGTGCTCCGCAATGGGAGAGGCCACAGCAGTGAGAGGCCCGCGTATCACAAAAAAAAAAAAAAAAAAAAAAAAAAAAAAAAAAAAAAAACCAACAATGAAAGGAGGTGGCCCAGCTGCCTAGGGTCTCCAGGAAAATCAGCCCCCAGCTGCAACCGGAAGCTGGGATTCTATATATTCTTATCCCATCCACTGCTTTCAAAATTTGTATTCAGCACCTTATGACATGTATTATGAGTATAAACTATTGCTGGTTTATATCCTTCATTTATTTTTATCTTGTTGAAAGTCTAGGTATTTTTGCAAGTTACCACAAATCCTTTTTGGAATGAGGTGGGGCACAGAAAAAATTAAGAGCGCCTACTCGCTGAACCCTCCCCCTCCCCTAATTCCAGTTTTCTATGCCCTCCCCCACCAACACACTGACATGTGGGCACGCTCACACACTCACTCAGATCAGTGATGACCCCTTTTCCACAAAAGCACTCAGGCTCCTGCCAGGCTGCTTTTCAGTTCTACCAAATTCCATCTACCGGCATCAATATGGAATTTTTCCAGCTCTAAAGATGTAAACAGCTTGATGAAATTACTTCATCCCAATATTATGAATATTATCAAATGGAAAGAAACGTTTAAGGAATTACAACAGCGAACACCCATATACCACCCCCAACCTAGATTCTACAAGGAACGCTGGGCTGCATTTGCTTCCTCATACATCTGTCCGTCTCTTTCCTTCTATCCATGCCTCACCATACAATCATTTTTATACTTCCCGCAGACTCTGGGTCCCCAGAGTTACACACAACGACGGCAACAGCAGCCGTACACCCTGCTTGTTGAGATGGCCTATGTGCGGGGCACTGTGCTAAGTGGCCGATGATCATTCTCTCTTTAACTCCCACGAACGGTCCTACTTTCCCCATTTTCAGATGAGGACGAGCCACTGGGAGAGTCAGGCACTCATCAAAGCTGGCGCAGTCAGTGCACGGGCGGCGCTGGAACTTGAGCCTTGTCGTCGGGCACCACAGACGGTACTCTCGGCCGCTCTAACATTTCCCTACCACCTAGGAGGCAGCACCTTCCAAGAGCCCAGGCTTGCACATCACGGAAAAACAGGACTTAAGAATGCTGGAGCTCCGTGTGCGTCATCACTGCTGAGTGCTACCTGCCACGAATGCACCCCCGGGACGAGCATATCCAGAGCCAGGAGTCAGAAGTGGAAAAGAGGTGGAAATTCCGTGGTAGGACAGGCAATGTCTCCACCTCAAAGTAGTCAAGTTCCCCGGAGCAATTCCATTGCTTCCAGCACTGGTAACACCCCCTCCCAGTCACCACCACTTCCCGGGCCCTTGCCATGTGCCCGCCACTGCTTGAAGGGCTTCACGTGCTCTATTCAGGGGACTGCCGGGCTATCAGGGCTCTCCCAGGCCCCTCCTCATTATCTCTGGCCTAGGTCAGGGGGTCAAATCTCTTCCCCTTTCCTTGGCCAAGACAGGAGAACATTATTGGGAATCTAAGGGGAAAGAAAACCAACCCTCAAAGCTGAGAACAAAAAGCATGTGAATATGGGAATTCCCTGGTGGTCCAGTGGTTAGGATTCCACACTTTCACTGCCGAGGACGCGGGTTCAATCCCTGCTCAGGGAAGATCCTGTGAGCCCAGCGGCAATGGCCAAAAAAATAAATAAATAAAAAGGCATGTGAATGAAGTGAGTCTACATGCAGCCCTCCAGGGTTCGTGTCTCAGAGAGAGGCCTCTGGAAAGGTCGGGATGGGGGAAACACTCTTTATTTGCAGGCGCCCACTAGACTATCTCGGCCACGAGTATGCTCAATAAATATCTGAGGAATGAATAAAAGGTCACATTTTCTGAAAGTAAAAATTGGCACGTATGATCTGATTAAGGATATGCTTTAATTTGCGAAATTATGTATTTAGAAATTCTTTTACAAGTATAAGGATTATATCGCATTCACTGAGGGCTCTTAGCTCCTGAAATCAGTGACCATGGAGTCATCGGAGGGGTAGAAAGAGAAAAACTACAGGGAATTAGGACGGCCTGAGCTCAGGCTGGCTGTCCTTACTGGTGCCCGCCTGGTCCCTGCTGGGAGGTGCCCACTCTCACCCGCAGGCTCTGGGACAATGGCTGCACCCATGCTGCTTCTGGCTCTCCTGCTTTTGCCTGCAGGTGGCGTTCACCGACGCCACCCAGGATCTGATTAATAAAAACCGTCACCTCTTGCTAGAGAGCTGAAGGACCCCTAAAGGTGACTTGCAAGGTTGTGGCACTATCTGTCGATTTAAATAAATGTAAGCTCTTCTAAACCGGCTCTAAGTATGAATTTCACAATGAAGGCAAATCTGCCCCTTTTCTAAACTTCCCCTTCACAGTCCACCCTCTTCTTTTTGGTTGCATTTTCTGATTTTGTCCTTCTGTTTAACCACGTTTCTCCTTTTTTGTACAACCTCAACTAAGATCCATGCATAGATGTCCTTGAGGCTCACCGACCAACAGCCTTTTGGGGAGGGGACAGTCTCTAAGCCCCGCTCACCTTGGTCTGGGGTTACCAGATCTCCCTCGGCACTGGGGGAGTGCCTGACGGCAGTTTCTATTCTGCTGTCCTTCCCCTTGAATTGCCTCAGCCTCAGTCAGAACCTCCCACCCAATGCCCCCTAGTTCCTCCTCACTTTGGTGCTGACTCTCGGCAGCAACCAGCTGCCTGACCCCATACCGCCTCTACTGTACCAGCTGTCAGAACGTCCCTCCCTCCTGCCACTACCCCACCTCTGGCTTTAGTGCACCCGTTATCACCATTTGTTCCTGCTTCCCCACCAGAACAACAAGCCAGCACTCAGGAAACCTCTCAGAATGGATTTGCTCTAGCCAATTGTTTTCTTTCTGATACCAAAGCCAGCATGCTTTTTCCACATGTGTAACACTTTGCAACTGAGGGGCTCCTTGTTTCAAAACAGTATCTAAAAACTCTTGACCAACGTTTTAAAATATATCATCTCCGTCAGACCTCCTAATGTTGGAAAGACGTATCATTTGTCCCCCTGTCCCCAAAACCGAGGACCAGAGGGGTGAAGGCATTTGCAGAAGGTCACAGAGTTCCTGGGTCTTTGCTGTGTTCAAACAGATCAGAGAAGATGGGAAAATGAGCCAGGCTGATGGAGAAAAGCCCGATCAGGACCAGCAGCCACCAACTGCTTCACAAAACAAGTCGAATTCAGAAGCTCAGCCCTCAGTAGCCTGAGCTGAGCTGTTTTCGGTTCGGAAAGAGGAAGCTGGGGTGGGGGACACTGCGGAGAACTCACCCTCTGGCTGAGATGCAGAGCTGGCTGCTGAGTTTCAAGGGGGATTGAATAAAAACACACTCACTGAAAGGATAAAGTGAGAGAAGAGAGCAATCATCTTAGGCCCAACTGTTTCACTCATGCTACCAGGAGGGCTCTGGAGGAGACAGGCAGGGTCCTGGCAGGCTGTGATTCCAGCCCGGCTCCAACGAGGAATGTGATTGCTGAGGCAAACCCACTCTGCTTAAGAACTTGGAAACAATCTGGTTCTCTCAGCCTCAATTTCTTTCATTTGCAAAACTAAAAGGTGCAAAGAGACTGTCCATGAAATCCACGCTCAAATCTGTAATCTATGTAGACCTTTCTTTTGAGTTCCAGACACAGACATTTAACTGCCTTCTACACATCCTCACCTACATGGTCCTCAGGCAACTTAAACCCAACCTGTTCCAAACCAACCCCAGCCCTGTTCCTCTGTCTTCCTTCACCCAAGCCAGAAAGCCAGGGGAATCAACCCCTTTCTCCCTCCCCTTGCTCCCCAGACCTAAGCAGTCACCAGGTCCTGCTTACTCTCTGCCCTCGACACAGCTCACATCAATTCTTCTGCTCCTTCCCTCCCGGGACTGCTCACGACCACTGACCACTCGTCTGTACCTCTGCAGGAAGCACAGCACCACTCCCCGAGCCTGCAGCCCTGACTCCCTCCAATCATATCTGCAAATCACTGCCCATGATATTTCTAGAAAACATCTCAATTTGTCCTTCCACTGCTGATTTTATTCATGCCACAAATATTTACGCAGCACCTACTAAGTGTCAATCACTCTCCTAGGTGGAGATTCAACAGAGGACAAAACAAAAAATTCCAGCCTCACTGTTTAAAACCATTTGGTGGTTGGGCTTCCCTGGTGGCGCAGTGGTTGGGAGTCCGCCTGCCGATGCAGGGGACAAAAAACATTTGGTGTTTTCAGGAAAAAAAAAAAGAAAGTAACTCTTTCTAGACTTTGGGGAAGGGAGTCTAGACAATCTTAAAGCCTTTTGTACTGCATGAAAAAAATTTTTTGTATTTATAATGTAATGCTACTGTCATTCACTTTTTATTTGCTGCTGCTCTATAAAACCTTTCTCTCATTCTCCCCAAAACAGAGATGCTCACTCCTTCTTGGGTCCCATCATTGAATTGACCACACTGCATTCTGACTGTCATGTACAAGTGTCACTTCCCAATGACACTCTGAGCCCCTTGAGGCCAGGCAGTTTATCTTACGAATCATTGCATGCCTGGTGTCTAGCACTGTTGTTCACCAAATACATATTAGTGGAAAAAATGATTCTATGAAGTTACATGCCTACAAGCACACAGATTTCTGACATTTTTAAGGCCCAGGGGAGTCTCTAATCTTTCATGTAGCTCTTTAGGTAATGATTTGTGTTTTGATCTTACATTGGATTAAGGGAAATAATGTTTTCTCTAGTGGACCATCACCATTTAGGAAAGAGCAGCTTGTTCTTGAGTGCCACCTGCTGGCCAAATAGAGTAAAGCTCTTTGGTTAGGCAAAAAAATGTATTCGTGCCAATCAATGCCGAAATGATAAGTCACGATGAAAATATACCGCTGACTTACAGATCTGATAACTCCAGGGAATTAAATTCAAAACGGGACATACACTATGATTACAAGTATGAAAGATATATTTTTTGAGAGGAAGGACTGATGTTGTATTAGGATATTGGGGCTATGGGTGAATTTCTTCCTTTCTCTTCCCAGGTTCTTCTAATATTGTGATATGGAACCATGCTAATAAAATGCTAAGCTGCAGTCTGCTCAAGATGTGAAAGTAGATTTAAGACAACACCTTCACTTCTCCAGTGACCACAGAGTTTTTGATCCTGGGGTATCGGTGACTCCTCTTTCTTCAGCCCTTGGGTTAAGTAAGTCAAGCCTTGCCAACGTTTCTTTCACGTTTCGTGTCCATGCAGTGAAAGGGGCCAGATTCCGTTCACAAGCAGCCTGCCTCAGTGCTAAGCAAGTTGGATTCTAGTTAATTAAGATTCACAGATGCATTCATTTATTCAACAAACTCTTACTGTGCATTTTCATACGTATCAGGCACCGCACTTATGTTGACTCCTCACCAATTCCAAATACTGAAAAACCTAACTCATTTGAACAAACTGGGAGAAAACCAAGCCTGAATTACTGAAAAATCCCCACATGGAAGAACAGCAGGAGGGAAAAGCTCAGCTATTCCTGTCAAGTGTTTCATGAGAGCTGGGCTATGGCTGAAAAACAGAGGTCTCTGGACCTATTTCCATGATACAAATACAGTGCTTGGTAAATTAGCACATCAAATATCTATGTACACCAGTACTCAGAGTGTCTGAAAGCAATCTGCTCTTTTAAAAAGTCTGCATGAGTCCCCCTCAATCCTGCTAACCCACTATTACACAAATGGTTGTTTTTTTAACTGCTCGAAACAGTAAACCCTAGCATGCCTTTGGTTAATTTATTACCCAATTTTGAATCAGTACTGGTGCAGGTGAGAGTTTACTGCTGCCACCAGCAGATCTTGGCAGTCTCCTGGCCTAGAACGTCATTGCTCCTACTCTGGTGGTAGTTCTGCCACACACAGCTGTGGAACCTGGGCACACACTACCTTTCTGTGCTTGTTTCCTCACCTATAAAATGGGGATAAAAAATAACGCCTGATCCTGAAATGTTGAGGACTAAATGAGGTAAGGTATATACGATGCTACGCACAGGGCCTGGCACATAGTAAATGCTCAATCAGTCGTTAAAATTATCATTTCATTCAAGACCTGCGCTCTTAACTCTGATATCCTGTGGGAGCTGCCTTCTGAATACTTTTAACCTCTACAGTCTATTTCATTCAGTTGCCACATTGCCTTTTTATTTACTTTTTTTTTTTTTTTTGCGTGTTTTGCCCCTGAAACTATTAGGGGACTGCACCTTATGCTCCTATTAGAATACCCAGCATAGGGACTTCCCTGATGGCGCAGTGGTTAAGAATCCGCCTGCCAGTGCAGGGGACACAGGTTCGAGTCCTAGTCCAGGAAGATCCCACATGCCACAGAGCAACTAAGCCTGTGCACCACAACTACTGAGCCTGCGCTCTAGAGCCCATGAGCCACAACTACTGAGCCCTCGTGCCACAACTGCTGAAGCCCACATGCCTAGAGCCCATGCCCTGCAACGAGAAGCCACTACAAGGAGAAGCCTGCACACTGCAACGAAGAGTAGCCCCCGCTCGCCACAACTAGAGAAAGCCCGCACACAGCAACAAAGACCCAACGCAGCCAAAAATAAATAAATTTATATTAAAAAAAAAAAAAGAATACCCAGCATAGTGCCTTAGATCCGGTAGAAATTCACTCAGCCAGCCACCTGAAGCAATTTTTCACCAAAATACCCTAATCCCAGCTCACTGACTTTCAAATGAAACTACTCTTGCAAAATGCCTTCTTTGGCAAGATATGATAGGTTGGATACGCCCAAGTGACCATAATATTTGCCCCCATAAACTCAGCATTCAGACCAAGTCAGGCTTCTATTTGAAGAGGTGAACTTTGCTCATTGTGGACTTACCCAACCCAAATGGAACAGGTAATAGTGTGCCTTTCCTCCTTGTCATATTTCAAAGAATGAGATACAGATGGTGATATAATGGTGATGAGATGAGAAGCTGCTCCTACCAGAACAGCTCCCAAATCTATAGGGTGCACCAGGCAGTACGGAGATGCAGTCCTTGCCCTCATAGAGTTCATAATTTATTATAGTTATAAAAATACAAGAGCATAGGGCTTCCCTGGTGGCGCAGTGGTTGACAGTCCGCCTGCCGATGCAGGGGACACGGGTTCGTGCCCCGGTCCGCGAGGATCCCACGTGCCGCGGAGCGGCTGGGCCCGTGAGCCATGGCTGCTGAGCCTGCGCGTCCGGAGCCTGTGCTCCGCAACGGGAGAGGCCACAACAGTGAGAGGCCCGTGTACCGCAAAAAAAAAAAAAAAATACAAGAGCATAAGTCAGGTAGACAGCAACAGAAGTAAGCGCCACAAGAGGCACTCATGTGAGACTGGGTGTAGGAAGGACCCGTCAGGGCCCATTGATACAAGCTGAAGTGCTGGCTATTCACCGTGTTTGTAAGGGTAGGGAGCAGCACGGAAGCATTTTCGGCTGGGATAACACCTGCACAGTGAAGTACTAAGACAGGTAACCTAGGAGAGGATCTGGGATGGTTTGGGGACGGGAAAGGAGTCTGGTGGTCAGCCCATGAAGAAGTGCGTGGGGTGTGCATTCATCACTCAGGCAGAATTCTAAGAATTGGCATGGGGGAATAAACCAGGATCTCTGAGAATCAGACACGTTAGCCCCCTCTTGGCCCCATCCTTCCTCATGATAGGTCCAGCCTGAGGACCTCACCCCACCCCCACGTTTATACCAGACGTGGCCTTAGTCACCCACTCTGTTCCCCCAAAGATCAGCACACACTCTAAAGGTAAAGATGCCAACACAGGGAAAAGCTTATCAAAGGTAATATGAATCAACACAAAATTAATTTGGAAAAGGAGGGGGAAAAAAATAATTTGAGGACGATAATTGCTACTTATCACCAAACTGTACATCATTCAAATCCACTAGACTGATAACAAAATACAACACAAGCCTCTTCCCGTTTCTGATATTTAATACATCAAGCCATGTAAAGAGTGATAACTTACTATCCAGGAGGCTCTGAAGAAATTTCCGGAGTGGGGCTGACTGCTGAGCTCTGTAAATGTCAAAAAAAAAAAAAAAAAAAAAAAAAAGAATGTAGATGACTTACTTCGACTCAGATATTTCAAGCCAAGGGGAAAATGAGAGAAGTCCTTTTCCTTTCCTAATTTAGATAAAGCCCTCTGAGAGATGGGGGGCTCGGCTGGAAAGGTCTCAGTGCTGGCGGAAGGCGGTGCTCTTTCTCTAGAAGGATTTCTGGGCTTTTGCCTCCCAGTGGCTGCAACCAGGGCTCTCTGGGTGGGTCGGGAGACGCCCCACTCCTTAACATTTATCTCCAGTCGCAGGCCCACTGGAAAGATGGCCCACCACTTGGCAACAGGCACTAGTGACAAGGACAGCACCCTCCAGCAGCTTATCCCCCCACCCTCGGAGCCAGACTCCTTCATGCACCCACATGCCTCAACCAGAGTGTCACCCAACACTTCAGGTACGGAACATACAAAAATGCATTTTACGGTGCTTTGTGTCCACCTAGGGGGGTGGGATAGGGAGGGTGGGAGGGAGACGCAAGAGGGAGGGGATATGGGGATATATGTATGCATATAGCTGATTCACTTTGTGATACAGCAGAAACTAACACACCATCGTAAAGCAATTATACTCCAATAAAGATGTTTTTTAAAAAATGCATTTTAAAAGACTGTACTTTTAGATCATTTATTTACCCCTGCAGATTGAGAAGTGTGGAAATGGGGAGAAATGCAGTTTCACAAAACCTATTAATCACCATTTCAGCGTGACGGGAGGGAACATATTATCAAATTACAGGCCCCTATGCACAAGGAAGAAAACCAAGAGTCTATGCAGAGAAAAAGCAGCATAATTAGAGTTTAGGGTTTCTATTGTCTTGGAGAAAGAAAGGCAAAGGGTTCAATATATTTGTTTTCAAAAATAATGTGTTAGTTGAATACATCAACATGAAAGTTAACGTTTAAAGATGCTCCTGGGAATTCCCTGGCCGTCTGGTGGTTAAGACTCTGAGCTTCCACTGCCGGGGGCACGGGTTCGATCCCTGGTCGGGGAACTAAGATCCCGCAAGCCACACAGCGCGACCAAAACCAAAAGCTCCTACCTCTACTAATGACCACTTCAAGGAAAACAAGCTCTGCGGAGGATAAGAGGTACTTGGGGAAAGGAGAGAAAGAAAAACACCAGGAGAAGGAAAAGGAAGAGATTGGGAAAGAGGGAGGATGATGGGAGGGGAGGCAGCCTTCGTCAGGGGCTCACCCCCGGCCCTCCTCTGCCCTCCACCCCCCTCGACTCCTGAGAAGGCACTGCTCTCACCGCCACACCCATCCTTCCAGCCCCTTTGCCCGCACTGGTCTCCCAGCCTTGGCACCTGCCCCGTTCTGGGTCTCCATCTTGGAAGAACTTTTGCACAACCCTGCTGAGTCCTCTGGAAACATCTCCCTTCCTTCCTTCCACAATCACATGTTGCCGATCAGTGCTGTATCCCTGGGGGCTCCCCTGATTCTTCACCACATACTCTCCCCCCCATCAACTACTTACCCAGCAACCACCACAGTTTTTAGAAGCCTCATGGTTACCAAATGCACTGACCTTCCCTCAGAGTCTATTTTTGGGGGACCCCTTGGGCAACTCTCATACTTGCTCCACCTCTCACGTTTCCTCCTCACTCTGGTTTTCTCTGACCCGCCCCTCCTCCTATTCTGTGTCATCCAGCATCCCGATGGGTAGCTGCCTGTCTCCCATCCCTTCTCTCTGCATGACTCTCTTCGATCTGTAATCTACTCCAAGGGTGGGTGTCTCCACCTGCTCCCAGGGCTTCAACCATCACTTCTCTTCAGGTGACTCGGACCGACTTTCAACGTCCCTGCCTCTCATGGGACCTAGTTTTCTATTTCCAACTGTGTACTGGATATTCCCTATATGATACCAAACAAACACCTCGAAAATAAACTACCTAAAACCACCTCCTTCATCTTACCTCTGCACTGATTTTCTCCCCACCTGTCTTATGTGACATACTGATGTCCCCATTCTTCCAGGTTCCTGGCCAAAACCCTACAGTTGTCTATGTCTCCATCCCATTACCCCAACTCTTTGTTCTTCATGCCAATTAGTTAAAATGTCCCACTGCAATTTCCTCTGTGATTTCACATCTACCCTCATCCCGTCATGCTGGTGCCACTGGAGTACCCCCCCCTACATGCCTGGACTGCTGCAGTAGCCTCCTTGCCCTCTCAACCTCCAACTGGAGGTCATCCCTTCAGTTCAACCTCTCTAGAGTGAGTACACTAACCTTCCTAAAACACTAGTCCTGAATCACATCATTGACTGGAGGGCAAAATCAACCATCTCTTTAACCATATTTTTGGAGTCTCTACAACCCAGGGTCAACCCTCTTTTCCCAAACCTGCCTTCCACTATTATCACCCCAAATTTTCTATTACAGATGAATTCATCTACTTTATTCCTGAATCCATCCTAAACACGTTCACTTTTGTGCTCTCTACCATGCCTCAAATGGATGGCCCCCACTTTTGCCATGTACCTAAATTCCATCGATCCCTTAAGATCTTGGCCAACTCCTGAGAAGTCTTCCCTGATTTCCTGGAAGATTTCCCCCTCTTCTGAGCACTTAGAGGCTGTGGCGTTCATTTAGCTCTTACCAGGCATTGCTGTGTACTGTTGGAGATCTTTTATTTATGAGTGTGACTAAGCTGTCACGTTCTTGAAGGCAAAGTCCACTCTTGTGCTGATTTAGAACCTCCCTCAGCACGTCACACACGTTAGGGACTACGGGTAACGCATAATTGAACCAATGTCAAGATGACTCATTCATGCATCAGACACCTCTTCGGGCCCACCTAGCCCCAGGCAGGGTTGTAGGTACTGGATGCCATCTCTGCCCCAAGGAGGCTGCGGTTACTGCAGTAGTTCTCTAGCTGCTGTCCATCCTGCCACACGTTACAGAACCACTCTTATTACAGTACTTTGAAAAAAGTGCCTGCTGGTTCACTTCCCCTCCGGCCCCCCAGCTCACTTCAGGACTTACCTGCAGCCACAGTTCTCCTTTAGACCCAGCTCAGACCTCCACTCCCACAGCAGCTACAGCTGATGCCAGTCTCCGCCCTGGTTGGAGACTCAGCTCCCCGCTGTGCCCACCCCGTCACGCATCTGCCTGATTGCATGCCCTGTCGCTCACCTTCTGTGTTCCCCTGGGCCTAACCGCTGGTCCTGCTGGCTACCTCATCCTTCGGTGACTCTGAATTCCCAAACCCTAACTCCCCTGCATCAGCTTGCAGTGCTTGGCTTCTGCCCCTCGTATCCCGGGCCCCCCTGGCTGCGGCCATAATCACCTGCTTTGAGTCTCTGGCTCTACATGACTTCGTACCCAAGTCACACACACTGGTGGCCTGACCCTCCTTGTCTCAGTTCTGCTTAAGAATAACACGGTCCATTAGCATTTTCCATTTCTCCTGCCACAGTCTGTGGCCGTCCTAGCCTCTTCAGCAGTGTCCGCATTCCTTTTTTTATTTTCTATAAAGATACCCTTTCCTTGTAAGCGTCTCCTTTGTTTTGTCAGGGAACCCTGGGGGTAGTTCTCCAAACATTTGGTATTTTTCTTCGCCTTGGGAGCCCATTTACCCTGGACTCTCTCTCTTTCTGACACATCCTTTAATAAACCACATTGGGACATAGCTCCCTTTAAAAATATCAATGTAGGCAGAGTTTCAAACGCTTGTGGCCGGGCTGTCTGGTCTCCGGAGTGCATTTTTTCATTAAGAACTTTCTGACCTTTCAAATTACAAATACTACTATTCTGACAGTGCCTTGCACGCAAGAGGCACTCGAATCACAGCTGCTGTGTTTTTGAAAATGATCTCTGAGGTTGGTATCTCCCAGGGCTGCAAAAAAGACATAGAAGTTGCCCAAAAAAGGCTCCCTGAAAATTCAGAGAAGGTATACACACGAGGGGGCAGAAGGGGAGTTAAAAGGGTGACCCCTTGAAAGCAGAGAAAGAAGATGGTAAGCCGGGGGGGAGCAGGTCAATCACTAGCCACCCTGCATATATATTTGAAAAATCCCCTTTAAGGAAGATGCCAAGCTCAAAAGAAATCCAAACAACAATTAACTTGGGGGTCAGGGGTGACCTAAAACAGGAGTCAGAAAGCCATGCAGCTTAAAAATGACCAGCATAACCATTCATCACCCCAACTACATCAAAAACCATAGAACAAAGAAGAAAGCAAAGGGAACTGAGGGCACGAGAAAAACTCGGAAATACCTGTGACAGGTTTGCACTGGGTGCTTTATTAAGCGTCTCCGTTTTTTCTAAATCTGCCTCTAACTCTGTTTGGCAGAGGTTGAGATCTTTTTCTAGATTAGTCTGGTTCAAGAAAGAAAAGATGGGAAAGAGTGTTTTAGTTAGGAGGAAAGGCAGACAGCATGGAAGGTTACGTTTGAAAAACGAGTTTGTTTAGTATCATACATTAATAAGGCAAAGATGGCATGACTAAAACACAAGAGCTTACTAGAAATGAGTTAAAGACAGGAAAACAGGGAATGCAACATTAGGCATAGAGAATATAAATCCTGTGGTAATCAGAGCTCCAAAACTCTACTCTACTTGCTAGAGAGAGGAACTACACAGACCCCAAAAACCTACCTTTTAGGAAATACCTATTTTCTCTTTTTCAGAGTATGGTGACTATGACACATACTATATGTCAGAAGAATAAGCAATTGCTTTAAAAACCTCTACACATTAGTATAAGTCTTAAGAGACTTTGTTAAACTGTTTTATCACCAAGCCAAAAAAAAAAAAAGTTACAATCAAGTTAAAAATAAAAGGGGGGGGGATTTAATAAAAGAAAAAAGCCCACAACACACGCACACTAGCCAGGCCAGAGCGCACACACACAGCCCACAGTGGAATTACCTTTCTATCCTCTCTAGGAAGGATAGAGCAGTCTCCAGGAGTATAATCCCATATCTTTTTGGGAGGCTGACGGGAAGCAGAGGAGGAAATGAAGAAATGAGCGTAAAGACATAAAGACAAACATGGAGACCGGCTCAAACCAAGAGGGGCAACACTAGGAGAACTGTCTCAACACAGAAAAGTGAACTAAAAACAAAAGGAGCGGGCACCCTGTCTCCTGAGGCCACCTGGGGACCCCATGGAACTCAGGAGCTGGAAATGTTCAAGTGGGAGGTTTATTTCTGCATCTCTGTCTCAAGAGTCCATCACTGTTGGATTATAAATATTGCAAACTTTAAAAAGAACAAAGGAAAAAAAAAAGCATTAACGCCAATTTGAACAAAAACAAACATTTAAATTCCTCATTGTTCTTTTCCAACTAAGATGGACACTGAGAGCCTACATTTTGGAAGCTAGCCTTCTCACCTGTAAAATTCATTATGTCTTCATAATCGTGTGAATTTGGAGATCTGACCAAGGGTGGGTACATGGTGCTAAATGTGCTTCCTGTGGCTTGTGACGATGAAATCCATGTATGAAACAGGTGTTAAATATTGCACTGTAGAACTAGACAATTTCACTAGATAAGTTTTAAAAAATCTCCTTTCACAGTTTACCTTTGATAATACTGCTGATGGTAGAGTCAAACCTTCCATCTCTCTTAGAGAGCAGAGTTTATACTTTGAATTTAAACAGTGAACTGTAAGGTTATTTTTATTTTCTCCTTTAACTGTTCATGTTAGAATTAGAACTGCATTCCCGAAGTAGAAATCTGCCAGGAGAATTGTTTTAAGGGGTGTCCAGAGGGTCGGACATCTGGAAGTTACAAGCTGCTTCTATCTTTGCAACCTCTCTTCCACTAAGTAAACCTTCTTGTTCTGCCCACTTAGACTTGAAATTCCTTACACAATGACCTCTGAGGAGATGATATCATTAATAACTCCTATCATTCTGTGCAAATTTCATCATAACCAAGTCTGTGGAAACATTCAAATTAGTTTTACATTTTGCCCTGAGCTTACTTACAGAAATCACATCCATTTCTGTAGAAATTATGGGGAGAAAAAAGAAGAAAGAGCTGACACTCTAGGCCAAATAAAAAGTAATTGATTTTACAAATGAAATGTAATTGATTCCAAGGTGCCTTCACCAGTAACTTGTGTATGTAATATCAATTGCGTATATTCTGCAATTTGTAAAGTAAGTGCCACTGACAATTACCATTCAGCTTTAAGTACTTAATACAGTTGGATTGTTCATCTGGGGATGGAGATGTTTCCAAGTCACTGTTGGTAGCCCTACTCATTTACTTACTGCGAAAAATAAGACAGTGCTTACAAATTAAATTGGTTTTAAATAATCTTGCCCCAAATGGTCCCTGGAGTCTTAAATTAGTTGATATCCTACAACTCATTAGACCTAAAAGGTATTACAGTCAGGAGCTTGCTGAGACTTCAGCTCATTTTGGGTGGCTTTAAGTGAAGGGGCCAAGGAAGAAAGGAGTTCAGGCTAAATGTCTAAAGTTCTCGCAGGCTTTACTAGGGGGAAGTGGGTCCTAGGTTCACGTGGCGTAAAAAGGAGAAACGATGATCCACGTGGTTTGATAGTAGTTTTAATTTCATTCTGCTTCTGAATGACTGAAAAGTCTTCCGAAACAGCTGCCATGGATTATACCCCTCTTATTTACGTCTCTTGCTCTTTTGTGGCCCAGAGTTGATTGGGGTAGGAGAGAAGTGAAGAAAACATTTCTCCCCATCACACCTTCCTCCCAAACTCTGGGAGTCATCAACCTGGTTCAACCAGATAACAAGCCCACCCTCAGGATGACTCAGACCATAAGGACCCGTTCGCCTCAGTGCTGTTCCTCAGGATATAGGCATTGATTAAGCTATTTTGGCAAGTCTTCAAAAGTATCATCTTCTATTACTTTAAAAGACCTACACAAAACGAGGTAGTCCCATTTAAGAAGGACTCTAAGGTCTATGCAAGGAACACTCTGGCTTCAGAGAAAATGACATTTTGGAAAAGCATCTCTAAGTCTTTAAATAATTAAGAGGCAGTTGGGACAATGGGGTAGGAATACAAATTATAGGAAGGTCCCTGTACGCAAATGGACCGTGTTGTCAACATTTGTCTGGATTGGTTGTGTGGGCTCACACTACAGTTTCCAGCAGAAACGATGCTAATTCACGGAGCTATTCACAGAGCCTATCTAAATATGCTGTGACTGAAATGCTGTCTACTGCTAACGAAGAGTATTATTTACGATGACAGATTTAATTAAACAAACCAATCACAATTAATTAGAAAAAAATGGCTTCATAACTTTTCCTAAAAGTTAATATTTCAGTAAAACTAAAATAGTTATTTGTTATCTGGCAAATGAAGAGATGGCTAGAAATTTGTGGATTCTGAACAGGGTTTCAAAACTCAATGGCATTGTCTCCTTATTATAAACAATTTAAAGCTAATATCTTTTGCTTTCTCTGATGAAAGTATGGCATTATTATTGTGTGTACCAATCATGGTCTTTTTTTTGAGGGGGCAGGGGTACACATTTCTGCAGGGTTTTTTGTGAGATAATTGAGCAGGTTTTAAGAAAAAGAAAAGGAAAAGGGTTAGAATACTGTTAAATCTTTGCATGTGGAAGAGACTGCGTGAGGTAGACTTCATTGATGTGTGAATGGTGGACAGCAGAGAAAACAGGGAGAGAGGGGCAAAGTGAGGTGTGTACCAAAGCTTTGGGGGGTGGGGAGGAGGAGACGGTGCAGACTTTGGGTTGGATGCTTCCCTCTCTGCTGGTCATTAGGTGGCGCTGTTCATCCAGGACACCTCGGCTGACGTTAGGTGACAGTGTCAGGGAGGGGACAAAGTGGGAGGAATGCCTGTTCCTATAAGAAGGGGTGTTTGCAAGGCAGGTGCTCCTAACTCAGAAAATGACTGAACATTCAAACAAAGCTCAGCAATTCCAGAGCAACAGTTAAATTTCTCCCTCTTCATCTTCATTAAAAATGTACTACAGAACTGAACATTTTACTGAGCTGTAAAGTTAATTGCTATCTGCAAATAAAACTATCATTCTAAATCCTGGTGATTCAAATGCCGATTCAATGCTTAAAGTCTCATACAAACATCTAATAAAATGTTTTATTTTTATACACTAAATCCCTCCACCTGTAAATTCTTTTTGCAGCTGTAATAATTAAGACTTTAAAGTAACTGGAGCTTTAAAGTCAGTTTCCAGTCATCTCCAGTGGAAAAAATGAGCTCAATTCTCCCTTCGGTTTGATACTCCTTTGGGTGCAAGGCCAAGAAAATCCTCCTTTAAGTGCCAAAAATCAATTTGTACCAAAGCGAACTCAGACACATCACAGGGAAGCTACAGGCTATTGGGCTGAATATTAAGTTTGCTAGAATTCCTAACTCTCATTTCTAATTTGGGGAAATATTATCCTACCTCAAAGAAATCATTCCCTAAAAGTCGCCTGTAACAGGATGGCATTCGAGGATCACCTCTGCATAGAGAGGCCCTTTTCCACTTGCACTGCCACTTCCCTTGCATGTGTGCTTCTAAAATTCCTATTCAAAGCAGTGACAATGCTGGTCTTTCTCAGTGTGTAATGTGTTTTCCTGGTTGTCTTCAGTACACCATGAAGTCTTTGGTCAAGGAACTGAACCAAAGGCCGAAATAATGCAATCTACGAGGTGTGTGATATTTGTTGCTAGTGGTGGGAGGTCCTGAAACAAGCAATGACTTAGCCATGTCTCCCGGGGGATTTTCTAGCAAGAAATACTGTCCAGAGCTCACTGTCCTTTCTTGGTGAAGTAAAGCAATGGAAAGCTCACAGGTTGTAGCGAGAATAGACAACCCCACCACTGACAGCCAACAAGGCTGCTCCCCACTTCCTGAATTCTTTACAAATAGGTCTGATTTTTTTAGCAGCAACAATGCATCAACAGCACTATTAAAAAAGGTGTCTATAACCACTGAAGCTATTAAACTTACCGGTTTCCCAAACTCCAATTCCGAAAAGAATTTATACCAAGGTTCATTCTTTAAATCTATCTCTTCTGGGCTTATATCCCGACTCTATAGGGGTTGGTGATAGGGAAATGGAAGAGAGAGAAGGATAACATTATGCAGAGATTACATAGGAACCGGCCAGTAGAGATGCAGTGGTTTCCAGAAATATACAGCACCTGCATTCAACAGCAGCGATCATCCATTTCTTTACTGACATGAGCAAAATCAGGGGAGCTGAAACAGGCGGGAAAGGATGTGTTTATGAAAACAGGCACACTGAGGTAGGGAGCAGTGAGGGAGTCATTCTCGGTCCCAAGGCAGAGGGACGACAGATGGAGAATGCTGCACCACACTGCCGCCTTCCCAACAGATCTGAACATGGGCATGACAGTTTCCCTTGGTAATTGTCTGAGTGGTGGGAGAAAAGAGAGCCCTTGTCCCTCTTTCCAAAGAGCTATTAGTTAAGAGCAAATAACCTGGGGAACACAGCAAACGTTTAGCCATCTACGCCAGATGAGTATAGCAAACACTTTTCATGGGCTAGTACAGTTTTAGTACTTATTTGCAAGGCTGCCTTAAGGGTTTCAAAATAAGCAGCAAATACTGACACTTTTATAAAAGCCAATTTGTTAATACTGCATCTTTAATGGCACATGAGTAGGTGAGAAACCATGTCCCATACAGAGTAAAGTGAAAGATGATGTAAGTAAAAACAGTAGACACAAGTGAAAAAACATTTTAAACAAGCATCCATGGGGGATGAATACAGACAGAATATACTTTGTGTTCCACGAAATAAACGTTAAAGAACTAGGGAAAAAATAAAGCGAGGAAAAAGCTGAACAAGACAGATAACAGAACGATAGGTGGGGAAAAAACTTCGGGGTTACGTTACAAAAATAAGTTAGATTTCTCATTTTATACGACTCTAAAAAGTAGTTCACAGACTGATAATATGATTCCATGGGATTTCATGTTGAATCAAATATTTATAAAGTTCTGGTACCTTGCTCTGTGGAAGAGCATGTGTTTCCGGAAATAATTAGTTGGAAAATGAATGCCTGGAAAGCAAATCAGGTTTCCCCTTAATCAACTGGAGATATGGTCACATCAGATAGAAGTGTTAGAGGCTCACGGCTTAATTCCTATGGGTATATACGTTTCAAAAGATCTTGATAGTCACAAAACAGATAGGTGGTGATATTCTGACAACAATATGAAATAGTAAATGTACATTTTCCACTGTGATTGAAAACATCATAAGAAACTTCACGCCCTCAGGGCCACGACACATGAGGTAGGAAACTGCGGATCCTGTGGACGCATCTCCAAGTGACTCCTTCCCAAAGCTGCTCCTCCTGGATACATTTTTCTTAACATTCCGTTAACAGGCCTTTTGTAGCTTATTGAAATGACTGTAAACTTCCTTAGTGACCTTTACCAATCTCTTCTAAAAATCCCTATAAGAATCTTTACCATTATTTCTATTTTCGCTTTAAATAGAGGAAAATATGGCAGAGGACTTTTCTTCAACAGAAATTAACTGGATAGACGTTAGTTGAAATCAAAGGGAAATATATATTGAAACAGAGTCTGCCCTCTTGAATCCAAATTAAAACCTCCTCCAACTGTCTTTAGGGGCGCAGGGCTTAAATCTTGGAGAATGCGTGTTCCTTCTCAGTGGATTTTGCAATTATGTAAAATAATGGATTCTGTATTTATTCAGTGAAATGAGGCACAATATCTACAAAGACACCACTATTCAGGAGAGACAGTTTAGACACAGGGACACCCTAGATCCTTGTATGATGGGGTTCCATGAAACCTATTTCATGTTTATTATTTTAAAAGACTATTTATAAATTGCTCTCTGGGAGTAGTTTCATTTAAAAAAAAAAAAAGTATCAACTCTTTCAGGAAACTGCCTGAATGTTCTGGTACTCAGTCCTGAAAGAATTAACCCATTTTATTGTCAAAGATTGTTTGCAGATTGTTTTACTGCTGAGGTTAATGCCAGGCTGAGAACCGAGTCAGGAAGTATGTCAACCAGCCTGGACCCAGAGCAGCCAGCCTCAGCCCTCTGAGCTGCCAGAGAGAAAGTGAAAGAGGCAATACCACACAGCATTTGATCCTGCATTTATAACTCCACTACAGATCCAAGTACAGGACGGACAGGCAGAAAACGTCCTTCTAGATGCAGAACAGGCTCCCTGTACTGGCAGGCAAAGCAGATTCCACAAGGCCAGGCTGAGTTCTCTGCTACGGGTGGCTATCTTTTCCCAGCTTGGCAAAATCCTCAGAAAAGGCAGGTGACTTGAGAGGAACACCTGATTGTCCTGAAGGACAGTTTTGCCGCTTGGACGGGAGCCAGAGACTAACTTCAGATTTTAATTAAATAATCTGAATGTGGCCCGGTCATTTACACGGCACTTTATAATGGTCATAGATCTTTAACCCACATTATCACACGTGATCCTCTCACTCAATGCTTCAGTGAGGCTGGCAGGCCAGATAATAATTTCATTTTATAGATGAAAACACTGTGGTTCAGAAAGGTTAAGCGATGTCCCAAGACATAAGGCAGAGTCAGAATTCGAACTCAGAACTCAGACCTTGCAATTCCTAGTCCAGTTCTGTTTACATTTCTCATACTCCCCATGAGAAGGGGGCGGGCCTGCTTAGTTTGTGGATGACACCAAGCTAAAACAGGGGCAAGTGACAAACTTGAAAAGTCAGGAAGGAATTCAAGGTGACAGTGAAATGGGAAGAAACCAAGTTGGGTAAATCCCCTTGTTTTACACTTTCAAATATATATCGTGTCTGTAATAACGATTTTAATGTCTGTCCTTCCTACTATACCCCTATGGGAGCAGGAACTCCAACATCTAACGCAGAGCTCGGCACATCAAAGTTATTCTATACAGCAGACCCTTGAACAGTGTGGGCAATTAGGGGTGCATGCAATCGAAAAATCCAAGTATAATTTACAGTTGGCCCTCTGTAGCCACGGTTCCCCTATATCCACAGATCCAACCAACCACGACTGTGTAGGGCTATAGCACTTACTATTGAAAAGAATCCATGTATAAGTTGACTGTGCAGTTCAAACCCATGTTGTTCGAGGGTCAATTGTATATATTTATTGAATTGAGCTGAAGTTCAGTTCTATAAGGGACTTTGGAGGAAAGTAAAAGGAACACAGCCTGAAAAAAGCCATTTCTGACAAAGCAGGGACTGACCAACAGGTCTCCAATTCCAAGACCAGAAGAGAAGAAAATGGACTCATACTATGATAAGAGGGAGGCCAAACAGTTATGAAGAACTTCAGGTGAGTTTGCCAGACAGCTGACTAGGTCACCAAGACTGAATCTCCTGGGGGGATTCTGAAGGTAGCACAGTGTTTATCTGTCTGGGATGCTGTGGGTTTGCTCCAGGAACAAGATGTGCTCTAAGGCAACCTTTACAGCCTACTCTTCAACTCTTTGTGTGAACAACAGATAGAGAGATGTGCCTGTGAGGCCACAATTTAAATTGCCAGGCTTAAGCAGACACGAGCACCTCCAGCTGGAAAAGAATTGGGGGGAAAAGTGGATTTTCCCCCTTAAAAGGGGATGTGCATTTCTGAGAGCACATTTGCATTCTACATCTGTCTGTCTCTAGTTACTATACTTATTCACAGTTAACAACAACAAAAATGTGTGTGTGTGTGTGTGTGTGTGTGTGTGTGTGTATGTGTGTGGTGGTGGGGTGGTGGCTGTGGAAGGAAGGGGGTTCCTCAAATTCTGGTAAACCCGACACTGGAAACCAAAAGGCAGGACTCACGTACTGAAACTCACATTCCAATGTTTCTGCTCATGTGGCAAAAAGAGCGGGAGAAGAAATTCAAAAATAAAGGACGAATTCAACCCCTGTGAAGAGTAGACTGTGAAAAGATGAAGATTCTCTCTGAAATGAAAAATGACTCTTTGGGAAGAATAGCGCTAAATAGAGGGAAAGGCACGAAACTAAAACAGCTGCACAGTGATGTTCCTCCCTGGCCAGCCTTTGGTGTTACGTCCTAACTGGGTTGGCCCAGGTCCTGGTACAACCAGGGGGCTCCCTGTGTGGGAACACCCAGACGGTGCTTGGCAATCCACGTGTATGGTCAGCGCAACTCCCCTAAGAGGGCCCCGTGGGCACTGTGTGCTACTTTTCGGGGTTTGTAAAAACAGTATAAATGATCCCAAGGACTATGACATGGAAGACATTGTGACCACTGTGGAATCAGTGAGAAAAATAAAACTATGTTACTGCTTTTTTCCTAGTTTTGAATAGTGGTCAAATTATTAGGAACCAAGGAAAGGAGGAGGAAACAAAGGAGAAGAAATTAAGGGGCAAGCCTTCAATAAATCAATGACCACCTATGAACAATAATAAATAATAAATTGCCAATACAAAAGCACCCAAAGGCCTACAGAGTCTCTAAAATCATTGAAGTGTACTGACAGGTGATGGTGTGTCCACCACGTGTTATTCAAGTGTCGGGAATATACCCAAAGGACGTGACATTCCTTCTAGGAAGACCTGTATGGAGGATTACCTTTCGTACTTGTTACCTTCTAAGAGAGAGAGAACCTCCAATGCAGGGTTGAGCCAGAGGCAAGATTCTCCGCTCCTCTCAGAACTTTTTGCTTAAAATAACTGTGGTGCACAGTAAATGCTGAAGAATGACGACTCTGAAGCACTTCTGTGACCTGTGGAACCTTTTTTCCTAATTAAAATTACTTATCCCTTTGTGCTTTTAAAGATGTCACCTTTTTATTAAAAGTCAAATCAATTATTCCTTAAAAACATGTAGAGCAAAAGAGGTGGAGGGAGAATAATTTGAGCCCTCATTTCAGAGGCCTACTTATTCTGGACTCAGCGTGGTGACAGCATTTTAATAAGAATCAGTCCCCGCCATGGTAACTGCACCCTGCTGCCACAGCTGCAGGGTTTATAGAGCTTTGGAGGATCCCTTTAACCATGTTCAGAATTCTGAAACCAGCTTTTTCTAATGAAGGGTGAATAAAAGGAAACGTGATCGGCAGATATGAAACTAATCAGCTTGTAAAAATTCTCCCCTGCTTTTGCAGGGTGGTCTGCTATGCCCATACAGGCCATTTTCCCCACTGATAATTGCTTGGAGATGCGAACTTGTATAGGGAACCATAAACCAGACTGAATATGAAATTCGTCCTCTCTATTGCACTTGTCAGAAAAGGAAGACCTAAAAGACATACTCTAACAGCCGGGGGCTTTTTTCCCCCAAGTCACATCATCATATTAATTATTTGGCTTTTAATGATGTACTAGTAGAAACTTCTACAAACTTTGCGCATGTTCAAATAAGAGTCACCTAAGAAACCCCAACTTTAGTCCAGTTAGTAATAAGCCTGATAAACGAATGGTTAGATGTTTAAAAAAAGAGAGTGGCAAAATCCACCTTACATTACAAAATTTAAAATTAGTGAAAACCATGAGCAAAGAGAGCAACAAAGCCACAACGAGAGGATTCTTTCAAAGCATTCTTGGGACTTATTTTGTGAACACCTGCAAAAATGAAAAGGGTAAAAATGCTTCATATTTTCATTGTCTTCTAAACAAAGCAAGTCTATTTCAAGGGAGAAAGAATGTAATCCAAGTGCACACACAGCGCATCTGGATTAAAGAACACAGGCAGGGTGAGACAAAAGAACTTTAATATGCACATTACCATCTTTTCGTTGGTCAGAACGGAGGACTTGCCCGGCTGATACTCGTAAATGCTTTTGGGTTCTGCACGGTATTTTCTTGTATCCGCTTTCTTATCTGGGGGCTCCCAGTCGTTTCTGTAGAAAGCAAATCCTATTAGAGCTATTTTCATGAAAATTGGCATCCGACAGGTCAGACTTTGGCTGACTCTAGTCTAATCAAGGAATTTTTATATCCGAGGCACAAAATCGGACTCCGCCCAAAGCATTTAGTTGTGCTGGTTTCCTTCTTCAAACAAACAGATCCCTGTGTTCGCTTCACAAAAGGCTTGAGGTGTCCTGTGCTCACAACCAGACACTGGGAAGCAGAGAGAAGAGAAAGAGAAGAAAGGAAGCAGCAGCAGCGGCAGCAGCAAAGCTTGCTCTGGAAAAATCCTTCACCTTGCTCTGCTCTCAGGAGCTTATCATTCCCCAGACATGCCTGTACTTCCCACTCAGGCTAGTGCAGTGAGAGAGAATGCAGGTCCCGGAGCCAGGCAGCTGTGGCTCCAGCCCTGCCACAGCACTCGCTCGCTAGCTGATCTGGGCCAAGCACTTTGCCGCTACCCACCTTAGTTTCCTCATCTGAAAAATGGGGTTTCTGTAAGGATTAAATGAGACAGTATGTCTGAGCATGTAAATCACTTAGCAGAGCGCCAGGACCCCACGAACCACTCAATAAATGTTATTTGTTATTATAACCATGTTCTTCTTCCCTATTCCACACCCCATCCGGTAATCATCAAAACTGCAGCCTTTGGCACAAGTACTTAACCCGATCCAGTGAGGGATTTCAGAGGATACATGAAGCCTTGGAAATCATTTGCAAAATTTTTATACATGCACATAATTGCACTTTGCACTGTGATATTATATTCAGTTTTTCCTGCAAGGCTATAAACTTCTTGAAGGCACAGACGATGATTTATGTATGTTTATATTCCTCCATAGCATCTGGTTCAACCCGCACACAGAATGTACCCAGTAGGCGCTCGATGAACGCACTTGTAAGGATTTATGGGTATACCCAGCCTTCCTTTCAGAGTAATTATCAAATTCCTCAGGCAGATGTCACTTACGTATACGTGGGATTTCAAAAACAGCCGTTCATTTGTCTATGAAGATGGAAAAAGTTTGGAGGTGTGAAACAGTGTGTATTTAAAGGAAAAATAAAGAATTCAGTTTGGCCAGGGCCTTTTTGTGGATTGAGAAGTGGTGGAAGATGGAGCTGGGAGACGCATGGGACACCAGTCCAGATGGCACAGGAGGTTGCTCCAGAGGGCAGATGACTCAATAAAAGACAGTCGGGTCATCTGGTGCGGGCATTAACAGATGACTGATATCATCACAACCACGCGAGCCTTATGCTTTGATAATGTGTTGAATAAATAAATAGATACTAAAAAGCGTGGCTTCATTTTAAAATTATATTCTCCGCTATGGGCCCCATCAGTATGCACAGAGTATAAAAACACATGACAAATCTTACGGCTAAGATTTCTCTTGGCAAGAGGTAAAAAGGGATGATAATTATCGTCAACATTATTAAGTGCACACTGTGAGCCAGGCACTACTAGAAATGTTACATGCAGCATCTTGTTTTACCCTTGCAACATCCCTATGAATGCAAAATATATCCCCGTTTTACAGATGAGAACACTGAGACTCAGAAAAAACAAGTCACTGCTAATAAGTGACAGAGCAGGGATTCAAACTCAGGTCTGCTTGACTCCTGGCTCCAATGCTGCCTGACCCAGAGAAAGAGATTGTGTACGAGAACCTAAAATCACAGAGCTGATGAGAGCACTTACCTTTCTGGGCTTGATTTTAGCGAGGAAGAGCGGGTCGGGAGGGGAAGCGTGGCCGACCTCTTAACTACCTTCTCACCATCAATGTAGTTCATCTCACTTTTTGAGCGCGGCACAGAAAGGGGAGATTTTGCTGGAGAAGGAGAAAACGTGGGTTTTAAAAGAAAGACTTAAAACAGATGAAAACTGAAAACAGGAAGATGTCTTCCCTCGTTCACCACTCTCCCTTCCTCCCCTACAGCCAAGAAATTCTAAGTCACTTACTGTCTTCAGAAAAGGAATATCGAGGAGAGTACAGATCTGAATCATCATCTAGTGAACAAAACAAAACGTGATCAGGAGATATCCGGCTAAGGTAAGAGAACCGAGTGACACGTCGCCCACTGCCACTGTCCTGCACCGGCATCCAGCCACACCCGGAAGCCCAGCAGACAGAGGAGGAGCCCAGCACCAGAAGCTACACCACGGCAAACCACAGTTCAGAGCTGGGTTTGGAGAACCCACCCAACCAAACAGACCTGTAGTCAGGAAGGTACATTCACGACGCCTGGGGAAAGACTGCTCCTGACACCCAGAAACGCATGGGGACAAATAGCCAAAGGCCCTCTCGAGAGAATTTCCACAAGCAAAGCTGGTCCCCAGCCTGGCTGAGTGGGAAACGGGCTGAGATAGATGCCTGGGTGCTCATGCTGTCTCTGGTCCATACTGCTGAGTTTCATGGAGTCCCCAGGCCTGCTGGATGGGATGGGGAGGCCTGGAGGTGTGGGTTCTAGCTGCCCAGCTCAGCTGTGACCCATTTCATATGCTAGGGTTCCATATACAATATCATGGAGCAAAGAGGTACTGCAGCTAAGAAAACACTTTGAGAAACCCCTCATAATCATTTGTTTTGATTCCACCTCCAACTGGTTCCTTGAGTAGCTTTCCTTCCTTGGAACCCCACATGCCCTCGGCAGATGTGGTCACACAGTTTGCTCTGCAAAGGTGCTGCTCACGGAAAGTGCAAACACACATGGGTTTCTGTGGTGGGAGATGGCTCTCAAAGGGCACAGCACACGTCCCTAAATAAGTGGAACACCGACTGCGGCGCTAAGACTGGCAGAACAAAGACAAGACATAAACCCTTCATGGAGATGGCTGCGTTGAACTAAAAATGAGACCGCAGGTTCACTGACGAGAATAGGTTTTTCTGCTGGGACTGTCCTGGAAACCCAGGATAATTGATCACTACATCCACGATCCCACGAGGGATCACTACATCCCTCCAAAGAATTTCTCCAACAAGAGTGAGGCTGAAACAGCCTCTCCCGTTTTCTAATAGCGCGCTAACCTGAATTCAGAATTCATGAATGTGGAATGAAGACCCAACTCCTTCCCTTAAAATCAGTACCAGCTCTAACAAAGCACATGAACTAGCCTGCAAAGACAAGTCAGAGAATCCGATGTAATGTGTCGATGGCTAAGTGTCAGTCAAGTCCTTATCTCCACACAAGTCATTTTGTTTCAGAGCAGAAGAGGCCAGAATATTTTATAAAATGTAAATAAAGCTCACACTGCTGTTATTTTGAGTATTATTCAACACCAGTCTATCTCCCCTTTCATCTCCCCATTTTACCTGTCCCAGCTCTCCCCAGCTCCAATAATGGAAAGGCTTCAGGTACCAAGATATCTTTTATCCTCCCTCCCTCCCTCTTGTTGCTTTGATATTGACTAATTCTTATCCTCAAAGTTGAACAGGGCTTTTGCTTTTTAACACAATTTCTGATTATTGTACTGATAAAATGCCACAGTACCAAAGAAAACGAAAAATCAGCTCTGAATGCAGAGATTTGATTGGAAAAATGGTGCCTGCCAAACGAGTAGTTAGCTTAGTTAGAAACCAGTGTAAGTAGTGTTTAAAATCCAGCCTAGCATCTTAGCTCAAAACACTGTCTCTCTCTGAATCATGGGGAAATGGCAGCCTAGGAGCAGATGGTGAGGTGAGGGTTAACTTATAACCTCGCTCTTGAGGTAAGCAGCACAGTTTTCATGAGGGAAAAATGGCATTTTAAACATTCAAAGATCTTTGAAAAAATTCTCAGCTCTTTGAAAGTTTTTGCTCCCTAGAGCTTTCTAATGTGGACTTCTAGAGGACTTGTTAAAGGAAAATGAGAAACAGTTCTTCTGAGATGGAAAAAAGAAACAGCATGGCTTGGACAGTTAATCCGTGTATTTTGAAAGTTAGAAGAAGTAGGAAAGAGAGGGGTGGGGGGTGAAGGCAACAGAGAAGTTCGAATGACCGAACCTTCTTAAAGCTGTTTCTTACTTGGGGTAAATGGAAAAGAAATCTCCCCCATCTCAGGCTAGCACAGGGCAGGGGTGTCTCCGTGAACTAGCTTTTCATTTTTCCCAGTGTCCACAGCATCCAAGTCTGACACGTGGATTTCAGTTCATTGACTTTCAAGTGGGCAAACTGAAGTTGCACAGATTCATCGGAACACTAGCAGTAAGGACGAGTTCCAGGGGATGTATAATTTATTCTTTTAATATGTAATGTTTGTCTTGCAAATCTAATGGGAGAAAATTTTACCTACATTTATGAATAAAAATAATAGCTGCTCCCATTATTAAGAGCCTAATAGTAACTGGTAATTTACCAATATTGCCTCACTTAATCCCTGCAAAAACTCCTGGAGGTACGTAAGTATCTATCTTAGAGACAAGGAAATTAGGGCCCAGGGAGGTTAAGCAAATTTGCCCTTAGCCATACAGTGAGAAAGACAAAGCAGGAATGGATTCAAGGTCTTTCTGACCCCACTTCCCTACCTATGCTGCCCCTCATCCCTGTGATAGGGATGCGACTTTGTTCTACCCTCATCTGCCCAATCCTGGGGAGAACTGTGGCTATTCCATTATCATTTTTATTAGGGAAGAGGCAGGGGAGGGTGTTCTTTTGAAACTCGAGTCACGCACTGCAGTGCTGGCCAGGCTGACTTCTAGCCCTTGAAGCCTTTGCTCTACTTTTCTGCAACACGCCCCGCCACCCCCTCCCCCGCCCGGGGACATTTAAGCAAGTTTTCTGAGTTACCCCACCACACTTCTAGCTTTCCTCCTGCTCTTCTCCAGGGAAATGGGTAAAACTAAGTCACTCTTGCTACATCTTTCACTTGCTGCTTCTTGTACCTTCTCCTGGCAGGCTAAGTCTATACTGGGACAGGTGGAGATGCAGCTGGAAATACATTGAATGGGAAAACCGGGTGGAAGGTTCACCTTCCGCATTTCTGTACACCAGAGCTGGCCAAATATGTGTGTGTTTAATCATAGTTGAGACACACTAAATGAAATGTTTCTCAAGTTGTCTATGAACACAGATATCTATGCATGAAATCCTGCTTTCACTCTTTCTCCAAGAGTCCTTTCAAAGAACGTCCTAGTGGGCTCAGCAGAGCCGGGATCTTGTGATTCCTGCTTGGGGTGGAGCCACACGCTGACTGTGTCCTTCAGAGCCCCAAGCAGCAAACATCAAATCTTGGCAGCAATACCCAGAACTTCCTGTGACAGTGACTTCCAGAAAGTTCTAACACTAAGCAGCATTTACTGGGGGTGAACAACTCACTCCTGAGCCCTGAAGACCCCTGCCGGGCTTTGATGTTTGCACACCAGTGATTGCCCTCTGGGCTTCGGCAATCTGTTCTTGGAGGCTCCATTTGGGGACAGCTACTCTCCTAAAACTGCCAGGAGGCACATAATTGCCTTTCCAACCACAGTAACTTTAAATAGACTAAAAAAGACTTCTTCAGTTTTTTTTTTTTAAAGAATTTATAATAATCTTAAAGACACTGGAGAAAGTGCTGTTTGTTCTATAAAAAGTGTGTAATTGACCAAAATGGGATGACTGACTAAAAGCAGTATTTGCATAATCGCTTGCCTATATCAATTAAATTTCAATTTTATGCATTTGTTAGGCCTTTAAACTTAAAATTATTTTTCTAATATCAGTGGCTCATTTTTAACACAATCTTTTTCCACTGCTCAAATTAATCCCTTTTCCTGCTTTACCCCACACACTGAGGAGAAAGGATAAAGGGGTTGAGACAGACACACACACACACCCCCCCCCAACAAACAAAAATGGTCAAACAAAAATGTACGCAGAGGTGGGTATAGAGGCTACGTGGGATTGGGGAGGAAGAATAAGAAAAAGGGGGAGTGGGGCAAGATGGTCAGGAAGAGTCCAGGGAGCTTGGGGGAACAGACCCAAAATTGTCTAGGTTCTGGTTAGAAGCAATCAAATTCTAAACATTGAAAAAAGATCAATATAGGCTGTCAGAATAGCTACAGAAGATAAATTCAGAAAAAAATCAAATGTGAGGAGTAAAGAGAATGAGGTGGAGCAGGACGGGAATGAAAGGACCAGAGGGCTGGAAGCAACTCACCGGCCTCATCTCCCGGGGCGTCCCTCCCTCAAAGGTGGAAAGGGACTCGCTGCTACTCTCTCTTAACTATCTCGCAGGTCAGACTTCTGCGCTTGCTAAGCAGAGGAATTCTGGGCAGCTCTAGTTAGGGGAGCAAAGGTGATGGCTGCAAGCACTCAGCCCCTCCTTCGGGCAGTACTCGCTGGAGTTCGGGCACAGATCCTGGCCAGGCATCTTAACGATAGAACCATTTGCTTGAATTCAAGCAAAATAAGGCTATTCTTAGAAATCCTTTAAGGCCAGTAGAGGATTATCTTAACTCAAATACAGACATGCTTGGGAAAATCAGCCTCCTGAACCCTTGTCTTAGTGCATCCCCATCTAGGAACGGGGAAGAAGCTCAGTGAGACTGACCACTGTGGCGTGGTAAGTCACCACAACCTGAGGGTGTCCTGAGGTTGGGTCTTTTTTTTTTTTTTTTTTTTTGCGTTATGCGGGCCTCTCACTGCTGTGGCCTCTCCCATTGCGGAACAGAGGCTCCGGACGCGCAGGCTCAGCGGCCATGGCTCACGGGCCCAGCCGCTCCGCGGCATGTGGGATCTTCCCGGACCGGGGCACGAACCCGTGCCCCCTGCATTGGCAGGCAGACTCTCAACCACTGTGCCACCAGGGAAGCCCCCTGAGGTTGTGTCTTGAGTCACTTCACCAGGAGGTGGCAGTGGCCACCATCAGCCTGACAGCAGTGGAAGAGGCATCCAAAAGCAAGGGAAAAAGCTGGTCTGAGATTTCACCCTTGGCTGATACGATAGCCCTTTATCCTGACAGGGCCAAATGGGTTCTCACCGGCATGGACCACAAAGTAATACACCAGTTACTCGGCTTTGCTGACTTGGAGGCATCATTTGAAAATAATCTCCCATTTTCTTGACATGAAGCATGTCAAGAGAGCCAGCATCATCTGGCCAGGTTCAGAGTAGAAAAGCGTGTTCTTTTCAATCTGTATTCCCCACTCTCATTCTATATTCAAATCCCCAAATTTGCATTGGCGAGTATCTCCTTCCTTTTTTGGAGGATGAAAAGGGTGGCATTCCTCCACTGCAGTGGTTCTCAGCCCTGATCATGGGCCAAATTACTGGGGGAGCTTTCCTAACCTCATATTCCTGGATGCCACACCGGGAGACTCTGGCTCAGCCGAGCGAAGCATGACTGACTCAGAAGCAGGGCAAGCTGGATGCCTGGAGTTAGGCATCAGAGAGCCCCTGGCGAAGGGGCCAACCAGGAACACAGAGTGCAGCAGGAGAGGGAAAGGAATCAGCAGAGGAAATAAAAAACCCACGTCTGGGGGACCCCAGAGACCTGGGTTTGGATCCCGGCTCTGCCACTTGCTGTGTGATCTTCCACAAATTATGTAACCTTTCTGAGCCTCATACCCTTTATTGCCAAAAATGAGGACTTGCCTCATGGGGTTGCTGGGAGGATGAACATGAGGTAACAATTATGATGTGCCCAGCATGGAGCCTTGTCTTCAGTAAGGGCTCAAGACAGGGCAGTGCCAAGCACGTCACTGCAGTGGTTGTGCTATTATCACTAGTAACAGGGTTCCACCACAGGGCTACTTCCTAAGGCTGGAGGCAGTGGAGGAGTTTCTGAGGCTGTTTCTCCACAGCATGTCCCTCTGGCTCCTGCTTCAGGAAGAAACCATGGGCAGGATGTCTAGCAGCCCCTCCATGGTCTGGGTGCAGCAGTGGGTGGCGCAGGCTCTAGTCTCTATCAACATCCCCTCTCCCCACGCCCACAATCAGAAAGACCTCGAGGCATCTCAGATGCTGGGAAGGGACATGTGCCTTTAAGAGAGAGACTGGAGTGTAATTCACAGACAAGTAGCTTTGGGTCAGAAAGGAAGGAATGGTGGGCAGGAGAGGGTGGGTCAAGTGAAGGTCTAAAAGAAAAAGAAAGTAAAGTTATCCCCAAAGGATTTCTGGTAAATTCTTTTTATTTTTGATAAGCTTTCTAGGGACCAGGGTATATAGAGAAATTATAAGAAATAAGTCTTCTGAATTCATTCTACGCTTCCCAAATTTCCTAGCCCTAACTCCTCCCAACGACCCCATGAGATAAAGAATAATCAGACATAACCGTTGCTCCTGTCCCACAGAGTGGTGTCAAAGATTATAAAATGACTAGAAGTGACTGCACCTTGTTGGAATTTACAGGCTTCTTTAAAAGTACATTTTAAATCTCACTGATTAAGACATGGTAATTCTATTTATCTTCTGAAAGTCTGGCCAGAAGTTTACTTTTTCACTGTAGCTGAGGGCGGGGGGTGGGGGAAGGTTGCTAAGCTTGACACAAACTTTCACATAATCCTTCACTATTTAGGAGAATCAGCTTTGAGACACTTAGAAATGTCTTTTTTATACTTTATAATCAACTAGAATTTAGACAAAAGGCAGCCGCCCTTAGGCTAGGTTTTGATAGGTTTATTGTAAATAATTCTAGTTTCAAATTCTGAGTTCAAACAAAACAAAAAAAACAGCAGTAACAACCGTCTCCTCCCCACAGGGGACAGACTCCAGAATGACAGCTCACATTTCTCAGTAAATCCGTCTATTTTTTAATGCTCGTTAAAAACTATGCGTAGAGGCTGCCTTGGTTAGGTGCTAATCCATCTTTAACACCCTTCTTTGAAAGGGATAACTCCTTCCCATGTTAAGAAGGGTGTGCAGAGCCCAGGGCCACCGACTGGTAGCACTGGGGCTGGAGTGGTACCAAGGGCAGGGCTGAGGAGGACCTGCCAGGACCCACAAACATCTAAACCACAAACCTGAGACTCCCTTATTACTTAAAAAAAAATTAAAATGAAAATAACAATTCTTTAAAGTGAGCTAGCTCAAAGATTTCTCTCATTTGTAAAAAGCCTTCATCTAATTGAATACATCTGTGATCTATGTCTGAATCTGTCATCTAGGCAAGAGCGGGGGCGAGACAGAACCTACCCTGTTTTTAAAAAAATCTCCAGGGAAGAAGACTTCTTAGAAACTTGTGTTGAAGTCTAATCATCTTGGTTATTATGAATCTTTTATATCCAATCTAATTTTCTTCCTCTTTATCCTTTAAGATGATTTCTTCCTTTTTGGTCTTTGAAAATAAAAACTGGTAAGGTCTGCTTCCTAAATTATAAGTGAAAACTTATCATGTCATCGCTTACTTTTTTTTCCCTTTTTTGGCTGCATTGGGTCTTTGTTGCTGCACCCGTGCTTTGTCTAGTTGCAGCCAGCGGTGGCTTCTCTTGTTGTGGAGCACGGGCTCTAGGCACGTGGGCTTCGGTAAGCTGTGGCTTGCGGGCTTTAAGAGCGCTGGCTCAGTAGTCGTGGCGCACGGGCTGAGTTGCTCCGCAGCATGTGGGATCTTCCCAGACCAGGGATCGAACCCGTGTCCCCTGCATTAGCAGGAGGACTCTTAACCACTGCGCCACCCTTAACCACTGTCCCAACCCTTACTCTTTACGCCTCGTGGTAAAAGAAGCGCGACTTGACGTGTACCACCAAGCAGACGGTATCGTCAGCCAGGGCTGCTAGGTGCTGCGCCTGATGACATGGCAGCTCTGGGTGTGAGGCCAGAAGGCAAAAGCCTTGTCTTCAGCTCAACAGGCTGCCTGGAAGCTGCTGGCACTGCCTGCGACAGGCCTAAGGCATTCTTCCAGGCTGATGGGAGTCACTGTTTTTCTCCACAGGACTCTTCCAGGTGGCCTTCCTCTGCCCATGTCTATGGGACTCTACACCTTCAGGCATGCTGTGTGCTGGTCACCTTCCCTAGAAAGGGATCCTATCTTATGAGTGGGTTGGGTTCTCCAAGTCCAAATAAAGCACAAATCAAAAACTGCGTTTGATCAAAATTACCCTAAAAAAATTTCTCACTCATCCAGTTCAGTTCGTTGTTTCTGAAGCAATGCTTTTTGGCTAGAATCAGCACCCCAAGAGCAAAAAACTAGGTTATCCCACACCAGATGGACGCTTGCTGGAAGCAAGGAGGTCACTGATTAAAATGAAATCAACAGCTTTTAATTTTTTAAGTATCAGTTCCTTCCGTAGACTTTTCTTTTTGTTCACAATAGGCCCCAGGCATGAAAGGGTTGGAAACCACCAGGCACATCACAGGGAGACTAAAAATGGAATATGGTATTTGAACTAAAACGGTATCTAACACATCTCAGCATGTCATCGCATATATGTTAAGTGATCGGTAAAAGTCTGGTGAATGACTGAATGGATGACTTCACCAATGACGAGGCGGGTTGGGCAGGATGGTTTGCTGAGCTGATTGGAACAGAGAAGCACTTGAAGACGGGACTGCACTGGGCTTCATCCCTAGGAAGAACTCTGCTTCTGAGGTCCAAAGCCTTCACTCAGCAACACTCTTCAGGCATGTGCTGAGGACCTACTGTGTACCAGCAAGGTTTTCTGGGGCCTTCTGGACACGCGCTCTCACAACTGCCACCACGCTGGACCCAGTACGATGAAGCACCCTTGTACAACTCCCTGCCTGACATGAACTTGGGAGAAAAGAGGACATATCTTATTCACGGCACTGTCCTCAGTTCCAAGGACAGCATGTGGCACACGCAAATGCTCACTACTACTTGGATGAACGAAGCTCAGAGCACTCAACATCTCATCCTAGAAGAGCTTTAATCAAAGTGCCTCCTGCCGACCCCACCCACTCCTCTCTTTCTGGGTCACTCATCTAAAAATCAGACAATCCCTGCGATTAGAATAATTCTCAGGATGTTGCCCTTCACTCACCTTTTAGAACCTTCTTTGACACCTAGGCTATTTACCCCAGAAAAGAATATCTTTTTAGATACAAGTGTGGCCATCCTCCCCCAGCAGGTCCAAATTCCTAGCCAGGTCTTTCATGAAAAGGTTTCTAGCTTGGTCAAAATCCTTATTTTCAAGGGCTATCATCTCCCACCACGACCGAATCCCATACCTGGATATGTCCTGGGGAATTCCCTACCAAGGAGATATACCTGGAGATACACCCAGGACAAGAGGGGACCAGTGGAGAGTTAGTTGCACATATGGGAACCAGGTAATGCTTCTCTTGCTGACGCTGGCATGTCTACCTCCTGCCCATGAGCCATAATGACTCGGCTTCCCCGAGTCAGTGCGCTGCCACCAGCATCACGTGACCACCCCCAAATACAAAGCCCTGGGTATCTGAGCACAGGCAGCTTTTCCCAGAGCCCCACACGTTCAAAGTATCGTAACGAAGCCACACTGGTTACCCCATTAATCTTGTAAACTCCAAGGGAACAGGATTAAAATACCACCTGGATAGACTCCTGTTAACACAGTCAGCAAGGAGCAAGAGAACACCACAAAACACAAGGTTAGAGGGAAGCAAATGATGGGGAGAGAGCTCTTAGCAACCAGGAAGAACCCCAAGGTGAAAAAGAAAGTAACAGTATCGGTACAGAGAGGCACATGATTTTCCTTTAATTACCTTCAGATTTAGGACTAGGAGTAGATGCAGGAAACTGGTAGGTAGGAGTGTAAGGATTGTCCTCTGTAGCAGAGAAAAGCAGTGGATTTTGAAACTATCCACCACGAAGTGGAGGAAGTGACAAATCTCCAATTGATTCTTTCAAATGACTGATTACCTAGTTTAGTGTTATTAAAGCACACGGCATCACACTTGAAAAGACATTAATGAATTAGAAAGGACTTGGTTATTTTAACACGGCACATTCATGCAAATAAGTGAAATAAAATTTCTGCCAACCAAAAGTGACTACCAAAACAAAATCTAAAAGCCAAATCTTATTCCTAAAATGGAACTGTAAGAATTAATTTAAGGCTAGGACAACAGATACACTGTCTAAGTTCATGGTACCTTCAGAACTTTGCTGGATTTCAGGAAGTTCAGGGAATTTGTACGTAGGGAAATAAGGGTTTTCTTCAGGAGTGTCTAGGCAGAGGAGCAGGTTTGGTAGAGAGAATAGAGGAAGATACAAATGGAGAGAATGAACGAATAGGAATCCACACACAATTCAGGCTCCTTGAATTCTGGAACATACTAAGCTTCACCAGTGATGAAAGGAATTCAAATTGCCTTTAAAAATCCAGTCCTTTTGCCTGAATTACTGAGACACGTCTAAAGACACAATATCATTTCTCTTCTTGGACAAAGAATTCCATGAATACAGTCTCCAATAAGCAAAAGGCATTTAGCACAAAGCTTCAAATTTTCACCTTTTATGGGAAAAAAATATTAAGTATGCTAATAAATTGTGTGTAAAGAAAACAACTGTCATCAAATGATTTTTTTTAAAAAATCAAAGCTTGTGCTGTAGACATTAGAATCAGGGCAAATTAGTGGATTCTTAATTTTTCAAGTACCTCTGCCTAGGGCAGGTAGTTTCGCTCAGAATCTGTAATTTAGGTTGAGTTATCATCTATAATATATGAGAGGAACAATGCTGCCTGAGGGGCAGAACTACATATTTTTCACATATGCACCTGTGTCTCGGCATTTGGGCCGCCAAAGCTGGATCTAAAGGTGACAGACAGATTGCTGGGGAAATGGACATTGGCTTTAGGAAGTGACCAGTGCAACTGACACCATCTGATCAGACAGCCAGCATCACCACCGTGACTGAGCTCATCTACCTCAAAAAGAGTGAATTTACTCTTGGCTCAGAAACACTAAATACTGAGCATCTCAAAATTTAGAAACAAATTGAAGAGGGGTACCCCCAGGTTCATTCTGAACCCTGCAGGAGCTAATTAACAGTGATGTTAGCTGGCAGCCACAGTTAATCAGAGAGACTGGTTATCTGCGGCACAGGCTGACCAGACAATGATCAGACGCTTTTCCTTTGCCTTCGTGTGTCTTCTGTGCCAGGCGGCCAGACTGGATTTGGCCACAGGGAAGGACAGGATGCTCTGCCTGCAGGAGGAGTGGTACCCTTCTCACAGCGCAGCTGCATCCCTGCCCAGCAGCTGAGTGGCGGCACAGGCGGATGAGAGCTGTGGGGCTTGCAACCTGCCTGAGCACTGGCCTGGGGTTCTCCCACCATGCTGGGTCCCCCCTGCTGGCAGCCCAGCAGGCCCCTGATTTGGAAGCACTACTCTCCCAGCTTGAGCGGGCTTTGCTGTGTCAGCTCTGGACTGGCTCTCAGGGCTCCCTGCCAAGTGCTGGCTCCCAGCTGGGGAAGATTATTTTTCACATTAACACCGTCATACAGGTGCACCATGCGTCCTACTTCACAAGGCAGAATTTGCTCTCATTTGGGCCCTGCCGCATCCCTCAGAGGAAGGGGAAGGGAACAGACACAGAGAGGTCCATGATTGGCCCACGGCCACATGAGTGCTCGGGGGACTGAACCCAGACGAGAACACTTTTTAACTCCCAGTTCATGCCTTCTCAACTTGCTCTGCCTACAAGGCAGTCATGGGCTGACACCGGGAGGTGCACCTAAAGCCAGAAGCAGGTGGGAGCCGAAGCTGCTCACATCCCAGGCAGGCAGGTGCTAAGGAACGCGGGCAGAGTGCTGGGCTCAGCCTGCTGCATCCCCAGCATCTGGGAGGGAGGACTTGGGAGCCGACCTGAGCTCCCACATGTGAGGCAGGCGCACAAGTTCTCCCGCCCCCTCTGCTCTTGCAGGTGCATGGCTGGGCTCAGGCAGGCCCGGGCCTAATGAGGTCAAGCTGCAGGGCCCAGTCTTCCGGCCAAGTGAGTTTAGGTCCTCACCACAATAGTCAACATATAGGCACAGCACAGCTTCTACAAATGAAAATCAATACCTCTGTTTAGTTTGTGGATCTGCTTAAACATGGTCTTGTACCAGTCTTTTGATCTCTCGGTGTTCTGGAGACAAAGAGGAAAATAAAATGGAAATCTCAGCACGTTTCGGAACTTCCATGATTGCGAAAGCAAAATGCAAAGTGACAACAGTCAAAACTCATGTAATTCTGTACGTCACTGTGATCTCACATTGAAATCTTTTCTTTTTTAAATGCAAAACTGTTGAGAAAGAACCGACAAACCAAGGGATTCAGACCTGAATCTGCGAGGTAATATTTGGTCAAAAGGATGCAGGTTTTGAAACCAGTGGACAAGGATCCACTTGAAATGTGTCCATTCTTAGGTAATTTTTAGAGAGAACCTCTCTCCATATATAGATGACTAAACTGAAGTAAAGCCTCCTAGAAATGTAAGAAACAAGGAACATATGCTTATCACCCATTTCAGGTTACTCTGAAGAAGTGTATCTAAGCCACCTGCACAGGGCTAGATTTAGAATGTATACATTAAAACGTAACCCATTATAGCATCCAATGCCAGAGAGTTTCCATCCTAACCACAAAGCTGGGTTGTTTTTTAAGATAAAAATAAAACAAGGAAGGAGACAGGTGGTTAGATCAGATACTTCCACTCCCACCTTACAGATGAGAAAATATGATACAGAAAGTCAATGGTCACAGAGCAGGTGAGCAGGTGAGAGGGAGGGCTGCCCAACAGGATGGTTAGCGGGAAGGGTCTGCTCTGTCACCCACAGGTTGTGCAATCCTGGGCAAGTAATCCCGCCTGAGTCCCTGTTTCCGCATCTATTAAAGTGGGAATGATATTAATACCTACCTTGTACGGTGACTCATGTTTGAACGAGATAATGCATTAGCAAACAAACACTGCGATCATTATTAGTAATAATTCTTTCTACTACTACTTATTATTATTGGCATACTTATTATTCCTTAGGACAACAATTCTTTTGAGGCTTAGCCCACTGCTGTTTCTATCAGCCTCCCCAAAGGGACACAAACACCTGTCCTTTGCTCAATGGAAATCACAGAGAAACACATCACAGCCAGTGTTCTGGTTCTGGCACATGGAGAGAGATGGGGTTCACCCCAATCCAGGTGCAAAGGTGGGGCTTCTCTGGGATCCCAGGGCCTGCAGGAGGCTGGCGGGCCTGCACCGCGGGGAGGGCTACGCCAGGGCTGCCACGAGACCCACCCTATTCTGAGGCCTTGCAGGCTGAATCCACCCTGTGTGTCCCTGGGAGTCTCCCACTCTCCCTGGATGACGGGCTATCTCCCATCCAAGGGAACTTCTTCCTGAACGCATGGTGGCAGGGACCCTGAGCCTCCCACTCTTCCCAGGGTTCTCTAACCCTGGACTACAGCACAATAACGAAGGAGACTGGGAAACAGCTCACGACCTTCTCCTCTTGAACACACACATGCCTGAAGCCTCTCAGAAGCTCTGCCACAGAGAAAGCAATCTGCCTTTGTTCCACCCAGCTTTCCCCCACATTCATCTGACCATGAAACCCTTTTCTCGTGGATTTAGAAACAGCTAACGTATGCTTTGGGAAAAGTTGTCACCCAGCTCTTGGAGGCTCTGCAGGCCTCAGTGGGCTTAGAGAGAAGACAGTGCCGAGGACCCTCCTTTTGAGGTCTCTGCCACCCACAGACGGGGTTCACATGGACCCAGGGGTGGACACCTGTCACTGGCTTAGGACAAAGCCTAAGAAGGACCTGTAGGTCCGCACTCGTACCCGGAGTGGGATGCCCACACCATCCATGGAAACATCGCTCAGGTCCTGAGTGCTCTTTGCCACCCGCCTGCTGTCATCCTTCACCTTCTTCTCAGCAGCCCTGCCAGGGGAGGTGGGTTTTTCCTGAGTTGGTGCTGAGTCCTGCTCTCCCACTCTTCTTTCCGAGACAGGATCTGGAAAAGAAAAGCAATCATTAGCTGAAGCTCTTCTGGTGGCTCCAAAGCAAATTCCCCGCAAACAATCCAGCTAGGGTAGAGTGTGTCTGCCAATTCTCAATTGGAAGTTGTGCCTAGAGCAGGGGTCAGCAAACCATGGCCCAGCCCCCGGTTTCTGTAAATAAAGTTTTATTAGAACACAGCCATGCTCTTCGCTTACGTGTTATTTACTGCTGCTTTGGAGCTACAACGACAGAGCTGAGTAGCTGTGACAGAAACTGTACGGCCTGCGAAGCCTAACGTATTTACCATCTGGCCCTTTTTTTCTTTAGTATTTGTTTTTTATTTATTGGATGAAAGATTAGATTCTGTAGTGTTTTACAATTTTCAAAAGTTTCACACACATGATTTCATATAATCCCATAATAACCCTTTGTCCTCCTACCCTTACTTTGCCCCTCTCCCCTTCTTCTTACCCCACTGGTAACCACTAGTTTATTCTCTATACTGGAGTCTGTTTTTTTGTTTTATTCACTAGTTTGTTGTATTTTTTAGATTACACATATAAGTGATATCATGGCAGTATCTGTCTTTCTCTGACTTATTTCACCAAGCATAATGCCCTCCAAGTCCATCCATGTTGCTGCAAATGGCAAAATTTCATTTTTATGACTGAGTTATATTCCATTGTGTACATACCACATCTTCTTTATCCATTCATCTGCTGATGGACACTTAGGTTGCTTCCATACCTTGGCAACTGTAAATAATGCTGCTATGAACATTGGGGTGCATGTATCTTTTCAAATTAGTGGTTTTGTTTTTTTCAGATATATACCCAGGAGCGGAATTGCTGGGTCACATGGTAGCTCTATCTGAGGGTTTTTTTTTTTTTTGAGAAACCTCCATACTGTTTTCCGCCCATTAGGCCCTTTTAAAAAATGTGTGGACAGTGTGGTAAGTGCCCTATAGATGTCTGTACTTGGTGCTCCAGACATCCAGGTAGTTCTGACTTTTCTAGGAATTCAGGGAGCAGGTAAGCCACACGAGGGTGGCCAGACACTACTTGAAAGTTCTTGTTTCCCCTTGAGGAAGTCACTTAACTTTTCTGTGCCTCTGTTTTCTCATCCAGAAATGGGGATAACACTTCAACTGGCCAGCTCACAGCAATGTTGTGAGGACCTAATAAAATAGCTTACGCCAAGTGCTCAGAAAATGGTAAACTGCTAAATGCACATTAGAGTTTATTTAATTTCATCCAGGATTGGAAGCTACAGAGAGCTAATAAACATACCACGTGTGGCCTATAGATTATAAAACTACTCAGTGTGTTCTGTTATTCCAAGGCATGTCATTTATTTATGGGAGGCATTTACAAAGCAGCTGCCAGGTGCTATGCGTTCACATGTGCTGTGGACATGGGGGTGAACCATTCCCAGCCTGGCCTTCAAGGAACTGACGGTCTAGTGGGCAGAAAGAGGAGAGCCAGCAATGAGAATGGAGGCAACCAGTGCTGACAGAGGAGTCCACATCCCACTCCGCTGAGGAACTGGGTTCAGGCACCACCTCTCAGAAGGGTCAGCCAGACAAAGAGGAAGTGAAGGGTGCTCCTGGCGGAGGGAATGGCATAAGCGAATGCCAGGGGCCTCTGGACTACTCTGAGCTTATTATGGGCCAGGCAGTGTGCTAAGCTCTTCACATACATTATCGCAGCTCATCCTCCCAGTAACTCTACGAGGAAGAAACTATCATCATCCCTCCATTTTTTAAAAAAAGAAACAAGTAAAATTAATTTTTATTTTATTTACTCTATCTAAAATATCATTTCAACATGTAATCAGTATAAGCAGTTACTAATGAGGTGTTATACACTCTTTATCTTGTACCAAGCACTGCATGTGAGCGTGTGTATTATATCTACAGCACCTCCTGATTTGCATTAGCCACATTTTAAGTGCTCCATGGCCACACGTGGCTGGCTAGTGGCTACCATACTGGACAGAACAGCAGTAGAGTATGAATGCCCATCTAACCATTTATTAGTGCTGTGGTTTGCATTGAGCTTTTCAGAGTATCAGTTACTGGTCCATTAAGTCATCCCTCCATTTTTAAAAGACAGGCAAGGGGAACAAAGCACAGAAAAGTTAAAGTAGCCTGCCTGAGGTCACACAGCAGCGTGTGGCCAAGCCGGGATCTGGCCTAGCGTCCACCTGACTCCAGCGGTCCTCGCTGAACCACATCCTGTCTGGCCTCCCTCCAAGGTGGGACCAAGGTTTCGAGCCTGGGAGCCTGGCCTGATCCAAACAGAGAAGTCAGGAAAGGGAACTGGGCTGGGGAAGGCAGGGAGAGAAGGCTCCCTGCACTTAGACAGGGTAACTTTGAGGGGACAGCGAGACACTCAAGTAGAAGTGCCCTGGAGACCCTGAAGAAACGTGAGAGTGAAGCCCAGGGAGAGGCCCCGGAAGAGGGCGATTCTGGAGCCATCAGCACAAAAGTGATGGCTGAAGGCCAGGAGATGGAAGAGGTCAGTGGAGGAGATGACAGCAGAGTCAAGGGCCGGAGTCATGCACGAAGGAATGTCACGGATACAGGCTGAAAAGCAGGGAAAAAAAAGGGTTCCCAGAAGCTTGCAGCTGTTGCTGGAGGGATAGGAGATGAACCGGAGAGGAACAAGTGAGGTGTCACTGAAACCAGAGAAGACAGAGTTCCAAGAAGTGGGATGGTAACGCGTCAGAGGAAAAAACAGAAAAACGAAAAAAAGAAATTGAAGCAGAGGAAGCGGCATTGCCTTAGGCAAAAAAAGAGTCACAGGATCTCTCTGAGCGAGAAAATTTCAGGAGGGGAGTGAGGGCAGATGCCAGATTTCAGGGGCAGGAAGCGGGCAGTTAGGTAGGGAGGAGGTCAGCACGGGAGGAGGGAGCATGTCAGATGGTCACCAGAGAGGCCAAAAGACTGGGGGGCAAAAAGGGTTACACCGGGGAGTCTTATGTCCTACCAGTGGAGCGCATGAGGTGAGGCGGCAGGGGATGAAGATGTGCCCAGGCTATTAGTACGTGTCCAGGAAGGATCTGTTCATTGACTGAGGGAGAGGTTCTCATCTCTGAGAAAAGAAAACGCTCCGAGTGCTGGCTGGAGGACTAAACATTCCATGTTCCAGGGTACATGGAAAGCGGTGCTGAGGTCAGAGATGTCTGTGCGCGGGAGCTGGGGAAACACTGCCACCAGCGAGCCCAGGTTTACGACTTTCACAGACGGCTCCATGGAGTGGCTTTGCCCGGGTTTCAAACAAACTACTGAAATGAATACTCATTCTGCGACCGCAGAACAATTTCTAAACATGCTGTGCAAGACTCGGCTTCGTGAGTGCTTCAGAAAACCCCATCACCGTAAGTTGTTTTTTTTTTTTAAAGACAGGGATTTTCCTTAATTAAAATGATTTCACACTGCTGATTTAATTTTTAATACAATTTTTAAAGGTTACGCTCCATTTACAGTTATTACGAAATATTGGCTATATTCCCCGTGTTGTATGATATACCCTTGTAGCCCATCTTACACCCAATAGGTTGTACTTCCCACCCCCTCACACCACTGGAAACCACTAGTGTGTTCTCTACATCTGTGAGCCTACTTCTTTTTTGTTTTATTCACTGGTTTGTTGTATCTCTGGTATCACCACGATAAGCTTTACAAGATGTTAAGACCAGACTGGTTTTACGGGATGAGTTCTCGGGCTCCCACAAAATTCCAACAGGAGGCCAAGGATTTGGCAGGAAGCTCGGGAGGGTGGGGGAATGTTGAGTTACCAGAGTCCCTCCTTAACATGGCTGTGCTGAACACTCCCCTCCCGACTGGAAAGGCCTTGCCTCAGTGTGATCAAGTTGCAGCAGGTGAGGCTGATTTCAAGCTGTCTCACCAAGTGCTTAGAGATGCTTGTCCTCACGCTCTACTGTCATCTCTTCAGAGGCAGATCACAGATACGCCAACCTCAGCGTTTCCAGACCTAGAGTAATTCTTAAGAAATTGTTAGGGCAGGTGGCTCTAGCAGCCATCACTTAACTGCAAAACTCAGGCTGACAGTCCATGGATTTGTTCCCAAGCTGCCAGAGTCCTTGTGATCTACGAAAATTAGCCCTGAACTCTTTTACTTTAGAAGCCTATGATCATGTGATTTGTAACTGAGTGGGTTTCAACACACAGAGGGCCGAACTGCAGCCTCTGAAGAAGAAGTGTTTCTTTATACAGTGGAAACCCAAGGTGACACTTCATTGTACCATGCAGGTGATGGGGCCACCCTGTGACATCCAATGGGTTACGATGAAGCCTTGCTGCTATTTCTCACTAGGCAAATACATGACACCCTGGAGCATTTCCTTCGAGTTTTATACTGTGCTTTCAAAGGAAGGTCCTGGAAAGGGCCACTCAATAAAGGATGCTGCTGACAACCTGGACAGGGCATCTGTGTCTGTGGGAGGTGGGAAAGCATCCCTAGTCTTCACATCCAAAGCTTTGTGACTGAGGATCACAGCGCTGCTTACACTTCCCTCGGGGAAGGGAGGGGTGGCCTCTCCGTACCCTATGCCAGCCCCTCTGTCCCAGCCCTTGTTTTCCTGTCTTGCCACCCAGGGGACAGGAGCTTCGTGAGGCCAAATCCCATGCGGGTCTCATTCCTGGAGGAATCTCATTAAGCATGAAGCCCCACAGAGGTTTAATAAAAATATCGGTTAGTGGGAGGGAGGCTGGTGGTCCTTCCAAGTCCCATCACCACTAGGGTGGGGGGAAAAGCCTTACTTTCTCTTACTCCAGAGCACAGACTAGAGCACCAGCCCCACCAGCCTTCTCTCCTTCAGGAGCTCCTGAACAAAACGGTGCTCTTCCTTTTTAAACAAAACTGCTTTTAGTGAGCACCTACTTTACGTCCCGCTCTATCAAATACCCTTAGTGGATCTGCACCAAAAGTGGGGGATGGAAGCGCTGGGCTTATTTTAAAGCGGAGGAAATGGCCTGAGCCTGCCAGCATGATAGAGAAGCCCCGACATTCACACAGCACCTTCCAGTGTGCAAAGCACCCTCCTCCCTCTTCCCATCACAAATGATCCCTACAACGCTTCTTTGAGGCAGGGGCAAGGATTACACGCCTATTTCCCATACGAGGAAACTGGCTCAGCGAGGTGAAGTCACTTACCCAGGGACAAACAGCTACTATAAGAGGCAAGAACCAGGACCAAACTCTGGGTCCCCTAACTTGTGTTGAGGTGCCTTTTCAAACTCCCCAAAGCAGGAAGGCACCCACAGGAGCTCCTTTTCAGAGCCGCCCTGTTCTCAGCAATCTGGGCTGGGGCCAGGGAATGAAGTGGGCTGGAGTGCGGCAGCTCCAGGAGGGGCAGCAAAGGGCACCTTGAACTCAGCCACGGCCTGTCCTGGTCCTGCGGCCAAGTCCTGGATAAAGTGGAGAGGGTGTGAGAACCCCATGTCCTCCCCACCAGGCTCTCCACGAATCACAAGGACAGCAGCGGGATGAAGGAACACAGAACTCATGGAGTAGATGCTCAGAAAAATGGTGGCTTTTGCTATCCACCAGATCAGGGGTCCTCAACCCCAGAGATCACGAGTACCGGCAAATCCATGTGTTTGCATGCATGTGGCTTTTTCTAGAGAATGAATCTACTGCCTTGCTTAGATTCTCCAAATGAGTCCATGACCAAAACAAGGTTCCAAGCCACGATGTCACACCATTAGCTGCTTGAGGGCAGCACAGTTCCCTGAAACAGCCCCAGAGCCTGGCTTGGTGTCTTACACAAAGTAGGCACTCGATAAAACGACAAGTGAGCCAGCGGAGGCGCCTACTGACAACAGTAGCTCATTTCTATCAAGCGCGTGAGCGCCAGTACTCAGTGCTAAGATGTTGACAAGCAGAACCCAGGAGGCGCTACTGCTTTCCCTATCTGGCAGATAAAAACTGATCTGCAGTTTAGATCATCAGTAACCTGCCTTAGGTCTCACCATCAGTAGGTGGGAGAACCAGGATTATGGCTGCAGAAAGCCGGAAGGAAATGGCCAAACATTCCCATTCCTGGGTTCCCTCCCCACCCCAACCTTGTCCCAATCCTGCGCACTCTGTCAGGCAGTGAGCCCTGATATCTGATTATATTTGCAGTCACTCCCCACCACTGTCGGCTCTTGATGAAACCTGCTATTCCAGTGCAGTCAGTACAGAGGGAAGCATCGGCATCGCCGGGGAGCTGGTTAGAAATTCAACTTCTGGGACTTCCCTGGTGGTCCAGTGGTTAAGAATCTGCCTTCCGATGCAGGGGACGTGGTTTCGATCCTTTGTCAGGGAACTAAGATCCCACATGCTGTGGGGCAACTAAGCCCGTGCGCCACTACTGAGCCTGCACACCACAAATAGAGAACCCTGGAGTCCACGTGCCGCAACGAAGATCCCTCATGCCGCCGCTAAGACCCAACGCAGCCAAATAAATAAATAAATATTAAAAAAAAGAAAAAAGAAATGCAACTTCTCGCCTATACCCATGAAATCCGAAACTCTGGAGGTGTGGCCCAGGAATCTGGGCTTTGGCCAGCTCTCCAGGAGGGTCTGATGCCAGCTCAAGTTCAAGAAGCTGTGCTCCCCAACCCTCTTCCAGGCACTGCTGGTCTGGAGGCTCTCCCCTTGGTCCATCATCCCAGGGTCATCTATTGGCATTTGGGTTTGCCACCCAAAAAGGAGAGAACTGATCCACATTTCCCAACCCCAGATTGTCACACCCAAGAAGAGACACAGAAGCAATAGGAAGGTGGCTTCTTCAACGATGCTGGCCAGGAGCACTCCATCCAAAGCATAGCTCCTTGTCCTTTTTATTCAGAATAGCCAGTTCTTACCGATCAAGGCACTTGTCACTGTCCCACTGGACACGTTTACTAGTTTGCACCACTAGTGTGCCCCCACCAGCCTTCAAGTTCCAGGGAGGCAGGAACCATGCCTGTTTTGATCATCCTTGCAGCCAGCAATAAGCAGTTCCCAACACATCAGAGAAGCTCGCAAGACTTCACTGATTGAACACATCAGGTGGTGGACAGAAGATGGCTTTAGCAGAACACGTGTTAGTATGTAAATAAATATTTCTCACCTACCTGAAAGGCTACTGAGTCGTTTCTGCTGTTCTGTGATAAAAAAACAAAAAAAAACACAGTGTAAGTGAGATTTACACAGACATGGTAAGACCAAGAAGTCCTGGCATAACTCGTTAGGATCCCCAAACCTGTGTCCTTACTGTCCTCTGGGCTTAGATGCTAAAATGCTGTGTAGTCCAGCTGCATACAGGGATACTAATGTGGCTTCATAATCTGGGTGTGGTGTCTCCTGTCCCTCTCCCCCTAGATTCGTGCCAGGATTCAGGGAACAATCACTGTTTTATGGTTGTTTACCTCTTAAAGTGATCTGATCACTGAAGGAGGCCCTCAACTCCCCTGGTCTCAAGGGAGCAGGACCTTATACACCCCAGTCTTGGTACCTTTTGAGGGAATGTAATCATAACCATGGCAGCTACCATCTGAGAGCTTGTGAAATGCCAGATATTGTTTTAAGAGCTTTCACGTGTGTGAACGCTTTTAATCTTCACAGTAACTCTAGCAGGTAGGTCAGCACTGGCTGAGAGACCTCACATAAGGGGCACAAACTACCCAAGATGACACTGAAAATCAGAGCTGCGTCTAGAACCTGGGTCCCCCAGGTTTCTTTCCAACTCTAATCAGCAGGTCCCACTGGTTCCTTAACAGTGGGAGGTCCATTGGTTTCCCACCCTCCTGGGCAGTCTCGCGGTGGGGAGGCCAGCATCTCCTTTGGAGAGTTCTGTGCGTATGTGCTTTGGGATAAGCACAGACATGACCTTTACCTTCTACAGCTGCTAAGTATAAAGCAGCCACATGTATAAAAATAGAACACTTGCCAGCCCAAGGGTGCTGTCATCGTCCCCCTTGGCAGCATCCCCACCCTCCCTCCAGAACCAGCGTGGCGAGAAGTAAACAGAGCAGCAGGGGAGCTCGCAGCCGGTGGAAGCCGCCCTGTGTACGTCGGGCACGTGGGCAAGGTTCACACTAGCTGTACCACAGAAGCCCAGCAGAGCCCTAGGCTCAGCTCTGCCAGCAACTTGCCAGATGGCACTGACCAACCACTTAACGTCTCAGCCTCAGTTTCCTTGTCTGTTAAATCAAAGTGCTCACTGGATCTATGGTAACCAAAGGCTAGTCTCCAAGCTGGAAGCAAGGCCTTCCCTAGCAATCAAAAGCAAATTTATTCAGTTGAAAAGATTATGTGGTATCGCGCTTCTGAGGTGTGGAATAGCCTTTCCTTCATAGAAAGAGATGCATGCAGTGTAGATCACAGTGGTTGTTTTTCAAGAGTGTTATTTAGCAAAAGTTAGAAATTAGCAACCCCAGGCTAGTCCCCAGGCCGTTTCACGCGACCATGAGATCTAGAAGTCTGGGACCGCGGAACTCCTGTCCTTCATGTGGTCCATGGACTTGCCCTGCAAGCGTGCTGAAAAATGCAGAGCTTCTTCCCCATGCCTCCCCGCCAAAGACCTCCTGAATGTGACTCCCAGCATGCTATGCACACTGGAGACCAAGAACCACCCGTGCACTCTCAGTCCTGAGAGTCTTCCAGTTTAAATCCTCCTCCCCAGACTGATCATAAGCCATCTGCCCTCAAACACATGAGGGACGGAAAGCTCCAGAGAGAGGGGCAAGGGCTATGTTTACACAACTGTGAGAGCCAGGCCAGAGGCGCAGTGCCCCTCCGTTTGTTTGCAGTAGGGGGGCCTGAACTGGGGAGACAGGGTTATTGTCGCACTACGCCCTGGGGCAGCCTAGGCAGGAACAACGGGAACCTTTTTTACGATGACTAAACTAGAATTCTAGAAGTGGAGCAGAGTTATCACTCCCTCAGGAGACTTCGCAATAGTTAAATTGTTTTCACGGGTACGTTTTGGGAGGCAAAGCAGGGCTGTCAGGCTGGGTAAATTCCAAAGCGAAGCCAAAAATGCCTGACCTAAAGTGAGTTGATGATTAGTGATCCAAAGTCAGTTGCACTGGGCGTTTCCGTGCTCCTCAACTCTTCCCGCCTCCTTAAGGAGCGTAGGGGAAGCTACCTTTTAATTCCAAACGGCAAAGTACTTGAACCCTTTCCTGAGGGACGTGTGATTCAGGCTGCACGATTCTGATGTTTAAGCCCAAAGGCAGGACTTGGACAAAAGAGAAAGGCAAGAACCAAAGGCATCTGAGCAAATAAGACTCCATTTGTTCAGGGAAGAAGCAAGAAGGAAGCACAGGCACTTCTGTGCCCAAAAACGTCTCACTAGGTGCCACCAGAAGTAGCTGGCATTACACTTGGCATTTCCCAAAAACCAAGCAGCCTTGGGAGTAAACTGCCCTTCCTTCTGGGAACTAACTTGCTTCTTTTTGAGTGGGTTTTTTAAAAAGATGAGTCATAAAGAAGTTCATAGAGAACCAGCATTTCACTCTGTCCTGCATTATGGGCACTTTCTGGGCAGAGAAGGCTACTGCCAGCAAGGGGGATGGCACTGCTGAAAGGAAAACGGGCTCTTACGTAGCTTAGTGTAGGGGGTGGGGCCCTTCTATCTTTTGAAGAACATAGATTCATCGGTGAAAATTAATATGGGAACCACACAGAATGAAAAAAAACAAAATTACTAAAATAACTATGATTTGAGTGGGATGGCTGTGAGAGAAAATGTTTCATTCATCTGCTTTTCAAGTTTGGGGCAGGAAATAGAAAACTCCATTTAATACGGAAAACAATTAAAAATAGACTCCAGTCCCATTCTCATCCAAGTCAATACAGAGAGGGAGGGGAGGGGAGGAAAAGTATGAAGTAGGCGAGCAGGGAGTCAAGAAAAGGAAGATTTGGTACCGAGCTCTGAGCTCTAAATAAAATAATGAAACCTCCACCGTTCTTTGAAATTCAGACTCAAGAGCCCTTTCTACACTAGGAAACTGCTTGAAGACTTTACATTTCACACCGCAAAGGACTTTTGAGAAGGGGACGTTTATTCCTCTATGGAATTTCAAAAAGGAAAACTTGGGACTTAGAATCATCTTCTGGGATTTTAAAGCAGAAGGGTCAACATATATCATTACTACCACAATGCGCTCCGTTTCCCCTATAACACCCCTTCAGAGAAAGGGAAGAACCAACCAGCAGCAGTCAGAGAAACTCTAGAAAACAAACACGAAAACCCTCAGCCGTGGCCGCTGAGCCTGCACGTCCAGAGCCTGTGCTCCGCAACGGGAGAGGCCACAATAGTGAGAGGCCCGCGTACCGGGGGCCACATAGGGCAAGGGGCAAGAAGCCACACCAACGCCAAGTCCCCAGAGGGCGCCACTGAGGGAAAGCCCAGTGCAGTGACTTCTGGAGAGAATGAAGGCCATGAGTCACTAAGAAAAAGTTCAAAAGCCTCTGTTTCAGAGATACAAAAACATGTTTTCTATTCTAGAAAATTTCCCATCCAGTAGGTTTTCCTTTTTTTTTAATTTTGGTGCTCAAAAGTTTACTTTCTAGAAAATTCATGTCACAGAACTACAGGATTTAGGACAGTAATTAAAAGAGGTATTACTGCACCTGGATTTTCCTAGCAGAGCCCTGACGAGAACTCTCATGACGGTAATTAAGGGGCAGATGTTTTCCTTTCTGTCTTTTCTTTCTTTTTGGAGCTCCCATCTGAAGAAAACTGAATACCCTGGCTGTGGGACACACGTCACCTACTTACTTATTCAGACACCTGACCTCATGCCCAGACAGGGGCCTCTGTCTGCTGCTGTGATCCACTTTGTGGGTCGTGGGAGTGAGTAAACTGGGGCAGATGGCCTCGGGGAAGGATGGGATTTGTAGAAAATGCTGCGGAATGGCAGAATCCTTGCCCCAGATGTCACAGTGCAGCTATGGCTGATTCCAGCCAGCTGGGGGCGGGGTGCTCCTTGCAGATCCCTTACCTCGATTATGTTGCAAGAGCACAATAGTAGGATTGACAATTGTCGTGGAGGGGTAGGCAGATGATGGCTTGCTAACTGGTGCAAAGGTCTGGGAATCAGTTCCAACGTGCGACGAAGAAAGTTCATTTAGTAGAGGACTTGAATCCTGAAAAGAAAACAAACGTTGTCACTCACTGCAACTACGTGAAACCGAGAGGTACCACTTTTTAAAAAGAAGAGATTTAAAGCTTTACAAGGACCTTAATTATAAAAAGAAATGTAACCAGTGAGACATATTAATTCCAGTTAGATAAGTTTAATCTGGAATGTTTATTCTCTTTGTTGGGATTAGTAAAGGGAGAGAAGGAAGGTGACTGTTACTCGAAGTCTCAGCAACGTCATTCATTATTTTCATCTGGTCATAACTGTGGCTCAATCCGGTTACTGAAAAAGCAAATTCGAAGAAGCATAACATGCAAAACTCATGCAATCCCCAATGCAATCTGAGAACAAAAGGTGGTTTAATTGGGGAAAATCAGGAAAGTTTAGTACTTGTTTAGAGCAACACGAGACATTGTGAGGACGAGAAGCCATTGACGTAAGAGGGAAGAGTTAAGCACTGGAACTCTTGGAAAGCTACTCTTACCTACACCACTGAACGACCCTACTAGCACGCGCTTCTGAGATCTGGACATTATCTTGTCGTACTGTGACATTTTCTCACTCTAATATTGACTGACAAAGATCTCTGAAGTAAAGACTTATGAAAATCCTGACTTGGAAATCCTGAGGTGTCTGCCAGAAATACCAATAAAATTATTACTACTAACATTATAATCTGCATGATGGGAATAATAGCAGTCTTTTTAAACACATGAAAATAGGACCTCAAAACGCAGTAAAGATATGTAGACAGTTTCCTCTATCATGCCTATAAATTTTGCCAAGTTTCTATTCTGATGTTTACACACCCCAAAGCCACAATGTCATTCCCCAAAGGTCTGAAGAACAAGACCTTCTAGATAAAAGTGTAGCTCGAAGCAGTCAGTGTGCGCCACCAGAGACCAACTGCTCTGTAAGTACCTGCAGGACAAGGGCTATGCCTCCCTTCCTCCTCTTCCCCCTGCACCTAGCACAATGCCCTGCAGACCACGTGTGCTCAGTAAATGCCACATGGCTGACAGGAGTCGTCTACCAGCAAAGGTGTCTCTGAACAACCTCTGTAGCAAGAGAACATGTGCCCACCAAAAGAGAGGATGTGAGTGTCAGAACCCAGGACAGCTCCTGACACACAGTAGGAGCTTCCTTTAAAAACACTGGCTTGGGGCTTCCCTGGTGGTGCAGTGGTTGAGAGTCCGCCTGCCGATGCAGGGGATACGGGTTCGTGCCCCGGTCCGGGAAGATCCCACGTGTCACGGAGCGGCTGGGCCCGTGAGCCGTGGCCGCTGAGCCTGCACGTCTGGAGCCTGTGCTCCGCAACGGGAGAGGCCACAGCAGTGAGAGGCCCGCGTACCGCGTACCAAAAAAAAAAAAAAACAAAAACAAACAAACAAACAAAAAAACACTGGCTTGGTCAGCTCACCTCTTCTGAAAGTGCCCTAATGTCATAGCTGTTAATTATGAGTGGCAGCTCAGTTTAGTAAATAAAACCTTTCCCTAAGACTCAAGAGGCACAATATGATCTTGTTCAAAAAGTGCCTCACCTCAACTTTTTCTTTGGTATAGTGGAAAAGCAATTACACTTTTCCTAATTGACTTCCGAAGTGATGTAATAAAGATAAATCTGCCATAATGCCCCCAGGAAACACACAAAAAATCAGGCATACAGCTCCGTAAAGTATAAATGCCTGGATGGATCGTGTGAACATTAAGCATCTCACAAATTTTACTCTGGTGTAAATCTTATCTCGGGAACATCACAAAAATAGCTATTGGCTAAAAGAACCTGGATCAATTAACATGAATTTTCTTCCCTCTTACTCTCCAATCCCTGCAGATGGAGCAGATATCAACTTGTGGCTTGGCCGCCATCCACAGGGGCTCCTGTTCCTCTTGACAATTCTCACTCATTGCAGGAATCCAACCAGTTTCCTTTTTCACCTCTTACTGTTTGTACCCAGGGCCAAACCAGAAGTTATCGGGCCAAAGGAAGTCCTCCTGGGAAGTCAGTACCAGGCTGACCAAACAGGTTTGAGAAATTGAGGACACTGTCCCAACTCATCTGTCCTGGCATGCATGAGACAAACTCAATATGGAAATCTAGATCGATGCAAATGACAAAGTGTAGGGTACACAAGAAAGCTACTAGTGCACTAAAAATAAGATGTGCTTTACATGACGCTCCAGAGAAACCTTCTGTGCCTGTACTCTCCAAAACAAGAGCGGCTTCTAAACGCACCTACAAATTGAGCTGGGGTGAGGAGAACGCATCAGCGAACAGTCTGGCACCTTCCTCCAACAGGGCTGAGTGGACAAGCTCAAAGCTAGGATATCCAAAGCCCCTGGGCCACATCTGGCCAGGTCCTCACCTAACCGTGATGTGCTGTACCTAGAGATTAGAGAAGAGGACCCCGCCCGGGATGTAGCCTTTCCCAGCTTTGGCGTGCCTGATATCTCACTGTAATTTCTTTTACAAGTCAAAAAACAAGTTTCCTTCCCGCTTTCTGTGTGACTGGCTTCAGTTTAATGAGCCACTGGAGCCAGTTTTGTAGGCATACCTCTTTCCGCAGAGGGATGTCAATGAACGTTTAATTCCAGCAGCCAACTGCATGGCCCACTAGGTTGCTACGTTTTAAAATGTGGTCCACAGATCCTCAGCGTCAGAATCCCCCAGGATGCCTGTTACCACATCTCAGTCCTCGGCCCCTCCCCAGACCCACTCAATAAGAAACTCAAGGAGTATAACCTCAGAGGATCCCATGTACGCTACACTTGAGCACCAATACACCACTCAGATAAATCCTGTTCACAGCTGTGCCCACAGGATCTAGCAGGAAAACCAGAACGTGGCAGGAACTCAATGATGAACTGCTACTTAGTCAGCCACTTAGTTTTGAGGAGCTCTGGTCCATTTGCTAGGGCAACTCCTCAGCCCCAAAGCTAACAGTTACTGGGCACTCTCTGCGTGCCAAGCCCTGTATCAGAAACTTCTGCGTACTCAGTTCCACTGCACCCACAGCCCCGACAGATCCGTGCGTCCCCATTCTACGACTCACACTGAGGTTCTTGCAGTCTCTCAGCTCCCAGGGCTCCTGAAGGGAGAACAGACTGAGCCCTTTGACTTGGCCTTTCCTCTAAAGCACTTGGGCTTTCCCATTACGATGGGGCCTCGTCCCTCGCAGGACAGGACCTGAAGTGTCGGGACACTCTAACTTCCCATGACCACTGGGGCAGGTACTGTTTTGCCTCCAAAGCCCCTGGCAGCCACCCTGCAGGGGCCCCAGCAAATTTCTGCCTTTTGAGGAAACAGTGCTAATGCTTGTACCAGGCTTGTATATCCATTTGCTCAATTAAACTTTTTTTTAAACCCACTCTCTGCCATTGCTGTATATAAAAGAGAGTTTGCTTACTTGCAAAATCAGCACGAGTGAATCTTTCCCTCCCCTAGAACCTCCCTGCTCCCTGTTAGAAAAACAGTTAGCACCATGCCTACTGATGGCTTTTCCACACAATTCCTCAGGTTTCCTCCGCTCTCCGCACTACATCTGCCTGGCCTACGAGGAGCACAGCCAGCCAAAGGAAAGCCACAGAGGTGGTCTGCTCTGCAGGGAGATGTGCATTCCAAACAGGACAGAGAGGAAGAGGGTCTAGAGAGGTTGCTGGACAGCCACAAGGGGCCCACGGAACACACAGGGGAGGCATGCTCTAGTGAAAGCAAACACGGGTCCCGTCATCACACAAGCACAGGGCAGCCAACATCTCTCTCAGAACTTAGTACTTGAGTGAGAAAGGGATTTTGGGGTTTTCTTTCTTTCTTTTCTTTTTTTTTTTTTCTCTTTACTGCCGGGAGCAGACATTCAGGAAGGCTGTGAGGAAGGGGATCTAGCAAGCTTACGGTACTCGAAACAGCTCCCGTGAGGCCAGGCTCCGAGATTCTGCGGAGGCCCTCGGGGACCGGAGGGACCAGCGGAGGCGGTGGTGAGAAGGATGGCGGTGTCTGGCTAACGGGGGGGAGGGAGCCAGGAGTGCTGGCTGGCTGGCTGTGGTGAGACCGCCTCTGCAGATGAGGGGGAATGAAATCGTCTAGAGTCGGCAAGGTCAGAGGTGAGCCGGCAGGGACGGCCGCCGGGACCGGGGGGCCGTGGGGCCCCAGAGATGCTGGAGGTCTGTCAGTGCCTTCGTGCCCTCTGTCAGTGTTAACCAGGTAGAGAGGGACAACTATTACCTCAGGCTGGGCTGGGCTGGAGGAAGTGGCATCCTGTAGGAAATAAGGGGGTCATTACGTAAAGGGGTACAGCAGGGAAGAAGGAATTCCATATTTAAACAGCTGAGAGCGGACATGCAGTGATGTACGCTGAGAAATATTTAATCAGTGCCCTTTCCTCAGAGTACACGAGACAGTCAGTGCTAGCCAGTTGGCCTCCTGACACTATGACACAGAGGGAACCCCATCCAAGTTTACTTTCCACCCATCTATTTTTGAGTCCTTTTAACACTTGAGAAAAAGAGAACAACAGAACAGGCAGGCAGGCTGTGTTTAACCCCAAAACTGCTTGCAGAGCCTGAAAGCTTGGGAGTAAATACAGTCTCTTTGGCACCTTGTTACAAAACACATGTAACAGAATAGTTCACCATATTATTAGTCTACGGATTCTAGGCTCCAGCATACTTACGTATTTATAGAAAAGAGAGGCGGGGAGACACAGGGAGGACTGTGCTGAGATGCTGAGACAGAAGGGTTTGCGCCTCAAGCTGCAGCACCGTTCACGGGGAAAAGGAGGTAGGGCAGCCCAGAAAACAAACAAGCTGCTCGCACGAGTTTTCGAAAGAGACGGTGTAGGAGACACACAAACATTCCTAGTTCCTTGCCTTGGCTGGATAACAGGGCTGCAAAAGGTAAGGTTCTTTTCTCTTCCGGTTTTCGGGATCAGAGGTAACCTGGGGGCCTAGCACAGGTGGTCTCACTGCGTCTGCTGATGAAGGCCGAGTCCCCGGGGAAGGACTCTCGCCACGGCTAATGGCATCCTTACGGATGGCAGAGAATAGCTTGGGAGGGCCAGGAGAAGGAGCAGAGGGTGGCTTCCCCGCGCCGGCTGTGCAGGAGGCAATGCTGGGAGCCCGTGCTCGAGTGCCCGCAGCTTCCAAGGGAGTGCCTTTGTCTGGGTCACGTGCAACACCAGAGAGGTTTGCCGATGCCACGGGGCGAATGTTACGGGATAAACAAGGTACATATAAGCTGCTGACCTTTTTATTCCCAACTGCCTCATGACGTGGGTTAGAGCTCACATTCTCTCTATAAACTGTCCTGGCAGCTGCACAGCACTGCTGGGGGTGGGACCAAGCACTGGGGAGCGTGGAACCCGGAAGTGAGGGCCCAGGACACAGCACACCTTCGGGCGCTGATCTGGCTGCCAGGGGGACGGAGACGGGCCGGGGTCGTGAGGGGCTCTGCTGGTTGGGGGTGCCGGGCGGGCCGTATGGCTTTGGTGAGCTCAGGTAAAGGGAGTCCTTGAAGGAACTGCGGGTGCCGGGGGGCTGCCATGCAAAGCAGTCCTCTTGAGGGAGAGGAGGGCACGGGGGCGAGAGGACCTTTGGTAGTATTTTTAAGACAATAAAAAGAAAGAAAGAGGAGGGGAAATGGAAAGAAGGATGACCATTAGAAACAGCACAACACGACCTGAAGAAAAAACAACTCTGGACACGTTTTTAAGCAAATCCTCAGCTTAGACTCCTCATGGCCCGTACATTTTTCCTTGCGGTAAAGCCAAGGACTGAATCCTACTCACCTGGAGAGGCAGGCCTGACTCTCCTTTACATCACAGGGAGGCTGAGCTCAGCCCAGGTGCCAAGTCAGGTTGACACGAGTCCTGGGTTGACCTGTACCGGCTGAGACCTCCTGACCCAAGAAGGGTGCCCAAGGGTTAAACGCCAGCGGAAGAAGCCCCAGAGGCCCCAGCTTTCTCCAGACCTCAACGATTTTCCTCTTTGTACCTTCAGCTTTAAAAGTTTAAGTTCCCTCCAACTCGAGTGTCTTCCATTCCCTCAGGAAACGGACAACTGGAAGAATCATCCTTAGTTGTTCACAGGAGGCAGCCGTCTTAATTGAGTCACTAAGATTTAGCATCAGTTCCATAAGCATAACAACTTAAAACTCACCAAGAAGAGAATGCTAGCTAAGGACTTAGAATCCGCACGTCTTGTCTCAGAGGAAACAATGTGATGGAACTAATTATTAGAAGGAAGACAGGCATGAGGTTAAAAGCATGCAGTCTCCCATTTTTGACGCACCCAGAACAAAGAGACCAGGCAATGAAGCATCTGACTGGCTTGGACTGTGCCTGTTTACCAAATTCCAGACCATTCCTCATTCCCACCCAGCCCACCAGGCACAGACAATCCTAAAAGGGGGTGATCAGCCTCAGGCTCATGGTTTAAGCCCGAAGCTCTGGTTCCAGGCTCAGAGCTAGAAAACTGTAGCTCCCACCTCATTCCCTCTCCCTCAACACAGCCCCTCGCTCCTCCCTGGGTCTCAGCGAGGCAGAGGGTCAGGAAGTGGGGTAAATCTCCAGATGATCCTCATTTCAAGGACAGCCGCCTGTCAGCCTGTGGCTCAACTTGGAATCAAGTAAGATACGTTTATTTTCCTAATGTTATGGACTGGATGTGTGACCCCTCAAATTCTTAAGTTGAACCCCTAACCCCAAGTGGTGGCATTTGGAGATGGGGCCTGTGGGTGGTAATTAGGGTTAGATGAGGTCATGAGGGTGGGACCCCATGATGGGATAGGGGTCCTTATTAGAAGAGGAAGAGAGACCAGAGCCCTGTCTTTCCACCAGGTGAGGACACAGTGAGAAGGCAGGTGTCTACATGACAGGAAGAGAGCCCTAACCAGGAACCTAACAGGCTGGCACCTTGATCTTGGACTTCCCAGCCTCCAGAGCTGTGAGAAATAAATGTCTGTTGATTAAATCACCTGTCTTTGATACTTTCTTACAGCAGCCTAAGACACCTAGATTTTCTTCACTGGCCCCTCTCTTTAAAGATAGCCCAGTATGAGAAGAAAATGAGAACCGTCTGCTAAATTGCACAGGTAAAGTACATTAGAGTTTGGTTGATAAATGGCAAATGGATTGTGACCCCAAACTGGGAGGGTGCACGGGCGTGGGCCTATTTTATTTTTATTTTTTGTGGAGTGCAGGCAGCAAGGGGGAAGGGATGCTAGTGAGGGTAAATAAGTGAGAATAAAGTATGAGTCCGGACTAGAATATTAACCCAGAGACAGTAAACAGCCCATCCCTCAGCAAGCTAGGTTAACTTGATGCCTATCCTTTCCACAGGGTGCCCAGGACACTGCCAGTGGAATGTGGTCATGTGTACCAGCCAAAAATACAAAACGTATCTTCAGTCATTAGTAGGAGCAAAACCATCCAGATGTACTCTCGGTTTCAGTGAACTTAGGCTGGAGGTTGGGGTGTACTCACAGACTAAAACGATGCTCTCCAGAAGCAAAACACTTGACCAAGCATGCGCCAAAGGGACTGCGGGTAAGTTGACGATGGTTGCCAGGGAGGTAAGTAAAAGGCAATTTTGAGTTAGGCTCAAATTTACTTTTACTTCGAGCTCAAGTGTCCCACATGTGATTTCTTCTTGCCCAAAGATAGAAATCGGTTTCAATGACTTTTTAACTTAATTTGGCTGTGGCCATGTAAGGTGCCAGGGCTGCATTATAACAGGCCTGAGCCTTCCCAGGGCTCTGACCCTGTAGAGAGGACGCTTCCCCAGAGAGTTGACAACACACTCAGAGCCAAGGCCTTCCTGTCCTGGGGCTCCTGTGAGCTCTAGAGAAGGAGGGGGATAGGCACAGTCACTTTACATGTAAGGAACTACTTTCTGTTTTATTGTAAACATTGTGGGAACCATATAGGCAGTTGGCATTCCTGCCCAGCTGGCCACTAATGAAATCCCATTTACCTTTTTAGAAGATGGGGTGGTGACAAAAATGGGGCTGCTTGAAGAATCTGACATGTTCCTAGTAGGTACAGTTCCAGAAACTATCAATCCCTGCCTCCACTGGGGATCCCCAAGATGCTGCTGTCAGAGAGGGGAAAGCCCTGATTCCGCGTCACTGCGGGTGAGGAGAGCAGGGCAGCAGGAGGAAAGGCAGACGTGGGAGCATCAGGAGATAGGATTCCCCTCTGGCCCGTGTGTCCTCGGACTCCAACTCAATCCTTAGGAGGGGATGCTAGGCCTGCAGGTGTCTGAGAGCTGTCTTCATCTGTAACCAAGCCAGAGCAGAGAGAAGCCCAGCCCCCCTTGGCTTTGTCTAAGCCAGCGTGTACTTACAGCTCTGGCAATAGCTACAGAGACAAGACGTCATTTTTGCGTTCAGAAAATGAATCTATGACCTCAAGCCTCTTGAAAGTTGGGTGGCCAATCTTACACTGAATATATAGAATAACACCTCTACATCAGCAATATGCCAAGTATCTTTTCAGACACCCAGGTAAAAAGAAAATTCCCAGATAGTGACCGATGAGAAAATGCATACACTATTCGTAGCCCACATTACAGGACGATTATCCTTGTTATGAGGTCACCCTTACACACTCCTTGAGGGCAATGTTTACACAGTGATCCAAACACAACAAATGCTCAGTAAAGTTGCTGTAAGTACATGTATTTAAAGGGGATTTTTATTTACTTCACACGCTGTTAAAATTCTCTCTGTAGAAGAGCTATTTCAGAAGCCAAAAGGAATTAGTGAGCTACCCTTTGGGCTAAGTCCCTGAGAGTGGAAGAGGATGTGCTTCCACACTTGCCTTGCATTAATCAGAACTATTTCCTACCCTGGATATAGAGCCAACTGTATCCAACCTCGAGAACGCCAAGAAGGAAGTATGCCTGCCACCAGCAGCAGACTTAGATGCTGGGAAAGGTCTTAGAAACAGGGAAACTATGGCCAGTCGTTTACCAGACAACAGACCTCCCACATCCCGAGTCTAATGAGGACTTCAGGAGGCCAGGCCCATTCACAGCTCCTGGCCCTGACCAGCGGCCCCGCATGCATGTGGCAGTAGCTACAGGAGACAGGCCATGGTAGGGGCGGGGAGGCTGAGTAGTGCTGCCTTGGCACGCGATTCAGCAACCTCCTCTAAGCCTGGGAGACAAGGGTCTGCAAAGGGGAAGGAAGGCATCATCTCGGACTTGGTTTCATTCCAGGGACGAGCGCAGTTTTATGTCCTCACGAGCAGAACCCAGAGGATTATCGGAGAAGCGGGGGTGGGAACAAGGAAGGCACGTGGATTCCCCAGGCTCCTTGCGAGTTGTGAGAGCATGTGCACAGAAGGCAGGCGGGCGCAGGGAGGTGGACTGCGTAGGGAACACATTTCTGCCGTTTTTGAGCAGCGCAGCGCTTTTTAAAAGAAAGGATTGCTCTGTTCCATGGATATTACTCTGCTCTATAAAAACACTCTTCACAGATTGCCTGAATTAAAACAGGGTCTATTACTTTCGTCAAGATGGCAAAGCAGGGAAGTCCCTGGCAGTCCAGTGGTTAGGACCCTCGCTCTCACTGCTCAGGGCCTGAGTTTGATCCCTAGTTGGGGAACTAAAATCCCATAAGCTGCAGAGTGCAGCCAACAGGAAGGGGAAGAAAGAAAGATGAGGAAAACAACGTAGGGGGAAAACTTAAGCAGAATTATTCCTACTGCAAGTTGTACAACGTGGGGTACACTCTTGCGTAGGGTAGCGCCAGGCAGTGTAAAGCCCGCTGTGCTGCCATTCTGGCTTCTGCCTGCTTCTAGGCTGCTGGATTCCGCACTGGCCACAGCTCCCTGATCTTAATCTGTAAGGACGGAGCTGCTGAAACGTACAGCCTCAACACGAGCAAATTAATGAAATAAACACAAGAGTACAGTCGCCTTCTGAATATTATGCTCTAAAGAGTTTTCATAAAACAGGCTCAGAGCTTTTTCCCACCTGGCATTCCCTCTTTCAGAACATTTCCACACACGTTTCAAACCTACAGAATATTGGGCTTATGCTTCTGATACCCTGGTACAGACCAGCCTCATCCCATACATCTGCTTCCCTTGACCCCAACTTCTCCCTAACTCTGGTCCTCCTGGGGCTTTTTCAGAATTGGCCAAAAGTGGGACTCAGAAGCCAGTCCGTCATCCAGCTGGGCGAGCACGAAGTCACAAGTGCAAAAAGCTAAACGACTCAAGAACAGTCCCCACCCCGCCCCGGGCGCCCACCTACCTGAGGCTTGTCCGAAGGAAGGTTGGGATGCACACTTCGGTAGCCCTTGGCAACGAGTGGAGAGGGCTGGGCGTTTCCATTGGCATCAGCATTGGAAGGAAGCCTCCACTCATCTGAGAGATGAAAAAAAGAAGAAACCCCTCACTCACAGGAACACTCCCTGGTTCTCCTCTTAATTGAAGGGTTCCCCTCTAATTGAAGGGTTCCTGGTGGAAGGGCAGGGACAGAAAGGATGCAAGAGAAATCATACCTGCTGAGGAATTCTCTGACTCCAGAACTACATGTGGCGCACAAAGGATGAAAACAAGAAGGGGGGAAAACAGAAATGGTTACGTTTGCAGGAAACAAGCACGTACTGCACAGAAAGACGAAACTCCAGCACTCCGTTGCCTGACACAAAATGCCCTCAGTCACGATGGTCTAATTACCATAGGAACCCACTCTAAACCATGATGTGCTCACAGGCGCTGACCTTTGAAAACACAAGGCTCACATTCACAGTAATGAAGAAACAATTGTTCTTGACATTCTTATTTTACAGACAAAAAGGCCACAGCACTCTCCTGTCCAGTCCTGACTCACTAACTTGCATTCCCCTTTTATAAGCCTGACGTGGGCCCAGAATGACCTCTCCTCATCAGCAGCCTGGGCTAATTAACAGACCCGGAGAGGGAGACATCGATAAGCACTTTTTCCATGGCTGTTGGTGCTGCGCAAAGGCGAGAACATGATTTAAGCCCCAAGGTATCTGCTGTGATAAGGGCTTTTTTTCCTCCCTGCCTGCCTTTCTTCTTTCCATTAAACGAGCTACATAAAGATTTCAAAAGCTAATCACCCTGAGTTTTCATCATACTACAAGGCACCCTTGTCCCCCTTCAGCCAGCTACCACCCTGCCCTCCATCTATTGCCTGGAGCAGCTCAGAGACCCTAAACCTCTCCTAACCTGACCAGCACCACGAGGCAGGACGGCGCAGTGGTCACAAGCTTGGCTGGGAAGGCAGCTGGACCTCAATTCAAATCCTGGCTCCTCCACCTATGGGCTCTGTGGCCCTGGGCAAGTTATAAGCCTCAGTTTTCCCATATAAAAAATGGGGGTAACGATATGCCTGCTTCATACGTGTTGTTTTAAGAATTAAAAGATATAATGCATGAGAGATGCTTAGAACAGTGCCTGGCAGAGCTCAGCAACGTTTGTTATTTACCACCATCTTCTGCATCATCTCTTGTCTCTGTTCTCTATCTTCCATGTAGCCCAGGGGTTAGCAAACCTTTTCTGTAAAGGGCCAGTTAGCAAATACTTTAGGCTTTGACGGCCATATGGGCTCAGTCACAACTATTCAACTCTGCTGTTGTAGCACAAAAGCAGCCGCAAACAATATCAAGTGAACGAAGGTGGCTGTGTTCCAATAAACCTTTATTTGTGGAAACTGGAGTTTGAATTTCATGTAATTTTCACACAGCACATTCTTTTTCTTTCAACCCTTAAAATATAAAAACCCAGATGCAAGAAAAAAGCGTCCTCATGCTTTCTGTCCAATTGTGGCAGCCCAGATTGAAGAGGGTAATTTCTTTTGCAACTCAGAAGTAACCTTGTGAACAGTAAACCAAAGCCTGCTTTATTCCAAAGAAGAATTTGAGTTTACAAGAAATGTATTGGAAAATTATTCCCCTACACGCTTACCTTCTGATTGATTCCACTTTTAAAAGCATAAGAGCTAAGTCTAATTAAAGACAAGCCAAAAAATATTACACACACACACACACACACACACACACACACACACACACACACACACACACACACACACACACACACCCCATCCCTTGTTAAAGGGATGTACAAAAATAAGCATAGGCCAGATTAGGCCCAAGCGCCACAGTTTGCCAACCCCTCATGGAGCCAGTCCCTTAATTTCCTCCTCCTCTCTGGTTGCCTCCTTATCTCACCCTATATAAAGAGGGGAATAAAGCACTGCAGCTCTCACAGCCCAAGGCTCCATTTCAATGTGGCTTCCTCAGGGATCAGAGATGGGCTTTCCGGATCGAACGTCTTTCTAAGTGCCAGACGCTGTTGGCCACTTTTGCATATATTTAGTATTTAATTCAGTGCACACAAGTCTGTGAGGCAGGTAATCACTCTGCTTCATGGATGAAAAAAACAGAGAGGCCAATTGACTGGCCCAAAGTCACACAGCCAGGAAGTGATAAAGCAGTCAGCCCAGGTCTCCAGAATCAAGTGCAGCACTCTGTCCACCCCCCACGGCCACCAACCCTGCCATCTGCCACAAAGCAGAGCCTACATTCCAGGGAGATGGTGGAAGCCAAAGGGTGTCAGAGCAAAAGGCCAGGCAGGGGAACAGGTTTCAAGTGATTTGCATCCAGGTACAGCAGTCTATCTGCATCGGAGCCACCAGGAGTGCTTGTTAAAACGCAGATCGCAGGGCCCCATCCCCAGAGTTTTTGACTCAGAGGAGAAGTGAGGCTTGAGAATTTGTATTTCTAACATGTCTCCAGGTTATAGTAAGGCTGCTGGTCCATAACGCAAAGCTCACTTTGAGAGTCAATGGCATACTAATGTACACTCAAAAACATCCTTACTCTGGGAAATGGTATCCATTTTTGCAAATTCCGTCCTCCTCTAAAACGAGCTTTTTATAACCTGTTTCAGTTGCACATTCTTTTAGCAGGTTGGCTGTCACATTTCTGCCACTCCCTTAGGGACAATTCCTAGATATCTGTCTTCTTGTCCCAACCACATGGCTGGGAAATTTACAGGACTTGATCTTTACTCACATTACTGTGATGTACCAGCTCGTGCAATCAAGGACAAGCTGTTGATCGCCCTAAATTTCACTGTTTCCATCTATAAAATATAACCCTTACCCCACATACATCGCACAGGGTTGCTGAGGTCAGGTACGTGACGTGTCCTAAAAGTGACCGTTTTGAAAAAATTTTTATTGGAGTAGAGCTGATTCACAATGTTGTGTTAGTTTCTGCTGTAGAGCCAAGTGAACCAGTTATACATATACTGATTTCCACTTTTTCAGGTTCTTTTCCCATATACCTCATTACAGAGTATTGAGAAGACTTCCTTGTGCTATATAGCAGGAAAAGTGACCATTTTAACACTCGCTAGTGCATCCATGCAGATCCTGGCCCCGAGATTTCCTTGCACCCACAGGCCTTCAGGTACCAGGTGCCACACTATGAAAATGTTTCTCCTTCCTCCCCTGTATCTATCACTTTTACTATCTCATCTTCCTTCCTAGGTTATTTCTAGTCCGGCTTTGTCAAGTCGTTCTATCAAATTTATTTGATTTACACACACGCACTAAATGTCAATAGGTTCTCTTAAAAAAAATTTTTTTTATACAGCAGGTTCTATTTAGTTATCTATTTTATACATATTAGTGTATATATGTCAATCCCAATCTCCCAGTTCATCCCACCCCCCCCGCCAGCCCCGCTTCCCCGACCTTGGTGTCCATACGTTTGTTCTCTATGTCAACAGGTTCTGATGAGAGGCTATCAATAAAGGATGTGAACTTTGTACATGGATGTGGAAGCATGTTATTTTGTCTGCTCTTTGGCTGGGTTGGTTCTATTCAGGTGATGTTGGCACACAGATGTGTCGTGGAAAGCTGAGGTGAGTCTGTTCCTCCCAAACCCTTAGGTATCATAAAGGGACTGTCATTGTGGAATCAGACAGCCTAGTTTGAATCCTGTTTTGCTCACTGCATATCCTGCAGCAAGGGACATAGCCTCATCTGTGAAATGAGAAATTTTCTCTCTCGTCATAAGGACTAAGTGGAAGTATGTGGCATAAGGTACGTGCTTAGTAAGATCGGGATCCAAAGCATAAGGGGAAAAACATTTCCCAGACACAGCAATTAGAGCAGTTGACTCTGCCATTTGATAAACAGCCTTAAGAACATAATATCCTCGGGAATCAACCCACTTTCTCTTCTCATTCCAAGTCTTTAAAACTGTTCCCCTTACCCCGTCCCCAAAAAGGCAGTTCCCAGGACTCCTCAGAACATTCCTTTCTTATTTAAAAGAGCTGCATTTCTGACGCTTCATCCTCCTTCATCTGTTACCTACTCTTCTGAACCTTGAAGGTTGGTAGCAGCCCAGGGCCATTTGTGTCTGAGGGTGGCAGGTGAAATTTTATGTACATGATCATCAATTATTAACTCTTGGTTAGGGAGACTGTCAAAATGCTTCTCTCAATAAATGTTAGCTCAGAGCTCCCGTGATGGAGGAGGGCCTTGGAAAGCTGGGTCCCTCAGGAGGTTTTGCAGCCCTGAGGAGACCAAACCTTTCCATGAGAAGTTTAATTTATTTTGCCTTATCTTTTTCTCCATCTATGCTTTTTTTTTTTTTTTTTTGCGGTACGCGGGCTTCTCGCTGTTGTGGCCTCTCCCGTTGTGGAGCACAGGCTCCGGACGCGCAGGCTCAGCGGCCATGGCTCACGGGCCCAGCCGCTCCGCGGCATGTGGGATCTTCCCGGCCCGGGGCACGAACCCGTGTCCCCTGCATCGGCAGGCGGACTCTCAACCACTGCGCCACCAGGGAAGCCCCATCTATTCTTTATATACAATCTTTTCTGGCCTGTGGCCACAGCTTACTTATTTTCCTTTATCTCACTCTGTGCTAATTTCATCTTGGTCTGTTGTAAGCTTGTTTTGCTGATCACTTCTTGGGATCTCAGGACACTTTTCATTGAGTTAGATCTGTGTTTCCTGGTAGAGAATCCACGAGTTAGAGGAAAGGTGTTAAAAGTGGGTCTAAGAGCGTTCCATACCTTGTTTAACTTTTATTCATGCTGTGTGGGAAAGAATTTACTCTTCCCCAAAAGGAGGTCTGGCCTTTGCCCTCTGGCTTCCAGGAGTTAATCTCTAAGCCCTTGGAATGTCATCCTGATAGGACTGTCTTTGTGCTAAACCAATAACGTGACTTAGGTTGGGGGCCTTTGCGCTCAACCTCCTAACGGACTGGAGAGTGAGACGAACCACTTGGGCAGTGGATAACACCTATGTAATAGAGCCCCAATGAAAACCATGGACGCCACAGCCTGTATGACCTTCATGGTTGGCACTGCTCTGAGCATGTTCTCACACGCAGTGCTGGGAACTAACATGTCCTGACTCCACAGGAGAGGGACCACACCAACTCCATGCTTCCTTCTTTTAGCTGATTTTAATCTGTATCTTCTCCCCGTAATAAACCAGAACTGTGGGTATAACAGCTTTCAATGGGTTCTTTGAGTCCTGCTACCAAATTATCAAACCTGAGAGTGGTTGTGGGAATCCCCTGACCTTGCAGCTGGTGTCACAGTGAGAGTCTTCTCTTGTGGGGACTTCTGCCTCCAACTACTTCTCATTTGGCCCCCTTTTCTCATACGTGAGCTCACGAAAAAGACTCTTAGTTAATGGGGGTAGGGAATGCCTAACTATTTTAATGTCAATTTTCTTATCTTTCTGCTACTGTCATTTCTCGAGAGCAAATGTGAGGAAATGAGTTGACTGCAGGTCCAAGAATCCTTACATCCATAGCTAACTTTGCCGTCAAGAATCAGACACGAAGGATGGGGGCCAACTGGCACAGAATAAGCTGTAAATGTCGAACTGAACTTTGGCTTTTGAGTCAGAACACAGGGATTGATGGTCTCCATGCCATACCAGAAGGAAGCTTCGTACAGCCCCCACCACCAGTCCAGGCTCCCTGTCTCCTCTTAAGATCACCGTGACCTGGGGACACAGGTGGAGTCACACCTGAACCAACAGGGCCATTACCCAAACCTGGCCAAGCTATTATACCAGGAAGCAGGAATAAGAGGCCTCTCTTGGAGGCCGGGAATCAGCATTAAGATTACTGTAGCTCTTTCCAGATGGTTCAGATCCCAAAACCTAGGTCTACATTCAGAGATTAGGAGGGTGGTCAGGGATCCAGAGTCAAGCTACCACTGAGGGCAGGAGCCTGGAGGTTGGGTTTAAACTGGGCAACTCTGAGGGCTCCGTCTGTCACTCCACCTCAGAGAGCATCTCCACCCTCCCCATGTTCACTTGGATGCCAATGGCTCCCAAATCCACACCCTGGATTCCAAATTTCCAAATGCCTATTAGAAAATTCCTCCTAGAAGTCCTTCTCTTGCCAAGAAACTCAGCACGTCAAGAAGTGGAATCCAACATTCCTTCCAACTCCCCTCATAAATCCAGCATCTCCATGAGTGCCACATCTATTCTCCCAGTCAAGCAGGGAAGGCGCCTTCTGCTCCGCACGGAGCCCTACCTCTCCACACTCCTTAAACACTGTGCCAAGCCCTGCCATTCCACTCTCCAGATACACTTCTCGCTTGGCCCCTGCTCGTCATTCCCACCACCACCACGCTGGGCCTAGACCCTCACAGCCTCTACGAGAAATTACTGCAAGTCTTTAAGTGGCCTCCTGATCCACAGAAACGAGAATCGTTTCCATTCAAGAGCACCTTGTACATGCCTGGCTCTGTGCTATATCTTGAGATGGAAGAGTTCACTGCATCCCAGCGACTCTATTAAGGTCATCTCCAGTTTACAGATGGGGAAAGTGAAGCTCTCCAAGGTTAATTTGCCCATATTACCAAGACAGTAAGTGGTACAGCTGAACCTTGAGAGAGGACTGTGTGACTTGAGAGCGAGACCACCTCTCACAGGGTAAGGGAGCTGGAGCAAGGACTGGAAATAGGGGCCACCTCTGAAATGCAGGTGTCAAGGGGCCATATGGGGAAAGAAATCAGGCCACAGGTGCTGGGCAGTAATGTGAGACCGAAGCTTCCAGTTCAGGCAGATGATCAGCAACTTGGAGATCTACAGGGATGGAGGAATGTGGTAAAGCCAGGGAGCAATGCAGAGAGGAGACAGCCAGAGCAGCTGGGGCACAGATGCTGGCCCTGGTGGCAGGAGAGAGACCTGGACGCTATCTGACACCCACTATCTGTGAAGATGCTGGGAAAAGGAAGCACGCCCAGTCCTTGGCAAGAGCCAAGCAAGGCTCCCTGCCTCACACTTGGGCTCCCAGTCCAGGCTAGCACAGCTGCCGTCAAATGCTGCCGGAAACTGTTTCCATGAGGCTGGTCAAGTCTCAGAGGCTTGGTGGGGGCCAGCAAGTTGTCATCCAGAGGCTCAGATGGAGGGAGCAGGCAGGGATGAGGAGGGCTGGGGAGCCACACGGACCCAGCCAGAGTCAAGGGCCAGCAGGATGCTGGCCAATGGCCAGGAGGGTAAGAGAACAAGATCCCTGGTCCTGAGTGTCCCACCTCTGGAGGTGCATCCTCTTTTATCCGCACCTCCAGTGTTAACTCATTCCAGCCTGCTGGTCACCTGATCAGTGTAATTTCCCCCCACCCCTACTCAACCCCAGCTTGTTCCTTTCCACCCAAACTGGCCTAGTGTACAATCCTGAATGTGTCCCCAGTGAATAGGCTTCTGTTTGTGTCAGGTTAATTCCCAAACTTCCCAAGTTCACAGAGCATTCTGGAACTAGAAAGGCTTGAAAACCATCTTTCCCAAGACCCTCATACTTCATACGTGCTTCAGAGGTGTGACATACGTGTGGTCAGAAAGCATGACAGTGGACTGGGGCTCCACACCTGACTCTCTGGTTGGAACTCTTGTGCTCACATGATGCCCCCAAATTTCTCTCCCTTTTCTTCCCTTCTCGTCACAATTCCTCGTGACTCCCAGTGATGCCTGGCCCCTATAGGATGCAGAATGAATGTCTGCTGATTTGGATTCAATGACCTCTATTTATCTGGAGAAAAATAATCTACAAAGATTAATTTACTGTAAGGTGTGAATGACTGATAGCCATCCCCCAATCCTTCAGAGTATTTTCAATTTAAAACAAGATCTTTTTTTAATCCAAATTATCTGTTATAAATCTGTAAGATATAGAATTATCTGGGGACTAGAGAGAGCTTCCTTAAGTGTTCAAATCACTGCACTGGAGTGCAAACCTACAGACAGCAAGGTAAAGAACAACATCGGGGCTCTGTGTTAGTGCCACATTGTGACCACCAGGGGGAGCTCAAGGCTCCCTCTCCTGCCATTCACCATTCCCATTCACCACCAGAGGAAGGGCCAGGAGGTTGTGAGGTCATTTTATCGGGCCACGGGGCTGTAGGTATGGTCCTTCTCTTTAAATTATCCCTTAGGTTTCTCTCTTTCCCAGAGGTCCTCCAGCTTGGGAGATGGATCTTCCCAGTGGCCCCACCTCTCCTGGAGACCAGAGTGGCAAAGTACTGTAGGGAAAGAGGCAGGTATGGGTTCAGGAAAACAGAGCCAAGCAGCTACTTTCAACCTAATAGTGCTGGAGGCCACTCATGCCTTCCCCTGAGCCTAGGGAAAAAGAAGCTTTCCACAGGGACTGACATGACCAGGACGGGGCTGGTGCTCAAACCCTAGCCTGGCCTCGTCCTTGGGCATCTGCCTTTGTACTGTTACGGCTGGCAGGGAACAGAAAGAAAGTCAAGTTTCCAGGATGCTGGGTACTGACCATCTCCATCCTGTACAGTTCCATCTTATCACAACACACCACTCCCGACTGTACCAGAAGAGCTTGCATGTCTCTGGTCCCAAGGAAGTGGTCATCACCCCAATTCATTTTCTCTCCATTTCCTTCCTTCAAGATGGGAGAAAACTCCCGTCCCCTATGGCAGTAGCTCTCAAGTGTGGTCCTTGGCCCAGGAGCATCAGCATGACCTGGGAACTTGTCGAAAATGCAAAACCTCAATGCAAAACCCTTGACACACTTCATCCTCACAATGACGTGGCGAGGCAGGTACAGTTATCAACCTGATCCGACAGGTGGGCTCACCAGGGTTGAGGGAGAGCAGCCGTCTCATCCCAGGCTGCACAGCCAACAGGTGGTGGAAGTAGGACATGAACCCCATGTGCCGATCCCAAAGTCCCAGGTGTCCACCTCAGCACCGTGCTCCAGGCGCCCGGGTTTCCCGAGGGGCGGGGGCTTCTGTGTTGGCCTTAGACACGCTCTCCTGATCCTGCTCCCTCGGGATGCCTCCCTGCTTTCCGGGAGCTGAGGCCATTTGGCCGCCTGCACTTTTCAGTCTCCCTTGGCTTCTTCCCCAGCCCCAGCCCCGCCTGGATGGTCACAGCTGAGCCCCTAGAAGTGGGGACGGCTCAGAGAAGCCAAGCCTGGAGGCCATCCCACCACTCCCTCCCCAGGCCCTTAAGCCATCTCCATCTTCCTAAACTAGTCTGCAGAGCCTCAGACTGCTCACGCGTTCCGTCAAAAGCTAGAGTAAAGTGGTCGCCGCCGTGCCTTTGCCTGAAGCAAGTGGGTACCTGTCAGTTTAGGGCAGTGATCACCACCCACCACAGAGACGAGACAGAGAGGTCTGTGCCAGGGGCCCCTGGGAGAATCGGTAGGCAGAGCCCCACCCTTCCCCTGGTCTCCGAGGTAGCGCACCTGGTTTCCTTTCCTCTTGCGGGGTTTCCCGAGGGCTCACAGGGCTACCGCTTGGGATCTCCCTGTAGGAGGACGAGGCCCGGAGAGTCACCGCTCCCTTCCCAGTGCAGATTTTTGTAGGATCCGTGTCTGAAAAGGAAAGACCCAAGAGGAAAGACTGAGTCCCAGGCTCCTGGAGGATGAAAGCGACAGTCAGCCAGCAACTTGGTACAGCTGGGGAATGAGATGAACCTGGTTACAGACAGGCAAAGTCTGACGGTCAATGAAAATTAACCTGTGGATGGTGAAGAGGGACAAATCACATTTTCAGAGGTTTACCACCCATCATGAGGTTAGGAGGAAATGGAGGCAACAGTGAGTTCTGAGTCAATGGATGCGTTACAACGTCAGCTGTAAACATTTCCAAATCAAAGCGGGTTGATTCCTTTTATTAAATGAAGTTTAGGTTGGTGAGCAGCTTCTGACCAATTAGTAAGGCTCAGTTCAAGAAAGAATTTATGAAAGATTTCTCAAGCTCCCACATCATCCTTCTTAAAAAAGAGCAAGTCGACAGCACAGGGAATTAGGTGGTGGTTCTGTAGAGAATCACTGCTCCGTGCAGCCCCCCAACGGAAGAGCAAAAGACAATCTCCTTGTATCAGCAAGCCAAGCCCCCTGTAGTGGTGAGACAGGATATGCTGCTGGTGAGAAAGGTCAAGGGCCAGAGCCTCACATTCGAAACTTAATGAAGAAAATTCACACCAAAGAAAACGACTAGAAATGCTAAATCCTTCAAGGAACAGTGTTCACTGCACTTCCAGCTGAGCCTTCCCTGGGCCCCGACCTCTCCTACAGTTCACAATGGCCTAATAACAGACCAAGGGTATCTTTCAGAACTGCATGGAGAAGGATTTCAAAATAGGCTTCAAAAGATCTGGATGTTCATCCTCCAGGAAAATCAGTAACGGGGAAACAAGAAAGCCACACAGACCACACAGCCCTAGGAGGTACACGTGCTGAATGTTTCTCTCTGTACAGCTGAGCTGAACTGAATTCCACAGTTTTTCAAGTTGCTCACAGCACAGCCTGGATCTTGGACCTCAAATTGTCATGACTGGGATTATGGGTAAAGTTTAAGGCGGGCATCGGGCAGGATGTGGGCTCAGATGTGCAACTCATGCCCATTCCTGTGCCAGGGCCAAGAGGAGCCAAGCCTCTTTGCTTCTCCTTTCCACTCTGGCAGCCCCCTTTCTGACAGCTCAGACAGAACGATCATTAGTGTTACAGAAGAGGACAGATCTGCCGTCAGCACCTCTTGCACTGAAAGCAAAGCGCAAAACCACAATGTATGGCAGGGCGGGCAGCAGCCTTGGAGAGCATCTGACTCATCCAACCCTATCAAGAGGTAAGTGACTGATGTCACAGAACTACTGGCAAAATTGATTCACGGTCTTTTCAAAAGGGTGAGGGGCAAAGTCATGGTCTTTGCCAAAGGCTGAGGGGCAAAGTGACAAACCCAGCCCGTCCACAGTGTCCTGGATGCACAGCCAGATTGGCCCAACTCCTGAAAGAACCACCAGTGGGATGAAGAGCCACCTGGGCCTCCCTCGTCTCATTTTGTACAGAAGGAAGCCATGAGCCAGAGCTGTCGTCTGAACTGCACCCCCTTCCTTGGAGAGGAGAGGCAGGAAGTGACTGCTGGTGAGGTTTGGGGCAGAGGAGGGAGTGCTCAGGGAAATGGTCCGTCCAGCATCACAGAGACGCAGCCAGGTGTGGCATCTAAGGGAGCTGCTTCAAGTTCACACCCATTCAGAGATTCCCTGTGTAGCCACATTAGTTCTTGGGGACAGTGGAGTTTTAAATAAAGTCTTGGGAGCTGGAACATCTAAGGGGAACCTAAGTCGTCTATGTGGCTCAGACCTACACCAGCTGGAATCAACATTCAGCCTCTGGACTGACCTTCTCCTTAAGGGGGAGGGGCAAGGCACCTGTCAGTTCCTCTCCACACTTGCCGGTGGCTCACAGACAGACAGACAGACACACACACACACAGACACACACACACACACACACACACACACATGAAGAAAGGAAACCAGCCAGAGAAGTGAAAGGGAGTGGCTCCTAAACATGCAAGGATTAAGCCTCCAAGTCTTTGTTAGAAGGAAAGAAGAAAGGATCATGCATGATCTGCTAACAATTTAAAAAAAAACAACAAAAACCAACCCAAGGAGAGATACCTGGAGGGAGTACTAGGCCTGAAGAGTTTTTCACTGTCTTCACAGGGATTATTTTAACAGCAGAAATAGAGCGTGCACGTATAGGGTCTGCAGTTGCTGAAAACACAAAAGGGTAAATGGTGCATCCAGAAAAAACATTTGGGAAACACTCAGGCAGTGGAGGAACCGGGCAGGGACAATAGGAGGAAGTCACCCACACCAGAAGAACAATAGGAAGAGCGGTAGATGCAGTAACTTAAAATAACCTGCTTTCGCTCTTTAGAGTCCTGTACCAAGTCACCAGAACCCTCCCATGACCGTCCCCCAGATGCAGCTGATCAGTGTCTGTGCTGCCTGCCACACCAGGAACTCGCTAGACAAAGAGATTTACAGAGACGCAGATGGCCTGGCAAATAGAGGAAGGGGAGAGCAAGCAGGGTCCAAGGGGCCCCCTGGGAGAAGGCTAGGGTGTCTATGCTGGGGGGAGGCTCCGAGGAGGAGAGTTATGGCTCCTCTAACTCCAGAGGAGTGGAGGAAGGACAGGGAACAAATTTGGGAGCTGCCTGGTCCTTTCAGCCATCACAGCCTCTTCTCCAGGATCGTAACTCCTGGGGTCTTGTGCCTGTTCTGACAACCACAGCTCTCCGGCCCTGAGCAAATCAGAGGCCCCATCTGTTGGGCAGCAGATGGCCTACTTAAAGCCATCCTTCCCTGGGCAAGAGGTTGCCGAGTGTCCAAGTGCCTGTTCAAGACTCTGGGAGCACTCAAGCGCGAGGCCCAGGGTGCTGACACCAGCTGAGCTTTGAAAGCTGGGATACTACCTGGGATGTGGGTGAAGGCTGCTGTCCTCAAGTCCCGGATGCTCATGCTTATCTAGGCACAGGCTTCCCTGGGCCCCCTGCTACCCAGATTCTGGAATCTCAATGGTGGGCATAGTCCCAAACCCTCCTTCTCACAACAAGCCTATGGTGGCAATGTCACTCTTGAGCAACACCCGGAGTTCTTATGGTCCCAGATCCACGTCACACCTTGCGGGGTAGGGCTGTTTGGGAAGCAAGACCGTCACGGCTGCATCAGCATCATGCTGACGAGCCTGTCAAGGGGACAGGAGGGAGGCAGGCAGCTCGGAGGTGGGTAGTTCACCTTCCAGTCCATCAGGCTGTCATTTCACAAGGTCCACGGCAGTCATACAGCCGCCAAGAACTGAGTTGATAATAACAACCCTGCACGTGTTAAGATACAAACAAGCTTTCACAGCAATCCTGGTGACTGTTCCTTACGGCCACCTGGGAGATTGGGTGGGAGGATTCTGTTACCATTTTCAGAGGAAGAAGAGAGCTGGTCGGAGTCATCCAGTGCTCAAGCGAAGAGCCCGAGACTGGAGCCCAGCTGTCCTGGCACCTGGTTTACTGAGCGCCCCAGGCCGCCCTGATGACTCCAGGCTGCATCTGCTTCCTCTTTCCAACCAAAGGTGGGTCTTACCAAGGAGCGAGGGGAATGCAACTCCACGGGCCACCCTGCCCGCCCACCTCCGAGGTCTCCTCTGCTGATGAATTCACAGGGCTGGGGGGAGCATCAAACACGCTCGTCTCCCTGTGTGCTCCTCATCAGATGCTTATTAGGCACCGCCCTTCAACATTCTCTAAGCGAATTGGCCAAGGCTGTCCAAGACCCCGAGAACATTGCCTCACACCAGGCGTGGAGAAGAGCGGCCGGGCAGGGAGACACGGAAGACAGGACAACAGCAGGACCCTCCCAACCAACCGGCCCCAGGCTCCCCATCTCTCCCGCTCTCTACGCCTCCCCTCCTGGCTGCTCTTTCTGACTTTACACTTTGCCTCGTCTCAGAATGAATACTTGGCTGACCCAGATGGTAATTACAAAGTCCAAATATGTCAAACTTTGTTTTTTTCCTTTTTGTGCTATGCAGGCCTCTTACTGCTGTGGCCTCTCCCGTTGCGGAGCACAGGCTCCGGACACGCAGGCCCAGCGGCCACAGCTCACGGGCTCAGCCGCTCCGTGGCATGTGGGATCTTCCCGGACCGGGGCACGAACCCGTGTCCCCTGCATCGGCAGGCGGACTCTCAACCACTGCGCCACCAGGGAAGCCCCAAATATGTCAAACTTTGTAAGCGTTTTCTTTGAGGGAGGGTGCATTTTAACTTAAATGCCCATGACAGGACTTTTGCCCTCCCTCTTTGATACCATAAGACTTGTGGGATGAACACTGATAGAATCACTGGAACCTGAATCTGAAGCAGGAAAAAATACTGCAGATCATCAAATTCTCTCATTTTCTAGATAAGGAAACTCATAGCCATAAAGACAAAGGACCTCCCAAGAGGTCTCTGTTTACGAGCAGCAGACCAGGACCCGAGCCCCTGTTTCCTCACACTGCAAAGTGACATGGGAAGCCTGAGGCCTGGCTGTTCAGGATGAGAGATGGGACCTCAAAGGTCATCTTATCCATCATTCATTTCACACTTACATCTTTTGTCCTAAAATTTTAAAAATTGAAAATCTGAGAGGATGCGCATGAAACTAAGGTCACCAAAATAATTTATTTCAGCAATTTAGGCTCTTGCCTCAGGGTCAGGATGGTGAATGTGTCACTATTTATCACAGGTGGAGGTGAAATGCTGGGTAAGAGAGACTGCAGGCTGATAAATGCCATACACACGAGGCCTCTGCCCGTGTATTTGGGGTCTGTGGTTCACAGCATCCTGTGAGCTAGGGACAGTTTTTAATACATCACCTCACATTGGGAAACGGCAGCCTCAGACTCCTAATTCTCGGACAGCATAGGAACAGGTCTCCAGGTCACGGCCTAATTAGACCAGTGACTGTTCCCACCAGGCAGGTGGCCCGGGCCCTGCTCCTTCTAGAAATGCCAAGTTTCCCTTCAAGAGCCTTACCTCTGTCTTGCCCATTGCCGCCCGGAACCAAACCATTCACCACAGCTTTGGAAGCACCAACATCGCATTCTGCAAGAAAGAAAGAAAGAGCCCGAGGCTTGTGATCACGTCTAGCTGCCCTTCCCTGAGTCCCACCCGGTGCAAAGCGCTGGCCCTGCAGCCTTCCTCAGGCCTGAAGAAGGGCCCCAGGGCGTCGTCGCTGAGCTCCGAGAATGCTCTGTGGCGGGGAGAACGCGAAAGCTGTTTGGGATGGGAAGTGTGCTGTGAGCGCTGTAAATTCTCTGGCTTCCTGGCTTGGCTTCACTTCTGACATTTAAAAAAAATCTCCTTAATTCCTTGAAAATGGCATCTCCTGCCTGACAAAGGCTTCTCCACCATTCCAAGGCCGCTCGAACGCATCCCTGTGCATCCTGGATGAGAGCTGTCAGACAGCCAGGACAGAAACCTCAGTCTCTGTGGCACTTCCCTTCGCCCCACCCCACCGCCGCTGCTATGGAAGCCATGCCGGTCCTGCCCCCAGCCCAGGGTCCCCAGCCGAGGCTCCTGTGTTCTGGTTGTGGCGATGACCTGGCCCCCTGACCGCTCTCCTGGCCTTCGTTCTGCCCCTTCTCCACCCCAGCCCTCAGTCTGTATCTGGAGAGCACCCTCTAGACCCCCATCTGGCTGAAAAAGCCCCAGGGAGCAGGACAGAGAACAAAACAGGACAAAGCAACATGATTTTCTAAAACCCTCCACTTTAAATATACTGCATTTCACTTCTATTTTATTTTTTTGTTTGTTTTTAATGTTTAAATTACATTTTTACTATTATATGTATTTTTTTATTTTGGCTGCACTGGGTCTTCGTCGCGGCAAGTGGGATCTTTTTTAGTTGTGGCATGCATGAGGGATCTAGTTCTCCGACCAGGGATCAAACCTGGGTCCCCTGTATTGGGAGCGCAGAGTCTTACCCACTGGACCACCAGGGAAGTCCCTATTTTTGTTTTTTTAATTTTTATTGGAGTATAGTTGCTTTACAATGTTGTGTTAGTTTCTACTGTACAGCAAAATGAATCAGATATACATATATCCCCTCTTTTTTGGATTTTCTGCCCATTTAGGTCACCACAGTACATTGAGCAGAGTTCCCTGTGCTACACAGTATGTTCTCATTAGTTGTCTATTTTACACATAGTATCAATAGTGTATATGTGTCAATCCCAATCTCTCAATTCCTCCCACACCCCCTTCCCCCTTGGTATCCACACACTTGTTCTCTACCTCTGTGTCTCTATTTCTGCTTTGCAAATAATTCACTTCTATTTTGAGAAATAAAAATATCAGGGTTTAGTCTGGGAATGCAACCATACATGTTATCATTTCAATTAGGAAACAAATTGAACTTGGAATCAAGTTCCCCCAAATGTACATTAGGAATATCATTCTTTAGTCAGTGAGATGGCCTGTATGTTGGCATAAGTGGTTATATTCAAATGAACAAACTGACCTTCCTGATAATTAAAAGCAACCCAACAAACAAGCCCCAGTAACCAGGAGCTACCCAGGGACAAAGCCTGGGCAACTCATCCCAGACTCCAGGCACTTCAGCCACAGGTCCCAGCCCTTTTCCAGCTGCAGTTCCCTCCTGCCCCTGCCCTCCATGACGGTCTCCTCACAACCCCTTCAGCACATCAGATACTTTCCGACATTCAGGCCTTGGTTCCTGCAAGGCCTTCGGCCAGAAATGCACGCTCCCCCTTTCCTAGCTTGGGGAAATCCTCTGCACCTTGAGGTTCACCTTGAATGTCACCTCCTGTGTACCAGTGGAGACCTTTCAAAGTTCTGCTCAGCTGCAGACACTGAGACCCTCACTGCCCACCAGCAGCCTAAGCCCCACCCAGTTTCCCATCCCAGAACTGACGGCAGCAGTCCAGAGAAGACAAGCAGGTGGGACATGTGATCAGTGTGCTTGGGGTGACGTTCCCTGCGGCCAAGAGCAAACCAAGCCACAAATATAATCAGAACAGCTATGGGTTTCTAAAGCCCTCTATTTACCCGGATCGGAGGGTCCATGCTCAGCATTTCATAATGAGCACCTCATTTTTATTCTTAATACCCAGGCCCCTGGAGCTAGAAGTTAGGAACTCTTATTTTATAGGTAAGGAATTTGAAGCTCAGAAAGGATGCCGGGCTCTAAGATCACTAAATAGGGATTTGAAGTCTGGTCTGGTCCATCCCACCCACAGCTTACCTTCTTTGAACCCAGCTAGGATAAACATTTTTTATTCTTAAAATGAAAGAAGCCCCCAACCCCAGCAGCTCATTGGGCTGAGACTTGGTCACCCTACCTGGGCTCTTAACAATCAGCCTCCCTGACATAAGCTACACTGACAGGCCAGCCCAGGCGTTCCTGGATCCAGATGTGAGCAGGGCTACTGCCCCTGTGCCCGCCCCCCAGACCCGCCACAGCGGCCATGACCTCCCGACACTGGCCCCATAGGGCCCATCCTGTTCACTGCCCCCAATCTACCTACAGACAAAGGCTAGTTCTCCCAAAGTCCCCTTTGCACCTACATTTCTGGGATGGATGGAAGGAGGGTGTTGGCAGAAAGCCAGAAATCCAAGTAAAAGAAATATCACCCGTTCCATCACTCCATCGTTTCTGACTATCCCTTCCCTATGCACCTGCCCTAATTTCTCTTAACCATCCCCTTCCTAGGACTACAGGCCTTGCTTTGGGCCTCCCCAGTGCCAGCAGCCTCTGAGCTTCCACAAGGCCCAGACCCATGTCCTTCCTTTCCTTTTGTGTGTGTTTTTTTTTAATCAAACAACCAAACTTTAAGAAATTTGGAAAAATAATTCCATCACCTCACACTCACACCTCTGCAGCACGGTGCTGGTGGCCTGGGGCTGCCTCAGGAGTCACTAGCCAGGTGACCCCAGACATGCAGCTCTTTCCACCAAAGGTTAAAAACGAATGTTTTCTACATAGCTTTCTTCCGGATGATCACTTTTATTAGTGGCATAATCTCCCTCAAGTAAACACACATAACGAACCTATTCATTCCCCACCTTCATGTGGGTGTTTTTGTTTCCTTTGAATTAAGATAGACATTCCCAAGAGCGCGATTATCAGGTCAAAGGGTCCAGATTTTTTGGACTCCTCCTAGGAAATGCCTCCTTTCAGCGTCACGCCTGAGAGAGAACTTGGGGAGAAGTCCCACAGGCATCTCTGCACCCTTGACCAGCCCCTCCCTGCCCACTTCTTCCCCCCTTATTCATGCCAGGAGTGGTGATACCAGTTCAGGCTTGTCCTGATATTAGAAGAACAAGACACTTTAGGCTACAGAGCTAAGAAAAAAACAAAACAAAGCAATAAAACCCTGGCCTATTTTGAATGACAGGAAAAACAAAAAGCCAAGCGAGAAGAAAAAATGAGTTGCAAAGCAGGGACTACTGGCAGTGCCCGAGTCCACCTGGAGGGGAAAAGAAGGGACGTAGCCACCTCACGCATAGGAGAAGCACCCATGGAGTCAAGGACAAGCCCAGTCCCTCTCCTCGCAAGGAGGGAACCTGAGCTGGTAACCCACGGATGGGACACTGGACAGGCCTCGGGCTCAGTGCTCAGTACTTTAGAAGCACTGCCTCACTTAATCCTCAAAATTCCCCATGAGGTGGTGCTTTCGTGATGTCCATCTTACAGAGGAGAGTGGAGAGAAGGATCCACCACAGGCCAAAGCCCGCACACTCAGTGTGTGGCCCTCCTCCTCCTAATGAGCACACTGTCCGGCAAGGTTTAGGATTTGGCTAAAAGGGCACTGCACGTAAATAAGCGGAAAGGCTTGTTTTTAACCTCCGGAGGTCTCTGATAGCACCCTGGAGATATCTCAGGATTAGGAGGCCCCTGAGTGAGCTATCCACGAGGTCATCCCCCAGCCCACCCTGCCTGCAGGTCTCAGGAGGTTCCAGGGTGCACTCAGGAGCTAAGGTGGGCCTCAATCTCCAGATGGAAACTTCTCTGCCCCGAATCCTGGGCTGGAGAGCTGACAGCTCTTGGCTACATGAGCAGGTACCTACCTATTCCCTTCTGTCTTCCCTAGCCCGGGCTTTCTACCCCAGCGCTAAACCAGAACTACTCAGAACTGCTCATTTGTGTAGGTCTTGATTTTTACTACCAAAGGCAGAGCAAAAGGGTGGTTTTGCCCTGATAAAGGAAGTGACGGATTAGCTCATACTATGGGGCAATTATGGTCGATCCGTTCACTTGTGCTGCAGTCACTCAGATTAAGAAATGCCACTGAGGTGTATACATATGTCAACATTAACAAATAAGATACTTAAAATATCCACAAGTTTATTGTATGCCAATTATATCTCAATAAAGTTGTTAAATCGAGGGAAAGGGAGCCCGTTATAAAGATTAGGACACAGTACATGTAAAGTGTATAGCATAGTTCTTGACAGAGGGTAGGTACTCAGTAAATCATTAATAATAAAGGTTGTGATGACGATTTATGACAAAACTTTGACGCTTACCCAGGACTCGAAAAATAAACAATGAAATGCAGTTGGGGCCTTCAGAGCAAGAGGGAAATCTGGGTAAACAGTCCAGTTTTGTAGATTTGTCAGGAAGAAGAAGACAGGGTTTTAAATGACTTACCAGAGCTCATGGTGGTGATAGGACAAGTCTTCTGTAACTGGGGCTCTGCAGAAAAACAAACACCAGAATGGAATTGATAAATGGCAGGTTCGAGATAAATCCCTATGGTTCACACTAAAAATGCAAACACCGTATATAAGCCTTGATAAAACAGAGCTGGACCAGGTGTTACTTGGCCAGCCTTCTGGTTCTTGGTTGGCTGTGTGCTAACCTGACCTTGGGCACATAACTCAAACTCCTTGGCCTCCATTTTGTCAACTGTACTTGGTTTAGATACTATCCAAGATCCCTTCCACCTATAATATTCTATTAAGAACCTCAGGTTACATGAGTCCATGTGGATCAAGGAGAGGGTGAAGGAAAGAACCAAGTTTTAGGACAGAGAGATAAAATCACAACACAAACTGATTATTGGAGAGTAATAATAAGATTATATATAGCTTATTATGCTCAAGAAAATGTTCTAGGTGCTTTAAATATATTAATTCGTGTGATCCTCACAAGGATCCTATAAGGTAAGAACCAGCATTGTATTAGTTTACACAGATGAGGAAACCAAAGCACAGAGAGGCGAAGAGCTTGCTGCCCATGTGGCAGAATTGGTTCTGGAACGCAGACAGCCCGACCTGAAAGCCCAGGCACTTAGGAACTACACTCTACTGCTTTGAGGTGGGAATGCAGTCCACTTACTCACTGATATGCAAACAGTAACCCTCTCATTTAATATGGTCCCATCTGAAGTCCCCCAAAACCACTGGCTACTGTCACTATAGTTTTACCTCTTCTAGAAGTTTTTTTTTTTTTTTTGGCTGCATTGGGTCTTCATTGCTGCGCACGGGCTTTCTCTAGTTGCAGCGAGCGGGGGCTACTCTTTGTTGCGGTGTGCGGGCTTCTCACTGCAGTGGCTTCTCTTGTTGTGGAACACGGGCTCTAGGCATGCAGGCTTCAGTAGTTGTGGCTCATGGGCTTAGTTGCTCTGCGGCATGTGGGATCTTCGCAGGCTAGGGATCGAACCCCTGTTTCCTGCATCGGCAGGCGGACTCTTAACTACTGCACCACCAGGGAAGTCCTAGAATCTTACATAAATGGTATCATATGGTACGTAATCTTTTGTACCTGGCTTCTCTCACTTAGTATAACACAATTTAGCAACTGGCCATATATGTGTGTGTCCATTTCTGGACTTTGTTCCATTTATTTGTCTTTATCTAATCCATTGTCTTGATGATTAGAGCTTTATAGTAAGTCTTGAAATCGGGTAGTATGAGTCTTCCAACTTCATTCTTTTTCAAAATCATTTTGGTTCTTCCAGGTCCCCTGCATTTTCATAAAAAGTTTAGAGTCACCTTACCAGTTTCCACCAAAACAAAAAAAAGCCTGCTGGAATTTTGAATGGGTTCCTGTTCAATCTATGTATGAATCTGGGGGAAATTAACATTTTAACAACACTGAATTTCCAATTCATGAGAATGAACTCTCTGCCTTTATGCAGGTCCCCTTTAATTTCTCTCAGCAATGTCTTGTAGCTTTCCAGGTACAAGTCTTGCACATGTTTTGAATAGTAAGGTCTAGCTAAACACATCTGAAGGACAACCTGAAAAGTAAGTCTTCATGTGCTGTAGAACCTTATTATATAACATGTGGTCTGCAGACCAGCAGCTGGGAACTTACTAAAAAATGGAGAAGGGCTTCCCTGGTGGCGCAGTGGTTGAGAGTCCGCCTGCCGATGCAGGGGACACAGGTTCGTGCCCCGGTCCGGGAAGATCCCACGTGCCGCGGGGCGGCTGGGCCCGTGAGCCATGGCCACTGGGCCTGTGTGTCTGGAGTCTGTGCTCCGCAACGGGAGAGGCCACAACAGTGAGAGGTCCGCGTAACGCAAAAAAAAAAAAAAAAAAAAAAGGAGAAATGCAGAATCAACCCTACACCAACTGAATCAGAATCTGTATTTTAACAAGATCCCCAGCTGGTCCCTAGGTACTTTCAAGTGTGAAAAGCAATGATGTAGAGGATATCAACTCCCCGGTTCATGAATTCTGTATTAAGGTCATGGTATGGTCTGAGGGTCTGCACCAAGAGACACGCTTTAGTCTCCTTTTTAACACTGAAGTCAGGCACCAGTTTCCTTTCTGGGTGGTTGTCTTGTTAACTGTCCTTGGAATTGACTGAATAGAAGCTGGGGGCAAAAAGGAAATCATTCTAAGTCCTTCTCTCCAGCCCAAATCAGCCGTAAGTTTGCCTCTGTCACTGTCAAGTACACCTGAGACTACCCGTGACCTTCAACAGCCCCTCAGATTGTTCTCTAAGCTGTGGAAACATTTGTTCTTTCAGTTAAGAACACAAACCGCTGTGTTCCATATGCCCGGGTGGTTTCCTATCCTGGTTTTATGATACCTTCGTTTGCCTCCCAGGGCCAAAACGGATGTCAGGATAGCATCCAAATGTTTTATTTTTTAAATCATTTAAATAATTATGCTAAGGTTTTATTTATTTAACTTTTAAAGCACGACTATAGAAATGTTTTCATTTCAACACTGAAGTTATCTTTTTTTTTTAACATCTTTCTTGGAGTATAATTGCTTTACAATGGTGTGTTAGTTTCTGCTTTATAACAAAGTGAATCAGTTATACACATACATATGTTCCCATATCTCTTCCCTCTTGCGTCTCCCTCCCTCCCACCCTCCCTATCCCATCCCTCTAGGTGGTCACAAAGCACGGAGCTGATCTCCCTGTGCTATGCAGCTGCTTCCCACTATCTATCTATTTTACACTTGGTAGTGTATATATGTCCATGCCACTCTCTCACTTCGTCCCAGCTTACCCTTCCCCCTCCCCGTGTCCTCAAGTCCATTCTCCACATCTGCGTCTTTATTCCTGTCCTGCCCCTAGGTTCTTCAGAACCACCTTTTTTTTTTAGATTCCATATATATGTGTTAGCATAGAGTGTTTGTTTTTCTCTTTCTGACTTACTTCCAACAGTGAAGTTATCTTAATATTTTTCTTTTTTTACAATACTTTCTAACCTTTATCTGCATAAATAGCATTTACATAGTTGTAAACAATGTCTGGACAGCTTTGTGTTCTAGTTCTCAAATTAAATATTTCATGAACATTTTTCTGGATTTTTACAGTCATCATTTTAATGGCTGTAACGTTCCATAATTCATTTACCAGCTCCCTCTGTAGAGTTTGTCTTAATTTTAAAAATAAGTACATAAATGGAGTATTACTCAGCCATAAAAAAGAATGAAATAATGCCACTTGTAGCAACATGGATGGACCTAGAGATTATTTTACTAAGTCAGACAGAGAAAGACAAATATCATATTACTCATATGTGGAATCTAAAAAAAATGATACAAACTTATTTACAAAACAGAAATAGACTCACAGACATAGAAAACAGGCTTATGGTCACCAAAGGGGAAAGTGGGTGGGGGGGGATAAATTGGGAATTTAGGATTAACAGATACACACTAAGAAATAGATAAGAAACAGGTAAACAACAAGGACCTACTGTATATCACAGGGAACTATATTCAGTATCTTATAATAACCTATAATGGAAAAGAATCTGAAAAAGTATATATATATTATATACATTATATACATACATATATATATATAAAACTGAATCAGTTTGCAGTACACCTGAAACCAACAACATTGTAAATCAACTATGCTTCAATTAAAAAAATAAGTACATAGCACAACAGCATTCTTAGGCCGGGGAAGAAACGAATGGAAATGTCTTATAAAGCAAACAAAAAGGACGCCTCAACTCGCACGTGATGTCTTCACCATCTGTCATATGTCGGCCACCCTTTGCACATTTTATATATTTCTCAATACAGACACTAGTAATTTCTAGATGTCAGCACTACCCTTACTTACAAAGTGACCTAAAGTACATATGGGCAGGGATAGTATCCCAAATACTAACCATCACTTTACTACAAACATCCACCAACCAGAGTGGATGCCAGGTGTAGAGTTCTCTGCGGGGGGCCCCTCCCCAGGCCAGGTGTTTTACTGTTTAGTGGTTGGATTGCGAAAAGATGGAAAGAGAATGGGCCCAGGGTGGTAGGACACTATTCCAGTACTTGAAGAACATGTATGATGTAGTAGGCGGCAATGGCAATGCCTAGGTGGGTACTAGCTCTGCACACATAGACTTTTTCGGTAGTAGGTCCTGTTACATGCTCTCACTTGGTTGTTTAAATGGGCAGCAGGTGACACGAAGCAGGGGGTAGTTTAAAGTAATATCAAAATAAAAACTGTGGCAGTGGCAGTTGTGCCGAGGACGGTGCCCAGTGTCCCATCCTCGGCGGTGGTTGCAACAGCAGTGACACCTTATCCAGACTCTTCCGGGGCCTGGTGTTGGCTCTGAGTCCATGCATCTCAGCCTCTTTGAATTTCTGCCTGTTCTGAGTGTGGTTCGCCTGCCTCCTGTAAACTCTGAACTACCTGAGATCTCGCCAATAAATCCCCCTTTCATTCTGAGTCAACCAGAGGCCATGGCTGGTCGTTTGCAACCAAGGCATCTTGAGCAGCACAAGGAGAGGGGGAGGAGGGAGCCCCAAAGGTTTCAGTGGGAGAGGAGAATCTTCATTCCTCCCTCCTGAATAAGGCCGTCCAGAGGGGAATCCCAAGTGGTTCAGCAAACGGTTTTGTCTCTACAACCTGAAGAGCTGAGAGCCAGGGCGGCGGGGATGCAATCAGGAAGCTGCACAAACTGAGTCTGACCAGAGAACGCTGAAAGCTTTAGAAGTCACAGTCTAATGCCCGCAGTTTATTTAGAGATAGTACAAGTATTACCATCATATGTTAAACGTGAGAGTTTATTTTACATAAAAATTTCTGACACTTAATATTTATTTAAAAACTAAGCTGTAAAGAGTTTGAGTTGGTTGAGAACAAGATGGCACATCTTTATAATTTCTCCCCCAAGTCCCCTCCAAAGGAGTCAGGTGCTTTGGTTAAAAGCCAAAAATGATGAACAGTGCCACCTAGTGGCAAAACTGGACCACTACAAGTGGGCAGCAATCCCCCGGCGGGTTGCAGGAACCTACAGTGTCACGGTTTGGGTGGGCCAGCTAGGCTCAAGCCGCCATTCCACCCCTCGGGCTGTCAAGACCTACCGAACTTGGTCAGAACACCACAGCATCAACAGACATTCCACCAAAAGAACAAGATGTGAAGTAGCCAGTCTTGTTAAGAATGCATCCAGATAAGTAACGGTTCTGCACGGTCCCTCTCTAATTCCACAACCCTATAATTCTGATAAGTCTCGCTGACACAGAGTGAATAATTACCAAAAAGCAAAAGTTGCTCATGCTCCCAGCTGAAATAGAATCCAATAACTAAATATGGGTTGTTTATTGGGGAAGGAAAGAAGGTCCTTCCTTATATGGATGATTCAGGGATATAGGACAAGGGAGGAATTGAGTTTGTCTGTAAAAATAAATTCAAGGTCCAGCAAAGATTCTTGGAAGAGAATGAGTCCCTGGTTGACCTCCCACTCAGCATGCTCCAGCCTCCCCTATGACCTACGGTGTTTTGCCTCCATTGCTTCTTCCCAAATACACATACACACACACACAATTGTAAGATTCTGGAAGGGAGACGCTGTGTCATCCTCAGGACTGAGCATTTAGTGGGTGGGTGTTCAGTCAGGAACTTTGCCCTCATCTCTATTTAGCCTTCGGAACCTAACTTTCAAGTCTTACCTTCAAAATAACCAAGACCCTCCTTATCTCCACTGTAGCTGCCTACAGGAAGCTAGCTCCCCATTCGACCAGACCCCGATTATACTCTAGCTTTGAAATCCAATCTGCCGACCTGATATACACACACACACACACACACACACACACACACACACACACACACATATATACATATGCATATATATTTGCAGCTACTTCCAGTGGCTTGAAAAGAATAGGTACAGCTCACAAAGCCCCAGAATACATGCTTGGCCTTATTGCATTATACTTTGGTGAGCCACCAGCAAAGGTACGTTTCTGCAATTTTTTGACAGCTCATCTTCTTCTCAATCTCTAATCATGTCGTTTCTCTTCGAATGCACTCTGCATTATTGGAGAGGATGCAGAAGGCTCTTCAGAAAGCCAGAAGGGATAAACACTGAGTCGCTAACACTTCCTTTCAAGGGGAGGAAGTTAGGATAAACTCGACCCTGACATTAAGTTCAGCCTGGAATCCCATGACACAGCTGGGGGCTCAGAACAGCACAAGCCCACGGTTTCTGTGGAAAGACCGATGCTTCTGGAGAGGGAGCAATAGGTCATCTCCCACATCCTCCCATTTCCTCCTGGAATCCCTCCAACGTGGTTTCCGTTCTAAGCAGTTATCTAAAATGGCCTTCAGAAAGGTTTCCAGTGCACACACATGGCCAAGCGCAACAGTTTTTGCAGTGGTCGGGGCCTCACTGACCTTGCCACTGAATTTAAGACAGTTAACTCCTTCCTCCTCCCAAGCACTTTCTGGTCCTGATTTGTAAACGTCACTGTGGACTGGTTCACCTTGAGCCATGAGACTCTTCCTTCTAGAACAGGATCTTTGCAGTTCTTCTAGGAGTTTAAAGGGCTAGAGGACCCTGAGCTGGGTCCTCATTCCTTTCCAACTGCATGCTCACTTCCTAGAAGATTTCACCTGGACTATTAGAACCAGAAGAATCCGTGCAGGTTACCTAGCCCCTTTTCATGGTTTTCCACCTGTTTGGAAGAAAGTTCCATGAGCCCCCTCAGGCTAACGGGGCAGCTGTGCTTTTATCAATTTCATTCATTTATACTCGCTGAGCTTTCCTTGGATAAACGGGTTGTATGGCCACAAAAAATTCATAAACCAGAAATCTAATCCATCCCCTTATTATTTAGGTGCAAAAACGGATTCAGGAAGTTTCCCTTAGTCTTGCTCTTTATTCCGTCTACTAAGCCCACTTTCCCTCCTATCCCTCTTTTTTTTTTTTTAATTTTTATTGGAGTATAGTTGATTTACAGTGTTGTGTTAGTTTCTGCTGTATGGCAAAGTGAATCAGCTATACATATAACCACTCTTTTTTAGATTCTTTTCCCATATAGGTCATTACAGAGTATTGAGTAGAGTTCCCTGTGCTGTACAGCAGGTCCTTACTAGTTATCTATTTTATATATAGTAGTGTGTATATGGCAATCCCAATCTCCCAATTTATCCCTTCCCCCCTTTCCCCACCCTGGTAACCATAAGTTTGTTTTTTACATCTGTGACTATTTCTGTTTTGTAAATAAGTTTCTTTGTACCATTTTTTTAGATTCCACATATAAGCGATACCATATGATATTTGCCTTTCTCTGTCTGACTTACTTCACTCAGTATGGTAATCTCTAGGTCCACCCATGTTGCTGCAAATGGCATTATTTCATTGCAGCACTATTTACAATAGCCAGGACATGGAAGCAACCTAAATGTCCACTAACAGAGGAGCAGATAAAGAAGAGGTGGCACATATACACAATGGAATATTACTCAGCCTCTCATCCCTCCTCCTCCTCAGGGCACCTTCAGCCTTTGTGTCTTGGCAATGAACACTGAATTCCAGATGAGAAGCAACCATCCCCAGCCAATTCATGAACTAGCCAGTGCCAATTCCCCCTTATAACCTTCTGATATCACCCTGTTACTCACCGAACAATGCAAAGTGTTCTGATAATCAGTTACAAAGATTACTGGCCAAGTCCATTACTCATGTTTTCCCACCCTGCCTTCCTGGATTCCCCTCCGCCAATCAAGTTCACTAGACAGTGAGGCCCCTCCAGCAGTGCAGGGTCTTGATCATCTCTGTATCCTACTGTCTAGTATGGTGCCTAGCTCAGAGCAGGCACCCAATCAGTACTGGTGGGGTGAATGTCTGTCTCCTCATTCCCTTGCCACCTGCCTAGTCTTGTCAATTCTTCTGCCTTCATGACTCACACAACCCAGCCAGCTCTGCTTTTCCATCCTCACACTCACCATTCTATTCCACCACCTCATTCCTAGACAATTACAATGTCCTAATAAGCCTCAGAACGACCCTATAGCCCATGTCCTGACACGTTCTGACTTTAGCAGTGTAAGAGTTCCTCGGTCAAATTTCACTGGAGAAAAAAAATCTGCGGGGCCCCTATAAACTCAGAAGGGTTGGCTGGGCGGTACAGGGAAAAAGGAAAAAAGGCAGCAAACCTCCCAGGAGAGAATAAGGTACGTAAAACACAGGCCTGATGATACCATTCCAACAGCATAACTTTAGCACCTACTGTGCACCCAGAATAGTGCTTGGCCCACAGGAAGCCAACGTGAATTGGACATTTGCCATCTTTGAGGCCACCACGGAGCTGTAGGACAACAGACATGTCCCATTTAACATAATATGATGGGTAACCCTCTGCTAGTGATCTGACCTAAGTGTTACAGGAGCACAGAAAGAAGAGGAATAAATTCTGCAAGGAGAGAGAATCAAGGAATGAATAAATACTAAAATGTTTTAAGTGTTCAACGTCACACCTTCTAAAATCACCTTAAATGTCATGCTTTGGGAAACATTGGTCTAAATGTCCAAATTCCTTAAAATACCATAAGGCTCTGTAAAATGAAGTCCCAATTACTTTTCCAGTCTCATCTCCACCAGGTATCAATAAGCCCTAAACTCCATGTGTATCATGTTTGTCACTCCTATTGAATCCTGAACAAGATTTCCCATTTCCAAGTCTTTAATCTCATTGTTACTTCCCACTAATGCCCTCTCCCAAACCTCCCCAAACATTAAGGCCAATCCCAGTCACCAGATCCACCAACCCAACAAAAATGGAAGATTTTAATTTTGGTTTAGTCTTATTTTTAATCACTATTGAAAGTCATGATGATAAGGAATTCATTTAATAAGACTTATTTAATAATCACAGAATTCAGAAATCCCATGTCCAAGCTCCCACTAAAGTCATCACACTCTCATCTCAGGCCCTTGCCAGAGACAGGCCAAGCAAGATCCGGAGTTGGAAAGTTAGCTACCGATAAACCTGCAATGTTTTTTTTTCCCTTTTATACTTAAATGAAGTCTTTAAATAAACATGCAAAGTTGATTCTGCCAACAAAATTGCCAATAAGAAAACACAGCCCAAAAGAGTTTCAAGTTTTATACAGGCAAAATTATTTGAGCGTCAGACAATAGAATTTCGGAGATAATATATGATTACAAGTTACGTACTACAACACATGGTTTACAGCAAACATAATAGAGAGGATTAATATCCTTGTTTTATAGTGTACTCAATACTTATTGCCAAGAAAAAAATGTTAAAGGCATGAAGAAATCCAAGAAAAAAGGCAAACAAATCTGAGAAAAATGTTCACTTAACCTGATTAGTTTAAAAAGAAGATTCAAATAATGGCCAACCATTTTTCCCACTTCTTAAGTTAGTCCACAAATTTAAAAGCACTAACGCTCAGCGTGGTCAAATGCAAAGACATTGACATTTTCCTACAGTCATTGACCCTGTAAATTGTTACCACTGTTTTCAGCATAGCACATCAAGACTTAATACAGCTCACACCCTTTGGGCTTTAGGGGAATCCAATTCAAAGAAAGAACACCAAACGACAATAAAGCTACGTAGACAGAGATGTTTACCACAACTTTGTTAATAGTAAAAACCTAGAAACACTCCTGTGTTCAGTGACAGGGGGCCAATTACATGGCCACTCACCCCCTGGGTGGACTGAACCGTTATGAAGATAATGGTTATGTAGACCGTACAACATGGGGAAACACTTCTTATGAGATTAGGTGAATAAAAAGCAGGATGTAGTTATGTGTGACGTTTCTGATTATAAATATGTAAAAACCGAAACATGTGTACATACTTCAAAGGAAATATGCCCAAATTCTCATAATGATATGGTAGCATGGAATTACAGGTAACTTTTAAATTTCATTTCTATTTTCCAAATTGCATATAATGTGATTATAATACACTTATTTTTTAATGAAAGGAAGTTGTTTTTTAATCTTATCCCTGGCATTTGATATGCAATTGTGTAATCTTCAGAACTTTAAAGAGCAAATTCTAGCAGACAAGCTAAAAAAAAAAAAAAAGCCACTAACAGTCTTGTCCATTAGAACATGGCAGCCCCACATGATGCAATCTTTCTCAGGACCCATAACAAATACCCCAAATATGGAATTGCAACATTAATTGCCAGTGATTGCTTTTGTTTAATGAAGCCAAACTACTCCCATGCAGTTCCTTATGAGGACAAGGGAGGCAGTAAAGTGACTGGAACGTTCAGCTAGATTTCCTAAAGAAGCAATTACACCAAAACGTTTCATCTTAAAATAGTCCACAGGGGCTGCCAGGTGACAACACACACAGTACCCCACTACTCCCAAAGCCTGCTCGCTGCCAATTCCCTGCTCCTGACCTGATTCCATGGCATTCCAGAGACCTGAGCTCCTCAAACTCTTTATATGTACAACTCTGGGCACACACAGTTTCTTAAGCCTGCATTGTTAACCAAGACAAGTCTTAAATACAAAAACCGGCCCACGTGTGTGTTTCCCAAATATGGCTGTATCTACAGAACCAAAACAAAGCTGTCTAACTACAGCATCCGGTGCACTCGAAACCCTCCACCTAGGAAGCCCAGATGACTGAAACAAGGGCAGGTGCCCAAACTCGTTAGATAACAGCAAAACATCTTAGCTCTGTTTAAATTGTAAACACGCAACCTCAAACTAATAAAGGCAAGCCCAGGATACAGATGACGTCTTCCTTCTGAAGCAGTTACTACACAATGTCTACCCGTAGAGAAAGCATGAATGAAAGCATTTTGAATTCTCAGGAGACTCAAGGTTGAACCATAGGCTACCGGTAAAGAGACTAAGAAGTTACTGTGGGGGGCTGAAAAAAATCTTAAACAGCTGAAAAGTGTCTTTTAGAGCTTGAGCACGGGAAAGAAGTGTGGGTTTGATATGGCAGGAGAGGTGTCCACGCTTCTAGAAAATCCCTAATTCCCTCTCAACTTTTCTTTTAAACCACA